>NC_088355.1:19972500-20285000 GCF_036884655.1 Musa acuminata AAA Group | reverse complement strand
ATTTAGAGAGGTCCTATGTCAATTTAACCTTAATGGATCCTCCCCTATTGGGTATTGGATCTCCATCCAACTACCCAAGCCTCTTTGATTAGTGGATCTCTATCCAATAATCTCTCATTGGCCCTTATTGGATATCATCCATAGAATCCAATAATTCACGGTTTTATTGGATATCCAATAATATAGGGGCTCCGACGGATATCTCATATATGAACCTCTACTCATCGTAATGCCGACTATATGTGTGTGACCCTTTAAACCCAATATCGAGTTGGCCGTGAGTCATACCTATCACAATTCCTTTTGGCTTAGTGAATTATTATCTCCATAATAATTTACTCGACTCATCGACTGCGGACGTACTAGGCCACTACGCTATAGTCCCCAAACGATATAGGGGAATCCAATCCATTGAACCTATTTGTCTTCAATTACCACGTACCTATAGCCTCTCATCCATCTAATATCCTAGAGATCGTATACCGGGCATGGTGCTATCAGACCAATACGGTTTCCACTCGAGTCTCGGTCTAGTCAGATTCTCCTAGAGAACTCTTTCTCTCTTAATCTGAATGACCTTGGCTAGGAATTTGTCTAAGCAAGAATACATGTGACATTCCTCTCATGACATCGAAAGTGGATGATCCTCTATCAACACTCAATAACCCTCGTAAGGTTGACTACAACTCCCGATGACCAATTATGCTAGATCTGGGACATCCAAACATATAAGTCTGATATCAAAGAGTCGAGCACTCATTCAGGACATCCTTGGTGTCTCAAGTCTTAGGACAAGATACACCATTGAGACTACAGAATCGCTAACAATAAGGTATCATCAACCATTCAGCATTCCATAAGCAGATCAATCAGTGAACACATTCCCCAATGAGCACCTGTATTATATCCCTAGTGTCCCCACACGAGCAGCTATAAGACCAACTGCATCCATCATATGGATAGGAATACAACACATTAGTCTATTCGGTTATCTCAATGTCTCTCTCGAGTAACCTATGACCAGGATTATTTAGGATTATGATTTGTGTTTAAAAGCTAATCGGTCTCATTATCGTGATCTTATCATGATATGATTCCCATTACACAGATCCAACGACATCACAATATATATATATATATATATATATATATATATATATATATATATATATATATATATATATATATATATGCAACAAGCAATATAAAGTAATAAATGTCAAAATATAATATGCAAAAAGACTACGTGTCAAGTCATACGTGTCATCACTCATGTGATTGGCTTGCAGGGCACCTTTGACTAGCAAATGAGACATGAGATATTACTTTGTAGGAGTATGCCCCCAAAGACTCCTGAAGAAAGGGCAAACATAGAGAGGATACCCTATGTCTTAGCGATAGGGTCTATCATGTATGTCATGCTATGTACCATGTTAGGATCGAGAGCACTAAGAGGGGGGGGGGGTGAATTAGTGCAGCGGAAAACTTTCTACGATTAAAATCGAAAGCTGCGTTCGAACGATAAAAACGATTTCTGTGTAAAATCCGATTCTAAGCAAGATGATATTAAAAAAAAATCTATGCAGGGAGTTTGCAGCTATGATGAAAACCAGAATATAGGCGCAAGCTAAAATCCGACGTTCGTACGAAGAAACTGATTTACATCTAAGTGCTGATTCGTAAATCACTTGATTAGGCAAGATGCAGTTTAAGCAAGAGTATGAAGGCAGTTTGCAGTTATGGTAAAGCTCAAAACATAAAAGCAATCTGCAATATGATGATCGTACGAAAAAGCAGATTTACGTCTAAACGCTGATTCGGAAAGTAAAAGGTTTAAAACCCGATCGTAAAAGCGCAGAAGGCAGTAAGCTTCAGAGGAGGTTTGCAGTAAAGACAATATGCTCAAAGTAAATGCAAACCGAGATTTAGAGTGGTTCGGTCAATCTTGACCTACTCCACTTTTGGCTTCCTCCACCGACGAGGTCACCGACGTCAACTAGAGGCCTTCCTTCAATAGGCGAAGGCCAACCACCCTTTTACAGTTTCACTCCATTTGACAGGCTTAGGAGACAACCCTTACAGAAATTTTCTCTCCTCTCTTTACAACTCAAAACTTGAAGAACAGAGGGAGGAGAACTTTTGGCCTTTACAACAATTTTGAGCTCTAAGAATCACAGAAATATGTCAAGATTTCGAGTGTTAGTTGCTGCCTTTCAGTGCTGAATGGGTGGGGTATTTATAGGCCCCAACCCAGTTCAAATTTGGAGCTCAAAACTGTCAAATCCTGGAATTTCGGGATCAGGCGGTTGCACCTCCTGACTGGGGCGATTGCACCGCCTGATAGAGCTCGAAGCCTGAGCCTCTGGGCGGTGCCACCTCTGTCAGGGGCGGTTGCACCTCTCTGCCAGAGCTCAAAGACCGAGCTCAAGCGGTTGCACCTCCTGACTGGGGCGGTTGCACTGCCTGCTAGAGCTCGAAGACCGAGCTCAAGCGGTGCTACCTCCTGTCAGGAGAGGTTGCACCGCCCAGTCTCGCTTGGAGACTGAGCTCAAGCGGTTGCACCTCCTGGCTTAGGCGGTTGCACCGCCCAGTCTCCCTGGGAGACTTAGCCCAGGTGGTTGCACCTCCTGGCTTGGGCGATTGCACCTCCTACAGTAATCAGGGTCCGAATGGGTAGATCTATTCGGCCCAAATTGGGTTTTTTAGGAGCCCAATTGCCCCAAGATTAAGACAATGGGATCACCTCACATTACCAACTTAATCATTGTGCTAACTACGATAAATCCTAAGACAATTTCTACAGCTTGCTCCGGTGCGTCAATCGCATCTTCCGGTGAGTTTCCGGCGAACTTTCGTCGATCATCCGATGAACCCTCGGTGATTCTCCTGCGGACTTTCGGCAAACTCCTGGACTTGCGACGATACACTTGGCGAGTTTCGACGAGCTTCTTTGGCAAGCTTATGGACTTCTCGGATTTGTTCCCGCAGAACCTCCGACGATACTCCGAACTTCCGTCGAGCTCTCGAACTCCCAACATGATCATTGTCATGACTCCGGCGCAACTCCTGCTGCATGTCTTACTGTCATCGTAGTTAATCCTACACACTTATCTCAACATATAGGTTAGACAACAAATGACAATTGACTTCATCATCAAAATCCGAGATTCAATAATCTCCCCATTTTTTATAATGACAATCAATTGATAATGGAGTTAACCTTAACTCCCCCTGTCTACATGCCATACTTGAGATAAGTCATTTTTGAATTCAAGACCTAAGAATTCAAGTGACATCTCTGAAGATGATGTCAATACTAGACATTCATTCTTACATAACAATTTTGAATGATGGTAATTGTAACAATTCATCATATTGTAAGATATCAACATGTAAAGCTGTGAAGTAAGATTTTGATATCATTAGCATCAGTGTTTATAGCATATTCTATATATGGCATCTGTTCATATATCTCTTGATGATACAAGCATGGAATAATCATAGCATTAGTGTTTATAGCATCAAATCAATTCATATATTTCTCCCCCTTTGTCATCAACAAAAAGCATAATAGACGTGATACCAGGAGAACAATATAAGCAAGTTATTAAGCATATAAAGGAAGGCATGATACGTATAATGCTTTGAGTACTTCTTCTCCCCTTTTTTGTTATAATCCTTTGTGCATGAAGGAGGAAAGTCATTTTATCAAATCCATTTTGGAAAAAATATTTTTCAAAAGAGTGTGTTTGATTTTTGTCATTCCAACTGTTAAGCGAATCCGAAAATGAGATGAATTCTTTCATGCATTCGGACAAGATTATGCTACAGTTTTTCAAAAATTGATCCAATAAAGTTCGAAAAATAATTTTGACTAGTTTATCTATTCGACACATCAACATTCCTGATCCTCTTCTTATGAAATCAAATTATTCTTATGAAATCAAAACATGTCAGCTAGTTGATGTTTAGTATTAATGATAATGACTTATCAACTGCATTGGTATATCACTTTTTCAAACTATATTTATCATGAAAATCAAAGCATAAGGTTTTCAAAACTTTTAGTTTCAATATAAAATCTGAGATAACCATTTAGTTTATATTTACCACAAGGCACAGGGCATATATTCACCACGATAGATGTTTACAACTCTACATATGCTCAAAATATATCAGGTAACCATATCAAGGATCAAGTCAAAGCACATCATGGTGAGTAACATAAGGAGTTTACAATAACAACAGATGATTGTATTCATACAAGCTCATTCATGAGGTGGAAAATTAAAGTGCCTAAACAAGGAGTCAAATTGACGATGAATTTGCTGCAGCTCAGATAGGATTTGATCTTGTCGTTGTTCAAGCCGTTCTTGTCTTTGTTCGAATCGGTCCATCCGAATCCCAATATCTTCGACAGATGATGTATGAGTTTGCTCAGATGGATGTGTTTCCTCAAAAGGACAGATCGGAGGAGATTGGGTACCCCTAAATACTGGTGTTTCCGGTTCTGATTCAGGTTGAGGAGGATCAGTTCTTCTTGGCATTCTAACCCAGTTACCGTTTCTATAAAAACATCTTAATCGGTGAAGTAGATTTTTATTAATTATGCTAAATCTATCTACTTTTATTACTTCTTCTTCCGGTGGTATTAGAATATCGTAGGCTTTCATTATTCTAGTTATTATACCACCATATGGGAGTATCATGTCTTTCTTAGATAGTTCTAACATGTTTTGTTGGATAAGATAACCAAGACAGATGTCATGTCCTTTCATGATCAAATACATAGTTCCTAATTCTAATTGGCTTACTTCATCATGATGGTATTGTTTAGGGAGAATGATGCTAGTTAGGATATGATGAAGTACCTTAGTGTTTAGAGGCAGTAGATGTTCACAACTTTTAGGAACAAATGCTAAATTGGGATTGGCAAAAATTGTTCCTAGGGCTTCAACGTATGTTGTTCCGACAGTTTCATCATCCCATGATCCTCTAAAGTAAAGTCCTCTACTTTTCATAGGAATGCCTATCATGTCGCAAATGAATCTATCCGTAATTGAGATGTGTTGTCCTAAAAGATAGGTGGACATTCTTTCTTCTTCATCTACCTGTATGTTGTTGTAAAACAATCTAACAAGTCTTGGATAGATGGGTTCGTTAATTTACAAAATTGGAAGTAGATCTAAGTTTGCAAACCATTGGATTGTCTCTTAGTTCATTTAAGTCTACGTATTTTCCCTTATTGACACTCCTAAGTTCGAAAGAGGAAAATTTTTCAGCATGGTATTTTGAATCGAAAAGGGTGAGATCAAAATCTTCTACTAATCTCCTCTTTCCTTTGTCCCTTGAGGATCTTCTAGATCCCATAACTACTGCTGTTTAGAACAATAGTGATGAGCAAGAGTAAATAAATCAAAAAACAGAGTTTAAGGGCTTCTTAGAGAGTACCTTAGTGAGATCTTCAAGAGAGGGAAGGATTGTTGATGCTTTGCTTCAAAATGAGGGGTTTTTGGGATGCTAAGATGGGAGAAATGGGGATAGAGGAGGCTTGGAAGAGCAGAGGAGGGAAGGGAGTGAGTTGGGGTCGGTTTCACCGCCGGCCCTAGCTTGGGTTAAAAAGGGGCAGAGTTGCGGACGGTTGCACCTCTGGCTGGAGCGGTGCAACTGCTCGCAACACGTGACAACTGGAGGTGCTACCTCCAGCTGGGGCGGTGCCACCGCCTACAAGCGGTGAGCACTTGTTCTGATCAGTGTGATCTGATCTGAGAGTTTTTCTATTTTGAGGAGAATTTTCATTCAGAGCAATCAACTTTACTTACGTAATTACGTAAGAATTTTTTATTTTAAGATAAGGACTTTTGCACGATCAAGATAGATTTTTAACGTGCATACTCTCAATGTCGTACACGTGTTTGTGATAGTTTCTTCAAGTTGGTAAGTCTTGCAAGTTCATGATAGACTTAGTCACTTCATGATACAGAGTTAGATTCGAAGGTTATGAACGGATGAAATTGATGGGTTCGAAAATCCAGGGGATATGTGAATTTGGGAATCATACGTTTCTAATTCTGAAAAGTCAAATAATGTTGTATCTAAGTCGCATTTGTGATTTTAAATTTATAATCTCCGTCTGTAATTTAGGCTAGAGAGCATTGCGAGTTCCTTTTTGGATATTGGGTTATGAATATCGAGAATCAAGGAGCAGAACATTATTTCTTGCTCCAGCCTAAAATTTTTATGTTTTTAATGTTTTTACAGGAAGGGATAATTTTTAGGTACCCATTTGCTTTTGGGTGCCTCACAAATAGATCTACATTGTTTATCATATTGCATAGCATTTATCATGGTTCCTTTAGGAACCCAAATCAATTTGTTTGAACTAATTTTCTTGAATGGACAATAATGCGTCTTGTGTCCAAATTTGCAACAAAAGTTGCATTTGTTTTGGTGTTGAACATGTAGGATGGGGCCTTTTATGAAGGTGGTTGGATTTTGGTGAGGACTTCTCACAAATCCAATTCCACTTCTTTTGGGAATGTGACCCTTGTTTGCGAGGATCATGTTCAGTGACTTGCTACCAACCTCAAATTTCTTTAAGGTATCCTTAAGTAGCAAGTTTTCCATTTGAAAAGTTTCTAGATCATGACATTTGATGCATGAATTTAAACTATCATGATATTCAGTTTTTAACTTATCAAAATCACAAGTAAGACTATCATGCTCCTTTTTTAGCAATTTGTATTTTCTATCAATAATTTTGCATTCATCAAATAAGTCATTGAAGGCATTTAATAATTCATCGAAAGATATATCTACATCTATTAAATTTGTTACCTCTTCTCTGATGGCCATTAAGGCGTAATGAGCAACTTGCTCGGTGTTGGACTCCTCCCTCTTCTTCGGATCCGCTCGAATCATCCCATGTTGCTTTGAGCGCATTCTTCTTTGTTGTTCTCTTTTTGACTTGGGGACAATCACTCTTGTAGTGTCCCAGTTTTTTGCACTCATAGCAAATAACTTGGTCCTTCTTGGGTTCAAGTTTATTTTTAGTGTCATTCTTAGACTTGTTTCTTTTAATGAATTTTTTAAATTTTCTTGTTAGAAGTGCCAAGTCATCGTCATAGTCCTCATCACTTGAGTTTTCTTTCAAGTGGTCTTCCAAAATTCTAAGTGCCATATCCTTCCTGTTCTTTGGAAGGATGTATTCTTGCTCTTCATGAGCTTTGCAAGTCATCTCGTAGGTCATTAATGACCCAATTAGTTCTTCAAGAGGGAAATTGTTTAGATCTTTCGCCTCTTGAATAGCAGTGACTTTAGGATCCCAACTCTTAGGAAGGGATCTTAGAATATTATTTACGAGCTCAAAATCCGAAAAACTTTTTCCGAGTCCTTTTAGACCGTTGACGACATCCGTGAAACGGGTAAACATGTCGCCAATAGTCTCACTCGGTTTCATCCGGAAAAGTTCAAAAGAGTGTAACAAAAGATTGATTTTTGACTCTTTCACTTTACTTGTGCCTTCATAAGTCACTTCGAGTGTGTGCCAAATATCAAATGCGGTTTCACAAATCAAAACACGATTAAACTCGTTTTTATCAAGTGCACAAAATAAGGCATTCATAGCCTTTGCATTAAGAGCGAAAGCCTTCTTCTCCAAATCATTCCAATCGATCATTGGAAGAGAAGACTTCGAAAAAATGTTTTCGACAAGATTCCAAAGTTCAAAATCCATAGAAATAAGAAAGATCTTCGTTCGGGTCTTCCAAAAGGTGTAGTCCGTCCCATTGAACATGGGTGGACGTGTAATAGAATGGCCCTCTTGGTTTCCGGCGTAAGTCATCTCTCTAGGGTTTTAATCCGTTTGAGAGTTAACCCCACAATGATACCAATTGTTAGGATCGAGAGCACTAAGAGGGGGGGGGGGGGTGTGAATTAGTGCATCGGAAAACTTTCTACGATTAAAATCGAAAGCTGCGTTCGAACGATAAAAACGATTTCTGTGTAAAATCCGATTCTATGCAAGATGATATTAAAGTTAATCTATGTAGGGAGTTTGCAGCTATGATGAAAACCAGAATATAGGCGCAAGCTGAAATCCGACGTTCGTACGAAGAAACTAATTTACATCTAAGTGCTGATTCGTAAATCACTTGATTAGGCAAGATACAGTTTAAGCAAGAGTGTGAAGGCAGTTTGCAGTTATGGTAAAGCTCAAAACGTAAATGCAATATGCAATATGATGATCGTATGAAAAAGCAGATTTACGTCTAAACGCTGATTCGTAAAGTAAAAGGTTTGAAACCCGATCGTAAAAGCGCAGAAGGCAGTAAGCTTCAGAGGAGGTTTGCAGTAAAGATAATATGCTCAAAGTAAATGCAAACTGAGATTTAGAGTGGTTCGGTCAATCTTGACCTACTCCACTTTTGGCTTTCTCCACCGACGAGGTCACCGACGTCAACTAGAGGCCTTCCTTCAATAGGCGAAGGCCAACCACCCTTTTACAGTTTCACTCCTTTTGACGGGCTTAGGAGACAACCCTTATAGAAATTTTCTCTCCTCTCTTTACAACTCAAAACTTGAAGAATAGAGGGAGGAGAACTTTTGGCCTTTACAACAATTTTGAGCTCTAAGAATCACAGAAAGATGTCAAGATTTCGAGTGTTAGTTGCTGCCTTTCAGTGCTAAATGGGTGGGGTATTTATAGGCCCCAACCCAATTCAAATTTGGAGCTTAAAACTGTCAATTCCCGGAATTCCGGGATCAGGCGGTTGCACTGCTTGGTAGAGCTCGAAGACTGAGCCTCTGGGCGGTGCCACCTCTGTCAGGGGCGGTTGCACCTCTCTGCCAGAGCTCGAAGACCAAGCTCAAGCGGTGCTACCTCCTGTCAGGAGAGGTTGCACCGCCCAGTCTCGCTTGGAGACTGAGCCCAGGCGGTTACACCTCTTGGCTGGGGCGGTTGCACCACCCAGTCTCCCTGGGAAACTTAGCTTAGGCGGTTGCACCTCCTGGCTTGGGCGGTTGCACCTCCTACAGTAATTAGGGTCCGAATGGGTAGATCCATTCGGCCCAAATTGGGTTTTTCAGGGCCCAATTGCCCCAAGATTAAGCCAATGGGATCACCTCCCATTACCAACTTAATCATTGTGCTAACTACGATAAATCCTAAGACAATTTCTGCAGCTTGCTCCGGTGCGTCAATCGCATCTTCCGGCGAGTTTCCGACGAACTTCCGTCGATCATCCGATGAACCCTCGGTGATTCTCCTGCGGACTTCCGGTAAACTCCTGGACTTGCGACGATACACTTGGCGAGTTCCGACGAGCTTCTTTGGCAAGCTTATGGACTTCTCGGATTTGTTCCCGTAGAACCTCCGACGACAGTCCGAACTTCCGTCGAGCTCTCGAACTCCTAACGTGATCATTGTCATGACTCCGGTGCAACTCCTGCTGCATGTCTTACTTTCATCGTAGTTAATCCTGCACACTTATCTCAATATATAGGTTAGACAACAAATAACAATTTACTTCATCATCAAAATCCGAGATTCAACATATCAGGCCTGATATAGTGCATGCTCTAAGTGTCACGAGCAAGTATAAGGCAGATCCAGGCTTGGAGCATTAGAAAGAAATAAAGTGTATCCTTAAGTACTTGAGACGAACTAAGGATCTTTTACTAGTATATGAAGGAAGTAACTTCAGGGTTGAGGGCTACACGGACTCAAACTTCCAGTCTGATATCGATGATAGCAAGTCTAATTCGGGGTATGTGTTCACGTTGAATAGAGGAGTAGTATGCTAGAAGATTTCCAAGCAAGATACTACTGCAGACTCGACCATAAAGGCAGAGTACATTACTGTAGTAGAGGCAACAAAGGATGGAATCTGGATGAAGAAGTTCATCACAGATCTAGGAATCATGCTGGGTAACGAGGAGCTGATTCCCTTATATTGCAACAATAATAGGGCCATTGCTCAAGTGAGACAACTCGGGTCTCATTAGAAGTGTTCCGAGAAGGTTCCAGCTTATTAGAGAGATCATGGCCTAAAGAGATGTAGTAGTAGAAAGAGTTCCATCCGAAGATAACATCGTAGATCTATTGACAAAGTCATTGTCTCAAATTATCTTTAAGCATCATGGCACATGTGACATGACATGTATTCTTTTTTGCTTATTATATTTTGATATTTTATTACTTTATATTACTTATTACATATATGCATATATATATATATATATATATATATATATATATATATATATATATATATATATATATATATATATATATATTGTGATATATATGGGTTTGTGTAATAGGAATCAGATCGTGATGAGATCACGATAATGAGACCGATTCACCTTTAAACATATACCATAAATAATCATGGTCATAGGATACTTGAGAGAGACATTGAGATAACCGGATAAACTAGTGTGTTGTATACTCATCCATATGATGGAGGCAGTTGGTCTCATAGCTTCTTGGTTGAGGACACTAAAGATACAATGCAGATGCTCATTGGAGAATGAGTTCACTGATTGATCCACTCATAAAATACTGGATGATTGATGATGCTTTATTATTAAACAACGATTTTGTAGTCCTAGTAGTGTATTTGGTCCTTAGACTTGAGGCACCAAGGATCTCCTATATGAGTACTCCACTCTTTAATATCTGACTTATAGGTTTAGAAGTTCCAAATTTATTACAATCGGTTATTGGGAGTAGCAGCCAACCTTATGATGGCTATTGAGTGTCGATAGAGGATCATTCGCTCTCGGTATCATGAGAGAAATATTCTGTGTTCTTGCTCAAACAAATCCTTAGCCAAGGTCATTTGGATTGAGAGATAAAGAGTTCTCCGGGAGAATCCGATTAAAGCGAAACTCGATGAGAAACTGTATAGGCCAGACAGCACCATGCCCGATATATAGTCTCTGAGATATTAGATGGATGAGGGACTAAAGGTACATGGTAACTAAGGACAGATATTGCCAAAGGATTGAATTCCCCTATATTGTCTAGGGACTACGGCGTAGTGGCCTAGTACGTCCGTAGTCGATGAGTCTAGTGAATTATTATGGAGATAATAATTCACTAAGCTAGAAGGAGTTCTGACAAGTATAACTCACATCCAACTTGATATTGGGCCTAGAGGGTCACACACATATGGTAGGTGTTGTAACGAGTAGAGATTCGGATATGAGATATCCGTTGGAGCCCCTATCTTATTGGATATCCAATAAGCCCCTGAATTATTGGATCCCATGAATGAGATCCAATAAGAGATAATAAGAGATTATTGGGTAGAGATCCACTAATCTAAGAGGCTTGGGTAATTAGATGAAGATCCAATACCCAATAAGACATGATCCATTAGGATTAACCAGGGGCCTCTATAAATAGGAGGGAACTAAAGGCCCATAGGCTGGGGCTTCTTGGTTGCCACCTCCTATTCTCCTCTCTCCTTCTCCTCTTTAGAGAGTAGGCCTGAAGATTTGAGGAGCATCGTTGCGGTTCTGTTGTGTGGATCATCGCTAGAGAGGAGGATGCTTGACCTCCTTCATCCACTCCTACATATCTATAGGAATTTAGGGATATACGATCTCCTAAGGTAACACAACTATCTCACACATGTTTTCTGTGTCATAGATTTTATACACCAATGTTCGAATGACGACAAACACATATTGGGAAATTTAGGATTTTTTTTATGTTCTTTCGTTGTGCAAGTGATGTCACCCCTAGATTTCCCTACATTAGTCACTAGCATTGCTTTATAGGTCTCTACCTTTCCATCTACTTTGATCTTCTTCTTGAATATCCACTTGCAACCAATCGGTAGAATACCCTCGGGTGCATCAACTAGGTTCCAAACTTAGTTTGAGTACATTGAATCTATATCAGAATTCATGGCTTCTTACCACTTCCCAAAGTCTATACTCATAATAGCCTCCTTGTAGGTCTGAGGATCAATATCCTCTCATCTAATATGTCTCATATATCTCTCAGGAGGATGAGATACTCTATCAGACCTACATAAAGTCGGAACTTGTGTGCTAGGTACCTGAACGAACTCGAGCTATATATTGGTGCTTGAGCTAAGTTCTCCAACCTCACTCAACTATATCATGCTCCCATTGTCTCCGCCAAGAATGTTTTCTTTCTCAAGGAACACCGCTCTCTTGGCTACAAAGACCTTTTGGTCCTCGGGTGATCGAAATAATAACCACAAGTTTCCTTGGGGTATCCCATGAACTTGCACTACTCCATCCTTGATTCCAACTTATCGGGGTTGTGTCTTTTAACGTGGGCAGGGTAGCCCCAAATCTTAACAACCTTAAGATAATACTTCTTCCCTTTCTATATCTCAGATGGTGTAGACACTACCATCTTAGTTGGAACTTTGTTCAGAAGGTAAGCTATGGTCTCTAGGGCGTATCCCTAGAATGAGATGGGTAGGTTGGCGAAGCTCATCATGGACCGCACCATGTCTAACAGTATACGATTCCTCCTTTCAGATACACTATTGAGTTGAGGTGTATAAAGAGGTGTCCATTGGGATAGGATCTCATGGTCCTTAGGGAATTGTGTGAACTCTGTACTCAAGTACTCACCTCCTTAATCTAATCAAAGAGTCTTGATATTCTTTCCAGTCTAGCTCTCCACTTTATTCTTATACTCTCTGAATTTCTCAAAGGCCTCAGACTTGTACTTCATCAAGTACATATGTCCATACCTTGAGAAACTATGAGTAAAAGTAATAAAGTATGAGTAACTACCTATGGCATGAGTTGATATGGGTCCACATACATTACTATGTATGAGTTACAGTAGCTCAATGGCTCTCTCTCCAGTTCCACAAAAAGGAGAGTTGGTCAGTTTTCCATGAAGGCAAGGCTCACAAGTTACATATGACTCAGTCGAATGAATCTAGATATCCATCCTTTAGCAACTTTTGAATTCTTCCCTCATGGATGTGACCTAGCCTACAATGCTATAGGTATGCATTATTCACCTCATCTCGTTTCCTCTTGGACACTCTTACATTCATGATATGTGGAGTAGTGTCTAGTATAAACAAACTGTTATGCAATGTTCCTCTCGTGATGATCTCATCATCTAATATTATTGAACAACCATTGTTCTTAAAAACTAATTCATTTCCACTAATTGTTGAAATAGAAATAATATTTTTGATAATAGAAGGAACAAAATAACATGCATCCAATGCAATAATAGCTCCACTAGGCAGATGTAGGGTGACCTCCCCAACAGCTACTTCAGCAACTTTTGCTTCATTGCCCATCTTAAGGTCCATCTCGTCTCTTGCCAATCTTCTAGGTCTTGCTAGAACATATAACGAATTGCAAATGTGATAAGTACTACAGGTATCAAATACCCATATGTTATTTCCATTAATTTTCTCCAAGCTTCTATTTTGCCCTCACTACAAAGTACTCTTTGCAGTTCCTTTTTCAGTGCCCATCTTTGCCGTAGTGGAAGCACTCATCTTTGTCCTTTGTCGAGTCTTTCTTAGCAACATTTGCTTTACCCAGTCTACACTTGCCTTTGCCCTTCTTAAGGGACGTTTATGCTTTCCTTTTCTTTATGGTCTCACTTGTATATAGAACTAGCTTCTCTTTCTTGATATATATATATATATATAAATAAATAAATAAATAAATAAATAAATATATATATATATATATATATATATATATATATATATATATATACGATGTAGATATATATTAAATATGTATGTGTATGACATATCATATTAGGAGACCAAATCAAAGAAACCCCTCTCTCGATAATATTAAGTCGGTAAACGTGAGACAATTAGATTGATTCACATGGCCTACTATCGTTATAGGTAGGGATCGATTCTCGGTGTATGTTGAGTTGGTCGAGTCCCTCGAGGCTCACCTATATCACGATTCGCTATCTTGCCTATGACATAGAGATGTCACCGGTGACCTAAGGACATGGTATGCTTGGTCGAGTCTCTCGAGGGTATATCATTAAATCAAACTCATCTTGTAACGATGGTGTTGACTTAACGAACATAATAGTTAGTCGAGTCCCTCGAGACCATGGTGATTTGGAGGCCGAACAGGATGAGAATCATAAGGAGTTGTGATTGGCAAGAGTTGCCTACTATTCAGTCTTAGCGTGATTAGTCGAGTACCTCAAGGTTACACTAAGATGCTGATTGGATCCTGATCCCCACTAGAAGTCTACCGGAGACTTCCGTTTCACGTGCTAAGGGTGTCACGTGACTCGCTAGTAAAATAGTATAAGCATATTAAGATAGAAGTCCATATCTTGATTATTTATTTTTTTACAAAATATACATATTTTTTTTATTTCTACTACATCTTTATTTTCAGAAAATGTCACTTTCAAATCCATTACATGGCATACTTGATGTCAACCGCCTCACTAGTCCTAATTATACAGATTAGCTCTGCAGCTTGAGAATTATTCTCACGACAGATAAAATCACATTAGTTCTTGATACAGTGATGCCTATGCCCGAGGAAGGGGCAAGCGAGGATGAGATCGCTCGCTACATGAAGTACATTGATGACTCCACTCTTGCTCAATATTACATGTTGAGCTCTATGATTCCTAAGTTACAAAGACAGCATGAAAAGATGGATGTCAAATCCATTCTCTAACATGTCTGTAAATTGTTTGAGGAACAGGGAAGGACATAACTATATGAGATATCTAAAAGTCTATTCTGTGCTAGGATGACTAAGGGGACACCGGTTCAGAACCATGTCCTAAAGATGATTGAGTGGATAGAGAAACTCACAGGTCTAGGAATGGTCCTAGAGAATATCATATTTGTGGATCTTGTGCTTCAGTCCCTACCAAATTCCTTTTCACAGTTCATAATAAATTTTAATATGAACAAGTTTAAGGTGACTCTCCCGGAGCTCCTCAATATGTTGAGGGAGGCAGAGAGCACTATCAAGAAAGAAAAGTCAGTTCTCTACACTAGTGAGACTAGAAAGAAAAGGAAAGCAAAAAATTCTCTTTAAAAGAGCAAGGGCAAGAGTAGACTAGGTAAAGCAAAGGTTGCAAAGAAAGACCCAAGAAAGTGTTAGGATCAAGAGCACTAAGAGGGGGGAGGGGGGGTGAATTAGTGCAGCAGAAAACTTTCGACGATTTAAAACGACGTTCGTACGATGAAATCATTTTCAACGTAAAACCGTTTTCGGAAACTTAACTTGAAAGCGAGTTCGTAAAGTAGTGTAGCAAAAGTAATGAGGAAGTAAAGCACATATGGAGGTTTTCAGTAAGGTAAGCAACAAGAATAAATGCAAACTAGAGAGCACTACAATTTTAGAGTGGTTCAGTCAATCTTGACCTACATCCACTTTTGGCTTCCTCCTCCGACGAGGTCACCGACGTCCACTAGAGGCATTCCTTCAATAGGCGAAGGCCAACCACCTTTTTACAGTTTCACTTCTTTTGACGGGCTTAGGAGACAACCCTTACAGAATTTTCACTCCTCTCTTGAGTGATCGAAACTTGGAAGAAAAGAGGGAGGAGAACTTTTAGCTTTTACAACACTTTTGAGCTCTCAAATTCTCAGAATAAGATCAAGATTTTGGTGCCCTTTCAAGCAGGAAAGGGTGGGGTTTATATAGGCCCCAACTGGTTCAAATTTGGAGCTCAAAAATGTCATCTCCCGGATTTCTGAGGTCCTGGCGGTACTACCACCAGACTGGGCGGTACGACCACCTGACAGAGCTTGGAGACCGAGCTCTGGCAGTACCACCACCTGACAGGGGCGGTACCACCGCCCAGTCTCGCTCAAAGACTAAGCCCAGGCGGTGCCACCGCCTGACTGGGGCGGTTGCACTGCCCAGCTTTCCTGGGATGCTAAGCTCCTAAGCGGTGCCACCGTCAACCCAAGCGATGCCACCGTCGGCCAAGAAATCTGGGTCCGAATGGGCTGATCCATTCGGCCTAATTTGGGTCTGTCAAGGGCCCAATTACCCCCGGATTAAGTTAATGGGATCACCTCCCATTCCTAGATTAATCTACATGCTAACTACGATATTTCTTAAGACATTTACTGCAACTTGCTCCGGTGCATCAATCGCTTCTTCCGGAGAGCTTCCGGCGAACTTCCGACGAACCCTCGACGATGCTCCGGTGGACTTCCGGCCAACTCCTGGACTTGCAACGATCCACTTGGCGAGTTTCGACGAACTTCTTTGGCAAGCTCCTGGACTTCTCAGATTTGTTCCCGCAGAACCTCCGACGACCGTCCGGACTTCAATTGAACTCTCGAACCCCCAACCATGGTCTTGACTCCAGCACAACTCCTGCTGCATGTCTTACTTCCATTGTAGTTAATCCTGTACACTTATCTCAATATATAGATTAGATAACAAATGACAATTGACTTCATCATCAAAATCTGAGATTCAATAATCTCCCCCGTTTTGATGATGACAATCAATTGATAACGGAGTTAACCTTAATTTCCCCTATCTATATGCCATATTTGAGATAAGTCATTCTTGAATTCAAAGCCTTTGAATTCAAGAGACATATTGATAAGTTAAGATCGTTTAACCTTATCAATACTCCCATCATGATTCCTATCATGATGTATCTCTCTAAAAATGATGTCAAGGCTTGACATCCATTTTCAGGTTTTACATTTTAAGTGTGAAAGATAGCAATCGTAGCAATTCATCATATGGTAAGATATCAACATGTAAAACTGTGATGTAAGTTCTTGATATCTTAACATAATACAAACATTTCAAGTGTTTAGCAATCATAGCATTTCATCACATGACAAGATATCAATTTGTAGAATTGCGATATATGTGCTCTAGATATCTTAACATAGTGTAAATATGGCAATAACATAGTGCAAATATGGCATAGTGCAAATATGGCAATCATAGCAATTCTATCACCAATTTATCATATATTTCGATGCAAGCTTTTGATATCTTAACATAATTCAAATTCAAATATGGCACTCATAGCATCAATTTATATAGCATTAAATTCAAATATGGCACTCATAACATCAATTCATATATTTCTCATTCAAATATAGCACTCATAGTATCAATTCATATATTTCTCCCCCTTTGTCATCAACAAAAAAGAGAACGATATTAGCAAATTTTAACTAGGTTTATGTCATTTTTCAATAATGAGTGATAGGATACCAATTATACAAACATCTTAAGGAAAACATGACATGGAGATGACTTTCATTACTTCTTCCTCTTTATTTGTTATTATCTTTTTGCATGAAGGAGGAAAGCCATTTGTGAGCTTACTCGAATGAGGTTAAAATTGATAAGATATTAAAGCATGCTTTATTTTTACAAGAATCAAGATATGTGTGTGAATCAAATCCTTGCACGTAAAACTATTTCTTAAAAGATATAAGAAGGAATCGTCAAATCTATTTCTCGAAAGATATTTTTCATATGATAAGTCTATGAGAGATGCATTTGCTAGTTAATCCCATATGTCAAAAATCAATGATGTGAATCCAAAACTCGATATGACATATGTTTATTAAGTTCGAAAGAGAATAATGTATCAAGAAAATCCGATTGTTAGGATCAAGAAGATTCGAAAATGAAATTTAACACTTTCATGCATTCGGACGAGGTTTTGCTATAGATTTTTAAATTCAAAAATGAAGATAAAATATACTTATTATCATGAAAATTTTTATATCCAAAACACATAATTTCCAACATGTAATTAAGGCATGTAATTGTGTAAAATCATCATGGCAATTAAGTGATTTGATCATTAAATTAAAAAAAAAATCTAAAAAATAATCTTAACAAATTCATGCATTCGGACATATTAACATTCCTAATTCTCTTCTAATGAAATCAAATTGTACTTCATTTACAAGTTTTGTAAAAATATCAGCTAGTTGATGTTTAGTATTAATGAACTCTATGATTACATCATGATTAGTGACATGATATCATATAAAGTGATGTCTAATATTAATATGTTTTATTTTTTAGTGTTGAATGAGATTCTTTGTTAAACATATTGCACTTGTGTTATCACATTTAATGAGAATGTTTTTAAGATGGACTTTATAATCTTCTAAGGTGTTTTTCATCCACACAACTTGTGCACAGCATACACTAGCTGCAATATACTCAGCTTCGGTTGTTGATAGTGCAACCGAGTTTTGTTTCTTAGATGACCAGGAAATAAGGGAATGTCCCAAAAATTGACATGTTCCTGATGTGCATTTTCTATCTAGTCTACACCCAGCAAAATCCGCATCAGCATAAGTAATTAACTCAAAATTCTCGGATTTTGGATACCATAATCCTAGATTTATGGTACATTTAAGATATCTAAGTATTCTTTTAACTGCTTTGAGATGAGATATCTTAGGGTTCGATTGAAACCTAGCACAAAGTCCTACACTGAACATGATATATGGTATAGTTGCAGTGAGGTAAAGTAAACTTCCTATCATACCCCTATAAGTTGTTTGATCGAAGCTTTCTCCACTTTCATCAACTTCTAACTTAGTGGAGTTGCACATAGGAGTGTTAATAGCTTTTGAGCTATCCATATTAAATCTTTTCAGCAGATCTAAAGTATATTTAGTTTGACTAATAAAGATGTCATTGCTTAGTTGCTTAATTTGTAAGCCTAAGAAAAAGATTAATTCTCCCATCAAACTCATTTCAAATTCGAGACTCATGGTTTTAGCAAAAGATTCACAAAGAGATTCATTCATAGAACCGAAGATAATATCATCAACATAAATCTGAACAATGAGAAAGTTATTTTCAAAATTCTTGATAAACAATGTAGTATCAACCTTGTCGTTTGTGAAATTATTTTCAATAAGAAAAGTACTAAGTCTATGCCCTTGAGGCTTGTTTTAAACCATGGAGAGCTTTAGTTAATTTAAATACATGATTAGGGAGGCTATTATTTTCAAATCCGGGAGGTTGTTCAACATAAACTTCTTCAGAAATAAAGCCATTAAGAAAAGCACTTTTAACATCCATTTGAAACAAGTTAAAATTATTATTATTGGCATAGGCAAGGAGTATCCTTATGGCTTCTAATCTAGCCAAAGGAGTGAAGGTTTCTTCATAATCGATACCTTCTTCTTAGTTGAAACCTTTGACCACTAATCTAGCCTTATTTCTAACCACGATACCATATTCATCTTGTTAGGATCGGAGTGGCACTAAGAGGGGGGGGTGAATTAGTGCAGCGGATTAAAACTCGTAAGTTTGAAAACAAATTCGTAAATACGAGGAGATTTCGTTTTGATAGTAACTTGAGTAAAATGAGAAAATGAAATTCGAAAGCTAATAGTAGTGTAAATGACAATTTCAAGAAGGTAAATACTCACATTCAAGGAACGCACCAATTTAAAGTGGTTCGGTCAAAATGACCTACATCCACTTGCGAATCCTTCTTCAATGAGGCTCCCAACTTCCACTAGCAAATCACTTTGAAAGGGAAGAACAAATACCCCTCTTACAACCTTTTACAAGTGGTTTACACTCTTACAAGTTTTCAACGAGAAAGAAGGAGGTGAACACTCAAGCAATTGAAAAACAAGACTTGTTAAAGACTTTGCTAAGGCTTTATCTCAATTTCTTATCTTAATTTCTTACTCCTCAAAAGGTTGTGTTCTCTGTTGAGAATTGAGGGGTATTTATAGGCCCCAAGAGGATTCAATTTGGGCTACAAATTTTGAATTCTCATGGGTTTCCGAGGCTGGCGGTGCCACCACCTATCAGTGTCTGACACTGACAGTGTACTAGCGGTACCACCGCCAGACCTCTCGAGTGCTGGGCAGTGCCACCGCTCAGTTCTCGGGTTCTGGGCGGTGCCACCACCTACACTATTTCAGCTCACTGGTTGGGCTCCAAACTTGGCCCAAACTAGTCCGAACTTGGGTCCAATTAGCCCCTAACCGGGTTATAGGATTAACCCTTAATCCTAACCCTAATTATATGAAAACTATGAGGTTAAGAGATAGTCCTAAGCAAGTTTTTAACCGGCAATGTCGAGTTTCCTTCCAGCGAGCTTTTTGGCGAACTTCTGGCGGACTTTCGATACACCCTCGGATTTCTTCCGGCGGACTCCTAGTAGGCTCTCGGTCTTCTGGCGAGTTCAATGAGTAGCCGAGCCTTCTTGGTGATCTCCGTGAACCTCCGACGATCTCTTCGGCGGACTTCCGAAAACTCCGACAAATCCCTAATTTCTTCTCGGTTGGTTCCGGCAGCATCTCCGACGAATCTTCAAACTCTCAAACACCCATCAAACTTGACTCTAGTAGACTTGCTTTATGTCTACAAGCTATCGTAGTTAATCCTGCACATGTAAAACAAAACTTCGATCGAGACAATTAATACAAAGCAATAATCAAGTTGTCCGGCATGTCATTGGTCCTACGATGCTTCGTCCGATTCTTTGGCGCATCGTCCTCTCTTGTAGCCCATTGCTTAATCGGCCAGTTGACTCCATAACTCTGATATCCTTGGTGCAATACCCACTCTTCTTGGCCCGATGCCCGAATCCATGGCATGAAGCCTTCTGTCGGTACGTCGACCGATCCATCGGTGCGACGTCCAATCTTCTGACATGTTCCTCCGGCACAACATGATTTTCTTGCTTTAATTGTCTCATCATGATCGAAGCATCCTGCGTCACTCAAAACGCAGATTAAATCATAAATACATATCTAGTGATTTCATCATCAAAATACGAGATTCAGCACATCTTGGTTGTTTCTAAAGACCCATTTAATACCAATAACTAAATGGTCATTTGGCCTAGGAACAAGCTTCCATACCTCATTTCTCTCAAATTGATTTAACTCATCTTGCATTGCGATAATCCATAAATCATCTTTCATGGCTTCGTCAATACATTTTGGTTCAATTTGGGAGAGAAAAGCGGTATTGGCACAAAAATTTTTAAGAGAAGAACGTGTTTGAACCCCCTTAGATGTGCCTCCTAGGATTAGCTCCTTAGGATGAGCATCTACATACTTTCAATTCTTGGGTAAGGATGTTTCGGAAGTGGATGCATCCAAGTTGCTAGTTGGAGAAGGGGTTTCATTTAAATTCAAAGAATCGAAATTAACATCATCATCAAAATCATTTTTCTTGATTTCGGAAATCTTATTGAAAACAACATGAATAGATTATTCTATAATTAAAGTTCTTTTATTGAAGATACGAAAAGCTTTAGAAACCAAAGAATAACTAAGAAAAATTCCTTCATCGGATTTAGCATCAAATTTTCCTAAGGCATCTTTTTCAATCAAGATAAAACACTTACACCCAGAAACTTTAAAATATGAAACATTGGGTTTTTTATTGTTCCACAACTCATAGGGAGTTTTGGTGAGGTAGGGTCTTACTAGAACTCTATTCAAAATATAGTATGAAGTGTTTACGGCTTCGGTCCAAAAATATTTTGGTAGGTTATGTTCATTCAACATGGTTCTTGCCATTTCTTGTAAATTTCTATTCTTTCTTTCGACTACTCCATTTTGTTGAGGATTTCTTGGAGTAGAGAAGTTGTAGTTGTATCCATTAGATTTATAAAATTCTTGAAAATCACGGTTTTGAAATTTGCCACCGTGATCACTTCGAGTTGATGAAATCATAAAACCCTTTTCATTTTTAACAAGTTTACAAAACTTGTGAAATATCTAAAGCATTCATTTTTGTGTTTCAAGAAATAAGTCCATGTATATCTACTATAGTCATCTACAATGACGAAGGTGTATTTGCTACCTCCTAGGCTTGATGTAGAGATTGGTCCGAACAAGTCCATATGGATTAATTGTAAGGGCCTAGAGGTGCTTATTTGATTCTTAGATTTGAAACTACCCTTAATTTGTTTTCCTAATTGACAAGCATCACACACATTATCTTTGATGAACTTGATATGAGGAATTCCTCGTACAAGTTCTTTAGATGATATTTGAGTGATTAGTTTTATGCTAGCATGACCTAATCTCCTATGCTAAAGCCAAGCATCCTCATTCAAAATCGAGAAACACATTTCATTGCAAAGATCATTAATGTCAATGGTGTATATGTTATTCTGTTTTAATGCAATCATAAATGTGTTTTTGTGTGGTTTTTCAATGATGCAAGCATTAGATTTGAATTTAACGATATATCCTTTATCACATAATTGATTAATGCTCAAGAGGTTATGTTTTAAACTATCAACTAACAAAACATCTTAAATAAAGAAGTTGGATTTGTTATCTATGGTTCCTTTGCCAATGATTTTACCTTTGTTGTTGTCTCCAAAAGTGACATAGCCTTCGTCTATGCTAGTGAACTTAGAGAATTAAGATGGATCTCCAGTCATATGCCTTGAGCATCCACTATCAAGGTACCATCTCTTGCTCCTAGCTTGTGATGGTGTATGTCTCTACAAGAAAGGATAATTTTTAGGTACCCATTTACTTTTGGGTGCCTCAAAAACTGATCTACATTGTTTATTATGTTGCATAGAGTTTATCATGGTTCCTTTAGGAACCCAAATCAGTTTATTCGAGCTGATTTTCTTGAATGGACAATGATACGTTTTATGTCCATGTTTGCAACAAAAGTTACATTTGCTTTAGTGTCGAACATGTAAGATAGGGCCTTTTATGAAGGTGGTTGAATTTTGGTGAGGACTTCTCACAAATCCGATTCCACTTCTTTTGGAAACGTGACCTAAGGATCATATTCAAAGACTTGCTACCAACCTCAAATTTCTTCAAGGTGTCCTTAAGTAGCAAGTTCTTTTTTTGGAGAGTTTCTATATCATGACTAATTATACATGGAGCTAAACTATCATAATATTCTGTTTTTAATTTATCAAAATTACTAATAAGACTATCATGCTCCTTTTTTTAACAATTTATATTTTCTACTAATTGTTTTACATTCGGAAGGCATTTAATAATTCATCAAATGATAAATCTGCATCAATTAAATTTGTTACCTCCTCTTTGATGGCCATTAGGGCATAATGAGTAACTTGCTCGGTGTTGGACTCATCTTCTTCAGACGCACTTGAGTCATTCCACGTTGCTTTGAGCACCTTCTTCTTTGATGTTCTCTTCTTGGCTTGGGGACAATCGTTTTTGTAGTGTCTCAGCTTTTTGCACTCATAGCAAATAACTTGGTTCTTTTTTTGTTCAAATTTATTTTTTGTGTCATTTTTACGCTTGTTTCTCTTAATGAATTTTTTGAATTTCATTGTTAGAAGTGCCAAGTCATCGTCATAGTCCTCATCACTTGAGTTTTCTCTCAAGTGGTCATCTAAAGTTCTAAGTGTCATATCCTTCCTGTTCTTTGGAAGGATATCTTCTTGCTCTTCATGAGCCTTGCAAGTCATTTCATAGGTCATTAATGACCTGATTAGTTCTTCAAAAGGGAAGTTGTTTAAATCTTTAGCCTCTTGAATAGCAGTGACTTTAGGGTCTCAACTCTTAGGAAGGAATCTTAGAATCTTATTTACGAGCTCAAAATCCGAAAAACTTTTGCCGAGTCCTTTTAGACCATTGACGACATCCGTGAAACGAGTGTACATGTCGCCAATAGTCTCGCTCGGTTTCATTCGAAAAAGTTCAAAAGAATATATCAAAAGATTGATTTTTGACTCTTTCACTCTACTTGTGCCTTCGTGAGTCACTTCGAGTGTATGCCAAATATCAAATACGGTTTCACAAACTGAAACACAATTGAACTCATTTTTATCAAGCACACAAAATAAGGCATTCATATAGCCTTTGCATTAAGAGTGAAAGTCTTCTTTTCCAATTCATTCCAATCGATCATTGCAAGAGAAGACTTTGAAAATCCATTTTTGACAAGATTCCAAAGTTCAAAATCCATTAAAATAAGGAAGATCCTCATTCGGGTCTTCCAATAGGTGTAGTCCGTCCCATTGAACATGGGTGGATGTGTAATAGAGTGGCCCTCTTGGTTTCTGGCGTATGCCATCTCTCTTGGGCTTTAATCCGTTTGAGAGTTAACCCCGCTCTGATACCAATTGTTAGGATCAAGAGCACTAAGAGGGGGGGGAGGGGGGGATTGCTAGTCATAGGTGCCCAGCAAGCCAATCACGTGAGTGATGGCACGTGTGACTTGATACAAAATCTTTTTGCTTATTATATTTTGGCGTATATCACTTTATAACTATTGCATATGTGCATATATATATTGTGATGTCCTTGGATTTGTGCAATGGGAATCGGATCGTGATGAGATCACGATAATGAGATCGATTCACCTTTAAACACATATCCTAAATAATCCCGGTCATAGGTTACTCGAGAGAGACATCGTGATAACCAGATAGACTTGTGTGCTGTATACCCGTCCATATGATGGATGCAGCTGGTCTCATAACTGCTCGTATAGGGACACTAGGGATACAGTACAGGTGCTCATTGGAGAATGAGTTCACTGATTGATCCACTTACGGAATGCTGGATGGTTGATGATGCCTTATTGTCAGACAGCGATTCCGTAGTCCTAGTGGTGTATCTGGTCCTTAGACTTGAGACACTAAGGATGTCCTGTATGAGTGTTCCACTCTTTGATACCAGACTTATAGGTTTGGCTATCCTAGATCTAGTACAGCTGGTCATTGGGAGTGGTAGTCGACCTTACGAGGGCTATTGAGTGTCGATAGAGGATCATCCACTCTCGACGTCATGAGAGGAATATCCCATGTGTTCTTGCTCAAACAAATCCCTAGCCAGGGTCATTCGGGTTGAGAGAGAAAGAGTTCTCCGGGAGAATCCGATTAGAGCGAGACTCGAGTAGAAACCGTATGGGTCTGACAACACCATGCTCGATATACGGTCTCTGGGATATTAGATGAATGAGGGACTATAGGTACACGGTAACTGAGGACAAATAGGTCCAATGGATTGGATTCCCCTGTATCACCTGGGGACTACGGCGTAGTGGCCTGGTACGTCCGTAGTCGATGAGTCGAGTGAATTATTACAGAGATAATAATTCACTAAGTTAGAAGGAGTTCTGACAGGTATGACTCACGGCCAGCTCGATATTGGGCCTAGAGGGTCACACACATATGGTAGGCATTACGATGAGTAGATGTTCGGATATGAGATATCCGACGGAGCCCTTGTCTTATTGGATGCAGATCTAATACCCACTAGGGGAGGACCCATTAGGGTTTGATAGGGGACCTCTATAAATATGAGAGATTCACAGCCTCATAGGCTAGAGTCTTTGCTTGCCTTTCCTATTCTCCTCTCCCTCTCCACCTCAGAGCAGGCCTGGAGTTTTGAGGAGCGTCGTCGCAACCCTGTTGTGTGGATCACTGCTAGAGAGGAGGACGCTTGACCTCCTTCACCCTCTCCTAAGGATCTGCAAGGAAACAGGGATATACGATCTCCCTAGGTAACACAATCTACTTTATACGTAGTTTCATGTTTCTCGAATTTTTGCGTACCAATCTTCGCACGACGACGAACATCTTTTTGGGAATCGGGGATTTTGTTTTCTTGTTCTTCCGCTGCGCATGTGATGTCGCCCCCATTATTTCCCAACAGTGGTATCAGAGCCAGGTTGTTCGTGCGAATGATTGGTTTTGAACTGCGTGTGTTGTGTTTAGGAAGAATTTTGACGTCAAAATCGTTGACGCAAAAGCGAGAAAGGGCAGCAATAGTTGCTGCCCTCGATCTGCGTGCGTGAAGCGCAGCCGAAGGCGGGCAGCACAGGGGCTGTGTCTGCAGTAGCCGGCCGACGGCCTGCTTGTAGCATGCTTGCTGCCGGCGGGGCTGGCAGCCCACGGGCAGAGGCGTCGCAGGGCAGCGGCGTGAGCCGCCGCAAGGAAGCAGCGCTTGCCACCGCTGCTCCCGCGGGCGAAACCCCCCCCATAGAGGCGACCGCCCGGCGGGACAGCACCCCCTGCGGAGGCAGCGGTGCCCGAAGGGGGCGCCCACTCGCAGCGGCAGCGTCGCCAGCGGGCGTGCCGCTTGCAGGCGAGGGCAGTGCCCTCATTCGCCGCATAGGCCGCCGCCGGCAAGGTGGCGGCGGCGGCACCAGCGTAAGGGGGAAAGGGCATTAGGGTTTTCTGGGCAAAAGACAGTTTTGCCCCTCGAAATTTGAGAAATTTCAGTTTCTATCTTTTATCCAAATTACGAAAATACCCCTATAATTCAGAAATTCCCTACATGTTCCTGATTTCAAAAAATATTAATTAATTAAAAGGTTTAGTTAATTATTATTTTTATTATTATCTAGTAGTCCTATATGATGATGATTATTTATACATGTGATGTATGATGTGTGGACGGATGATCATAGACCGTGTGATGTGTACTTGTGATTATTATTATTGAGGTCTGCGAGCCTCCATTATATTTCTCGTTTATTGTCGGGCCTGCGTGCCTATGATTAAGTTGTAATCACATGAGGAGGCGTAGCGGGAGCGTGGATGCGATAGCGGGACCCACGAGACGGACGATCGTGATGCATGGAGATACATCAAGATGTCGACGGAACCGACGAGGACGAGATGGACGATCACAGGGCATGGAGATGCACCGTTGCACACATAGATCTTGATGTGAGTGATTAGGCCTACTAGCTCGGGCCTAATCATATTAGGTTGTGGTCCATGATCATCTGGTGTGATTGCTTATACACATACTAGATAAGTATATATATTTGCATGCGATGTAGATATATATTAAATATGTATATGTGTGACATGTCATATTAGGAGACCAAATCTTAGAAACATCTCTCGATAATATTAAGTCGGTAAACGTGAGGCAATTAGATTGACCCACGTGGCCTTCTATCGTTATAAGTAGGAACCGATTCCCGGTGTAGGTTGAGTTGGTCGAGTCCCTCGAGACTCACCTATATCGCGATTCGTTATCTTGCTTACGACATAGAGATGTCACCGGTGACCTGAGGGCATGGTATACTTGGTCGAGTCCCTCGAGGGTATATCATCAAATCAGACTCATCTTGTAACGAAGGTGTTGACTTAACCGAGCATCATGGTTGGTCGAGTCCCTCGAGGCCATGGTGATTCGGAGGTCGAACAGGACGGTAATCACAAGGAGTTGTGATTGGTAAGAGTTGCCTACCTTTTAGGCTTAGTGTGATTGGTCGAGTCCCTCGAGGTTACACTAAGACGCTGATTGGATCCTGATCCCCACTAGAAGTCTGCTGGAGACTTCCGTTTCACGTGCTGAGGGTGTCACGTGACTCGTTAGTAAAATAGTGGGAGCATATTAAGATAGAAGTCCATATCTTGATAGTTTATTTCTTGCAAAATCTACATGTTATTCATTTCTGCTGCATCTTTATTTTTAGAAAATGTCGTTTTCAAATCCCTTACGTGAGATACTTGATGTCAACCGCCTCACTGGTCCAAATTATACGGATTGGCTCTATAACTTGAGAATTGTTCTCACAGTGGAGAAAATCGTGTATGTCCTTGATACAGTGATACCTACGCCCGAAGAAGGGGCAAACGAGGATGAGATCGCTCGCTACGTGAAGTACATTGATGACTCCACTCTTGCTCAGTGCTATATGTTGGGCTCTATGACTCCTGAGTTATAGAGACAACATGAAAAGATGGATGCTAGATCCATTCTCCTACATGTTCGCAATTTGTTTGAGGAACAGGGAAGGACTCAGCGATATGAGATATCTAAGAGCCTCTTCCGCGCTACGATGACTGAGGGGACACCGGTTCAAAACCATGTCCTAAAGATGATTGAGTGGATAGAGAAACTCACAGGTCTAGGAATGGTCCTAGAGGATAACTTGTATGTGGACATTGTGCTTCAGTCTCTACCAGATTCTTTTTCACAGTTTATAATGAATTTTAATATGAACAAGCTTGAGGTGACTCTCCTAGAGCTCCTCAATATGTTGAGGGAGGCAGAGAGTACTATTAAGAATGAGAAGCCAGTTCTCTACACTAGTGAGACCAAAAAGAAAAGGAAAGCAGAAAGGTCCCTTAAAAAGGGAAAGGGCAAGGGCAAGGGCAAACCAGGTAAAGCAAAGGTTGCTAAGAAAGACCCAGTAAAGGACAAAGGCCAATGCTTCCACTGTGGTAAAGATGGGCACTGGAAGAGGAACTGCAAAGAGTACCTTGCAGAAAGGGCGAAATAGAAGCTTGGAGAAGCTTCAGGTACATTCATGATCAATCTCCAATTGGCAGATTTTTGTGATAGTGCATTGGTATTGGATACCAGTATTACTTATTACATCTACAATTTATTGTAAATTCTAGCAAAGCTAAGGGGAGATTGATGAGAGGAATATTGCATAAAGGTTTGTTTATGCAAGACACTACTCCACATATCATGAATGTAAGTGTCTAAGAGGAAACAAGATGAGGTGAACAGTGCATACCTATGGCATTGTAGGCTAGGTCACATCCATGAAAGAAGGATTCAAAAGTTACTAAATGATGGATATCTAGATCCATTCGACTACGTGTCATATGCAACTTGTGAACCTTGCATTCGTGAAAAATTGACCAACTCTCCATTTAGTGGAACTGGAGAGAGAGCCACTGAGTTGTTGGAACTCATACATAGTGATGTATATGGACCCATGTCAACTCATGTCATTGGAGGTTACTTCTACTTCATTACATTTACTGATGATTTCTCAAGGTATCGATATGTGTACTTAATAAAGTACAAGTCCGAGGCCTTTGAGAAATTCAGAGAGTATAAGAATGAGGTAGAGAACCAGACTGGAAAGAGTATCAAAACTCTTCGATCAAATCGAGGAGGTGAGTACTTAAGTACAGAGTTTACTCAGTTCCTCAAGGACCATGGGATATTATCCCAATGGACACCTCCTTATACACCTCAGCTCAATGGTGTCTCTGGAAGGAGAAATTGTACGTTATTAGATATGGTACGGTCCATGATGAGTTTCGTTAACCTACCCATCTTATTCTAGGGATATACCCTAGAGACCGCAGCTTACCTTCTGAACAGAGTTCCAACTAAGTCGGTAGTGTCTGCACCATATGAGATATGGAAAGGGAAGAAGCCTGATCTTAAGGTTGTTAAGATTTGGGGCTACCCTGCCCACATTAAAAGACACAACCCCGACAAGTTAGAATCAAGGACAGAGCGATGCAAATTTGTGGGACACCCCAAGGAAACTTGTGGGTATTATTTCTATCATCTCGAGGATCAATAGGTCTTTGTAGCTAAGAGAGTAGTGTTCCTTGAGAAGGAACACATACTTGGCGGAGATAGTGGGAGAATGATAGAGTTGAGCGAGGTTGGAGAACCAAGCTTAAGCACCACT
The DNA here is from genome assembly GCF_036884655.1 of Musa acuminata AAA Group. Classification (NCBI taxonomy): domain Eukaryota; kingdom Viridiplantae; phylum Streptophyta; class Magnoliopsida; order Zingiberales; family Musaceae; genus Musa; species Musa acuminata. Next base: position 20,255,621 of record NC_088355.1, on the reverse strand, counting down.
CTACAGCCCGAGTCTGTTCAGGTACCTAATACACAAGTTTCAACTTTACGGAGGTCTGATAGAGTATCCCATCCTCCTGAGAGATATGTGGGACATATTAGAGGAGAGGATGTTGAGGATATTGATCCTTAGACCTACGAGGAGGCTATTATGAGTATAGACTCCGGGAAGTGGCAAGAAGCCATGAATTCTGAGATGGATTCTATGTACTCCAATAAGGTTTGGAACCTAGTTGATGCGCCCGAAGGTATTGTACCCATCGGTTGCAAGTGGATCTTTAAGAAAAATATCCGAGTAGATGGAAAGGTAGAGACCTATAAAACAAGGCTAGTGGCTAAGGGGTATCGTCAAAGGCAAGATGTTGACTATGACGAAACCTTCTCATCCGTAGCAATGCTAAAATCCATCAGAATTCTATTAGCTATTGCAGCACACTATGATTATGAGATCTGGCAGATGGATGTGAAAACTGCATTCCTCAATGAGAACCTCGAGGAGGAGGTGTATATGATGCAACCTGAGGGATTCGTGTCCAAGAACTGCCCAGATAAGGTGTGTAGGTTGCTTAAATCCATTTATGGACTAAAGCAAGCTTCCCGAAGTTGGAACATAAGATTTGATGAGGTAATCAGATCTTATGACTTCGTTAAGAACGAAGATGAGCCGTGTGTATACAAAAAGGTAAGTGGGAGATATATCGCCTTTTTGGTGATATATGTGGATGATATCCTCATCATTGGGAATGACGTAGGAATGCTATCCACAATAAAGGCTTGGTTATCTAGACATTTCTCCATGAAGGACTTAGGGGAAGCATCCTATATCTTGGGGATTAGAATCTATAGAAATAGATCCAAGAGGATGCTTGGCTTGTCCCAATCCAGGTACATAGAAACCATTGTCAAAAGGTTTGGCATGAAAAATTCCAAGAGAGGTCTCATACCGATGAGACATGGGATATTGCTTTCTACGAGTATGTCCCCAAAGACTCCAGAAGAAAGGGCGAACATGAATATGATACCTTGTGCCTCAGCAATAGGGTCCATCATGTATGCCATGCTATGTACTAGACCTGATATAGCGCATGCTCTGAGTGTCACGAGCAGGTATCAAGCGGATCCAGGCTTGGAGCACTGGAAAGCAGTAAAGTGTATCCTTATGTACTTCAGAAGGACTAAGGATCTTTTACTAGTATATGGAGGTAATAGCCTTAAGGTTGAAGGCTACACTGAGGACAGACAGGTCCAATGGATTGGATTCCCCTGTATCGTCTGGGGACTACGGCTTAGTGGCCTAGTACGTCCGTAGTCGATGAGTCGAGTGAATTATTACAAAGATAATAATTCACTGAGTTAGAAGGAGTTCTGACAGGTATGACTCACGGCCAGCTCGATATTGGGCCTAGAGGGTCACACACATATGGTAGGCATTGCGATGAGTAGAGGTTCGGATATGAGATATCCGACGGAGCCCTTGTCTTATTGGATGCAGATCCAATACCTACTAGGGGAGGACCCATTATGGTTTGACAGGGGACCTCTATAAATAGGAGGGATTCAGAGCCTCATAGGCTAGAGTCTTTGCTTGCCTTTCCTATTCTCCTCTCCCTCTCCACCTTAGAGCAGGCCTGGAGTTTTGAGGAGCGTCATCGCAACCCTGCTGTGTGGATCACCGTTACAGAGGAGGACGCTTGACCTCCTTCACCCTCTCCTAAGAATCTGTAAGGAAACAGGGATATACGATCTCCCTAGGTAACACAATCTACTTTATACGCAGTTTCATGTTTCGTGGATTTTTGCGTACCAATCTTCGCACAACGACGAACATCTTTTTGGGAATCGGGGATTTTGTTTTCTTGTTCTTCCGCTGCGCATGTAATGTCGCCCCCATGATTTCCCAACAGGGATGAATTAGTACAGCGAAAAACTTTCAATGATTTAAAACGACGTTCGTACGATGAAATTGTTTCCGATATAAAACCATTTTCGTAAACTTAACTAGAAAGCGAGTTCGTAAAGGAGTGCAGCAAAAGTAATGAGGAAGTAAAGCACATATGGAGGTTTGTAGTAAGGTAAGCAGCAAGAATAAATTCAAACCAAAGAGCACCGCAATTTTAGAGTGGTTCGGTCAATCTTGACCTACATCCACTTTTGGCTTCCTCCTTCGACAAGGTCACCGACATCCACTAGAGGCCTTCCTTCAATAGGCGAATGCCAATCACCCTTTTACAGTTTCACTCCTTTTGACGGGCTTAGGAGACAACCCTTACAGAATTTTCACTCCTCTCTTGAATGATCGAAACTTGGAAGAAAAGAGGGAGGAGAACTTTTAGCTTATAGAATTATTTTAAGCTCTAAAAATCACATAGTAAGATTGTATTTTCGGTGCCCTTTCATGCAGGAAAGGGTGGGGTATATATAGGCCCCAAACTGGTTTGAATTTAGAGCTCAAAAATGTCATCTCTCGGATTTTCAAGGTCCTAGCGGTACTAATGCTAGACTAGGCGATACGACCGCCTAACAGAGCTCAGAGACCAAGCTTTGGCGGTACCACCGCCCAGTCTCGTTCGGAGACTGAGCCCAGGCAGTGCCACCGCTTGATTGGGGCGGTTGCACTGCCAAGTTTTTGTTGGGAAATCATGGGGGCGACATCATATGCGCAACGGAAGAACAAGAAAAATAAAAATCCCCGATTCCCAAAAAGATGTTCGTCGTCGTGCGAAGATTGGTGCGCAAAAACCGCAAAACATAAAACTGCGTATAGAGATTGTGTTACCTAGGGAGATCGTATATCCCTGTTTCCTTGCAGATCCTTAGGAGAGGGTGAAGGAGGTCAAGCGTCCTCCTCTCTAGCGGTGATCCACACAGCAGGGTTGCGACGACGCTCCTCAAAACTCCAGGCCTACTCTGAGGTGGAGAGGGAGAGGAGAATAGGAAGGGCAAGCAAAGACTCTAGCCTATGAGGCTGTGAATCCCTCCTATTTATAGAGATCCTGTGTCAAACCCTAATGGGTCCTTCCCTAGTGGGTATTGGATCTGAATCCAATAAGACAAGGGCTCCGTCGGATATCTCATATCCGAACCTCTACTCATCGCAATGTCTACCATATGTGTGTGACCCTCTAGGCCCAATATCGAGCTGGCCATGAGTCATACCTATCAGAACTCCTTCTAACTCAATGAATTATTATCTCTGTAATAATTCACTCGACTCATCGACTACGGACGTACTAGGCCACTACGCCGTAGTCCCCAGACGATACAGGGGAATCCAATCCATTGGACCTGTCTGTCCTCATTTACCATGTACCTATAGTCCCTCATCCATCTAATATCTCAGAGACCGTATATCGAGCATAGTGCTGTCAGACCCATACGGTTTCTACTCAAGTCTCGCTCTAATCGGATTCTCCCGGAGAACTCTTTCTATCTCAACCCGAATGACCCTGACCAGGGATTTGTCTGAGCAAGAACACATGGGATATTCCTCTCATGACGCCGAGAGTGGATGATCCTCTGCCAACACTCAATAGCCCTCGTAAGGTCGACTACCACTCCCAATGACCAGTTGTACTAGATCTGGGACAGGCAAACCTATAAGTCTGGTATCAAAGAGTGGAGCACTCATACAGGACATCCTTGGTGTCTCAAGTCTAAGGACCAGATACACCACTAGGACTACGGAATCGCTGTTTGACAATAAGGCATCATCAACCATCTAGCATTCCGTAAGCGGATCAATCAGTGAACTCATTCTCCAATGAGCACCTGTACTGTATCCCTAGTGTCCCTACACGAGCAGCTATGAGACCAGCTGCATCCATCATTTGGACGGGTATACAGCACACCAGTCTATCCGGTTATCACGATGTCCCTCTCGAGTAACCTATGACCGGGATTATTTAGGATATGTGTTTAAAGGTGAATCGATCTCATTATCGTGATCTCATTATCGTGATCTCATCACGATTTGATTCCCATTGCACAAATCCAAGGAAATCACAATATATATATGCACATATGCAATAGTTATAAAGTGATATACGCCAAAATATAATAAGCAAAAAGATTCTGTATCAAGTCACATGTACCATCACTCACGTGATTGGCTTGCTGGGCACCTATGACTAGCAATCTCCCACTTGACCTAAAGCTAATCACCTATGTGTCCGATCCCCATCAGACCCTTGTGACGCTCAAAGACAAAATGAGACAACGGCTTTGTCAGTGAATCTGCAATGTTATCTTCGGATGGAACTCTTTCCACTGCTACATATCCTCGGGTTACGATCTCTCTTATAAGCTGGAACCTCCTCAGAACACTTCTGATGAGACCCGAGTTCCTTCGCTTGTGCAATTGCCCCGTTGTTGTCGCAATATAGCGAGATCGGCTCCTCGCTACCCGGCACGACTCCTAAATCTGTAATGAACTTCTTCAACCAGACTCCCTCCTTTGCTGCATCTGATGCAGCAATGTACTCCGCCTCTGTGGTCGAGTCAGTAGTGGTATCTTGCTTGGAACTCTTCCAGCACACTACTCCTCCATTCAAGGTGTACACATACCCTGAATTCGACTTGCTATCATCGACATCAGACTGAAAACTTGAGTCAGTGTAGCCTTCAACTTTAAGGCTATTACCTCCATATACTAGTAAAAGATCCTTAGTCCTTCTCAAGTACTTAAGGATACACTTTACTACTTTCCAGTACTCCAAGCCTGGATCCGCCTGATACCTACTCGTGACACTCAGAGCATGCGCTATATCAGGCCTAGTACATAGCATGGTATACATGATAGACCCTATTGCTGAGGCATAAGGTATCATATCCATGTTCGCCCTTTCTTCTGGAGTCTTTGGGGACATACTCGTAGAAAGCGATATCCCATGTCTCATCGGTATGAGACCTCTCTTGGAATTTTCTATGCCAAACCTTTTGACAATAGTTTCTATGTACCTGGACTGGGACAAGCCAAGCATCCTCTTGGATCTATCTCTATAGATTCTAATCCCCAAAATATAGGATGCTTCCCCTAAGTCCTTTATGGAGAAGTGTCTAGATAACCAAGCCTTTACTATGGATAGCATTCCTACATCATTCCCAATGATGAGGATGTCATCCACATATAACACCAAAAAGGTGATAGCGCTCCCACTTACCTTTCTGTATACACAAGGCTCATCTTCGTTCTTAACGAAGTCATAAGATCTGATTGCCTCATCAAATTTTATGTTCCAACTTCGGGAAGCTTGCTTTAGTCCATAAATGGATCTAAGCAACCTACACACCTTATCTGGGCAGTTCTTGGACACGAATCCCTCAGGTTGCATCATATACACCTCCTCCTCGAGGTTCCCGTTGAGGATTGCGATTTTCACATCCATCTGCCAGATCTCATAATCATAGTGTGCTGCAATAGCCAATAGAATTCTGATGGATTTTAGCATTGCTACGGGTGAGAATGTTTCGTCGTAGTCAACACCTTGCCTTTGACGATACCCCTTAGCCACTAGCCTTGCTTTATAGGTCTCTACCTTTCCATCTACTCCGATCTTTTTCTTAAAGATCCACTTGCAACCGATGGGTACAATACCTTCGGGTGCATCAACTAGGTTCCAAACCTTATTGGAGTACATAGAATCCATCTCAGAATTCATGACTTCTTTCCACTTCCCGGAGTCTATACTCATAATAGCCTCCTTGTAGGTCTGAGGATCAATATTCTCTACATCCTCTGCTCTAATATGTCCCACATATCTCTCAGGAGGATGGGATACTCTATCAGACCTGCGTAAAGTTGATACTTGTGTATTAGGTACCTGAACAGACTCGGGCTGTAGAGTGGTGCTTGAGCTTGGTTCTCCAACCTCGCTCAATTCTATCATTCTCCCACTGTCTCCGTCAAGAATGTGTTCCTTCTCAAGGAACACTGCTCTCTTAGCTATAAAGACATTTTGGTCCTCGAGATGATAGAAATAATACCCACAAGTTTCCTTGGGGTATCCCACAAATTTGCATCGCTCTGTCCTTGATTCTAACTTATCGGGGTTGTGTCTTCTAACATGGGCAGGGCAGCCCCAAATCTTAACAACCTTAAGATCAGGCTTCTTCCCTTTCCATATCTCATATGGTGTAGACACTACCGACTTAGTTGGAACTCTGTTCAGAAGGTAAGCTGCGGTTTCTAGGGCATATCCCCAGAATGAGATGGGTAGGTCAGCGAAACTCATCATGGACCGTACCATATCTAATAATGTACAATTTCTCCTTTCAGAGACACCATTGAGCTGAGGTGTATAAGGAGGTGTCCATTGGGATAATATCCCATGGTCCTTGAGGAACTGAGTAAACTCTATACTTAAGTATTCACCTCCTTGATCTGATCGAAGAGTTTTGATACTCTTTCCAGTCTGGTTCTCCACCTCATTCTTATACTCTCTGAATTTCTCAAAGGCCTCGGACTTGTACTTCATTAAGTACACATATCCATACCTTGAGAAATCATCAGTAAATGTAATGAAGTAGGAGTAACCTCCAATGGCATGAGTTGACATGGGTCCACATACATCACTATGTATGAGTTCCAACAACTCATTGGCTCTCTCTCCAGTTCTACTAAATGGAGATTTGGTCAGTTTTCTACGAATGCAAGGCTCACAAGTTGCATGTGACACATAGTCGAATGGATCTAGATATCCATCATTTAGCAACTTTTGAATCCTTCTTTCATGGATGTGACCTAGCCTACAATGCCACAAGTATGCACTGTTCAACTCATCTCGTTTCCTTTTGGACACATTTACATTCATGATATGTGGAGTGGTGTCTAACATAAATAAACCATTATGCAATGTTCCTTTCGTGATGATCTTATCATCTAATAATATCGAACAACCATTGTTCTCAAAAACAAATTTATATCCACTAATTGTTAAACATGAAATGGAGATAATGTTTTTGATAATAGAAGGAACAAAATAACATGCATCTAATGCAATAAAAGCTCCACTAGGCAGATGTAGGGCGACCTCGCCAACAGCTAATACAGCAACTTTTGCTCCATTACCCATCTTGAGGTCCATCTCGCCTCTCTCTAGTCTCCTAGGCCTTGCTAGAACTTGCAACGAATTGCATATATGATAAGCACTACTGGTATCCAATACCCATGTGTTATCATAAGAGTCTGACAAATGGAGACTGATCATGAATGTACCTGAAGCTTCATCAAGCTTTTGTTTCGCCCTTTCTGCAAGGTACTCTTTGCAGTTTCTCTTCCAATGCCCATCTTTACCACAGTGGAAGCACTGGCCTTTGTCCTTTGCTGGGTCTTTCTTAGCAACCTTTGCTTTACCTTGTTTGCCCTTGCCCTTTCCCTTCTTAAGGGACCTTTCTGGTTTCCTTTTCTTTATGGTCTCACTAGTGTAGACAACTGGCTTCTCTTTCTTAATAGTACTCTCTGCCTCCCTCAACATATTGAGGAGCTCTAGGAGAGTCACCTCAAGCTTGTTCATATTAAAATTCATTATGAACTGTGAAAAGGAATCTGGTAGGGACTGAAGCACAATGTCCACACACAAGTTATCCTCTAGGACCATTCCTAGATCTGTGAGTTTCTCTATCCACTCAATCATCTTTAGGACATGGTTCTGAACCGGTGTCCCCTAAGTCATCCTAGCGCGGAAAAGGCTCTTGGATATCTCATATCGTTGAGTCCTTCCCTGTTCCTCAAACAATTTGCGGACATGTAGGAGAATGGATCTGGCATCCATCTTTTCATGTTGTCTATGTAACTCTGGAGTCATAGAGCCCAACATATAGCACTGAGCAAGAGTGGAGTCATCAATGTACTTCACGTAGCGAGCGATCTCATCGTCGCTTGCCCCTTCTTCGGGCATAGGCATCACTGTATCAAGGACGTACACGATTTTCTCCGCTGTGAGAACAATTCTCAAGTTACGGAGCCAATCCGTATAATTTGGACCGGTGAGGCGGTTGACATCAAGTATGCCACGTAAGGGATTTGAAAGCGACATTTTCTGAAAATAAAGATGTAGCAGAAATGAATAACATGCAGATTTTGCAAGAAATAAACTATCAAGATATGGACTTCTATCTTAATATGCTCCCACTATTTTACTAACGAGTCACGCGACACCCTCAGCACGTGAAACGGAAGTCTCCGGCAGACTTCTAGTGGGGATCAGGATCCAATCAGCGTCTTAGTGTAACCTCGAGGGACTCGACCAATCACACTAAGCCTAAAAGGTAGGCAACTCTTGCCGATCACAACTCCTTGTGATTCCCGTCCTGTTCGGCCTCCGAATCACCATGGCCTCGAGGGACTCGACCAACCATGATGCTCGGTTAAGTCAACACCTTCATTACAAGATGAGTCTGATTTGATGATATACCCTCGAGGGACTCGACCAAGCATACCATGCCCTCAGGTCACCGGTGACATCTCTATGTCATAAGCAAGATAGCGAATCGCGATATAGGTGAGTCTCGAGGGACTTGACCAACTCAACATACACCGGGAATCGGTTCCTACTCATAACGATGGAAGGCCACGTGGGTCAATCTAATTGCCTCACGTTTACCGACTTAATATTATCGAGAGATGTTTCTATAATTTGGTCTCCTAATATGACATGTCACACATATACATATTTAATATATATCTACATCGCATGCAAATATATATACATATCTAGTATGTGTATAAGCAATCACACCAGATGATCATGGACCACAACCTAATATGATTAGGCCCGAGCCAGTAGGCCTAATCACTCACATCAAGATCTATGTGTGCAACGGTGCATCTCCATGCCCTGTGATCGTCCATCTCGTCCTCGTCGGTTTCGTCGACATCTTGATGCATCTCCATGCATCATGATCGTCCGTCTCGTGGGTCCCGCTATCGCATCTACGCTCCCGCTGCACCTCCTCATATGATTACAACTTAATCATAGGCACGCAGGCCCGACAATAAACGAGAAATATAATGGAGGTTCGCAGACCTCAATAATAATAATCACAAGTACACACATCACACGGTCCATGATCATCCGTCCACACATCATACATCACATGTATAAATAATCATCATCATGTAGGACTACTAGATAATAATAAAAATAATAATCAACTAAACCTTTTAATTAATTAATATTTTTCTGAAATCAGGGACATGTAGGGAATTTCTCAATTCCTAAGGGTATTTTCGTAATTTGGACAAAAGATAGAAATTGGAATTTCTCAAATTCCGAGGGGCAAAACTGTCTTTTGCCCAGAAAACCCTAATACCCTTTCCCCTTTTCGCTGCTGCCACCGCCGCCACCCTGCCGGCGGCGGCCTGTGCGGCGGGGCGAGGGCACTGCCCTCGCCTACAGGCGGCACGCCCGCTGGCGACGATGCCGCTGCGGGTGGGTGCCCCCTTCGGGCGCCGCTGCCTCCGCAGACGGTGTTGTATCGCTGGGCGGCCGCCCTTGTGGGGGGGTTTCGCCCGCGGGAGCAGCGGCGGCAGCCGCCGTTGCCCTGCGGCGCCTCTGCCCGTGGGCTGCCAGCCCCGCCAGCAGCAAGCCTGCTTCAAGCAGACCGCCGGCCGGCTGCTGCAGGCACAACGCTTGCGCATGCGTCGGCGCTGTGCTGCCTGGCTGCGGCCGCGGCTGCCGCTGCAGGTGGCTGCAGGCATGCAGATCGAGGGCAGCAACTGTTGCTGCCCTTCCTCGGTTTTGCGTCAACGATTTTGACGTCAATATTCTTCCTAAACACAACACACGCAGTTCAAAACCAATCATTCGCACGAACAACCTGGCTCTGATACCACTGTTGGGAAATCATGGGGGCGACATCATATGCGCAGTGGAAGAACAAGAAAAACAAAAATCCTCGATTCCCAAAAAGATGTTCGTCATCGTGCGAAGATTGGTGCGCAAAAATCCGCAAAACACAAAAATGCGTATAGAGATTGTGTTACCTAGGGAGATCGTATATCCCTGTTTCCTTGCATATCCTTAGGAGAGGGTGAAGGAGGTCAAGCGTCCTCCTCTCTAGCGGTGATCCACACAGCAGGGTTGCGACGACGCTCCTCAAAACTCCAGGCCTACTCTGAGGTGGAGAGGGAGAGGAGAATAGGAAGGGCAAGCAAAGACTCTAGCCTATGAGGCTGTGAATCCCTCATATTTATAGAGATCCCGTGTCAAACCCTAATGGGTCCTTCCCTAGTGGGTATTGGATCAGCATCCAATAAGACAAGGGCTCCGTCAGATATCTCATATCCGAACATCTACTCATCGCAATGCCTACCATATGTGTGTGACCCTCTAGGCCCAATATCGAGCTGGCTGTGAGTCATACCTGTCAGAACTCCTTCTAACTCAGTGAATTATTATCTCTGTAATAATTCACTCGACTCATCGACTACGGACGTACTAGGCCACTACGCCGTAGTCCCCAGACGATACAGGGGAATCCAATCCATTGGACCTGTCTGTCCATAGTTACCATGTACCTATAGTCCCTCATCCATCTAATATCCTAAATACCGTATATCGAGCATGGTGCTATCAGACCCATACGGTTTCTACTCAAGTCTCGCTCTAATCGGATTCTCCCGGAGAACTCTTTCTCTCTCAACCCGAATGACCCTGGCTAGGGATTTGTCTAAGCAAGAACACATGGGATATTCCTCTCATGACACCGAGAGTAGATGATCCTCTGTCGACACTCAATAGCCCTCGTAAGGTCGACTACCACTCCCAATGACCAACTGTACTAGATCTGGGACAGCCAAACCTATAAGTCTGGTATCAAAGAGTGGAGCACTCATACAGGACATCCTTAGAGTCTCAAGTCTAAGGACCAGGTACACCACTAGGACTACGGAATCGTTGTCTGACAATAAGGCATCATCAACCATCCAGCATTCCGTAAGCGGATCAATCAGTGAACTCATTCTCCAATGAGCACCTGTACTGTATCCCTAGTGTCCCTACACGAGCAGCTATGAGACCAGCTGCATCCATCATATGGACGGGTATACAATACACCAATCTATCCGGTTATCACGATGTCCCTCTCGAGTAACCTATGACCGGGATTATTTAGGATATGTGTTTAAAGGTGAATCGATCTCATTATCGTGATCTCATCACGATCCGATTCTCATTGCACAAATCCAAGGAAATCACAATATATATATGCACATATGCAATAGTTATAAAGTGATATACGCCAAAATATAATAAGCAAAAAGATTTTGTATCAAGTCACATGTACCATCACTTACGTGATTGGCTTGCTGGGCACCTATGACTAGCAGTTTTCTTGGGAGACTAAGCTCTTGGGCGGTGCCACCGCCGACCCAAGTGGTGCCACCGCCGGCTAGGAAATCTGGGTCCGAATGGGCTGATCCATTCAGCCCAATTTGGGTATGTCAAGGGCCCAATTGCCCCCAGATTAAGTTAATAGGATCACCTCTCATTCCTAGCTTAATCTACATGTTAACTACGATATTTCTTAAGACATTTACTACAACTTGCTCCGGTACGTCAATCGCTTCTTCTAGCGAGCTTCTGACGAACTTCCAGCGAACATCCGACGAACCCTCGGCGATGCTCTAGCGGACTTCCGACCAACTCCTAGACTTGCGACGATCCACTTGGCGAGTTCCGACGAGCTTCTTTGGCAAGCTCCTGGACTTCTCGGATTTGTTCCCGCAGAACCTCCGACGACCGTCCGGACTTCCGTCGAACTCTCGAACCCCCAACGTGATCATGGTCTTGACTCTGGCGCAACTCCTACTGCATATCTTACTTCCATCGTAGTTAATCCTGCACACTTATCTCAATATATGGATTAGATAACAAATGACAATTGACTTTATCATCAAAATCTGAGATTCAACACAAAGGACAAAGGCTAGTACTTCCACTGCATAAAAAATGGGCACTATAAGAGGAATTGTAAAGAGTATCTTGCAGAGAAAGCGAAATAGAAGCTTAGAGAAGCTTCATGTACATTCAGGATCAGTCTCCATTTTTTAAACTCTTATGATAATACATGGGTATTGGATACCGATAGTGCTTATCATATTTATAATTCGTTACAGGTTCTGGCAAGGCCTAGGAGACTGGCGAGAGGCGAGATGGATCTCACGATGGGCAATAGAGCAAAAGTTACTACAGTAGTTGTTGGTGAGGTCGCCCTACATCTGCTTGGTGGAGCTATTATTGCATTGAATGCTTATTGTTTTGTTCCTTCAATTATCAAAAATATTATTTCCATTTCATGTTTGATAGTTAGTGGATATAAATTAGTTTTTTAGAACAATGGTTATTCAATATTATTAGATGATGAGATCATCATAAGAGAAACATTGCATAATGGTTTGTTTATGCTAGACACTACTCCACATATCATGAATGTAAGTGTGTCTAAGAGGAAATGAGATGAGGTGAATAGTGCATACCTGTGGTATTATAGGCTAGGTCATATCCATGAGATAAGGATTCAAAAGTTGCTAAATGATGGATATCTAGATCCATTCAACTATGAGTCAAATGCAACCTATGAACCTTGCCTTCGTAGAAACTAACCAACTCTTCATTTAGTGGACGTGGAGAAAGAGCTACTGAACTACTAGAACTCATACATAGTGATGTATGTGGACCCATGTCAACTCATGTCATTGGTAGTTACTCCTACTTCATTATCTTTACTAATGAGTTCTCAAGGTACGAACATGTGTACTTAATGAAGTATAAGTTTGAGGCCTTTGAGAAATTCATAGAGTATAAGAATGAAGTAGAGAACCAAACTGGAAAGAGTATCAAGACTCTTCGATCAGATCGAGGAGGTGAGTACTTAAGTACATAATTTACCCAGTTCCTCAAGGACTATGGGATTCTATCTTATTTTGGGGATATGCCCTAGAGACCACAACTTACCTTCTGAACATAGTTCCAACTAAGTCGGTAGTGTCTACACCATATGAGATATAGAAAGGGAAGAAGCCCGATCTTAAGGTTGTTAAGATTTGGGACTGCCCTGCCCATGTTAAAATGCACAACCCCGATAAGTTGGAATCAAGGACGGAGTGGTGCAAGTTCGTGGGATACCCCAAGGAAACTTATAGGTATTATTTCTATCATCTTGAGGACCAAACGTCTTTGTAGCCAAGAGAGCGGTGTTCCTTGAGAATGAACACATTCTTGGCAGAGCCAGTAGGAGTATGATAGAGTTTAGCGATATGTGAGTTTGTTTGGGTACCTAACACACAAGTTCCAACTTTACATAGGTCTGGCAAAATATCCCATCCTCCTGAGAGATATGTGAGATATATTAGAGGTGAAGATGTTGAGGACATTGATCCTCAGACCTACGAGGAGGCTATTATGAGTCTAGACTCCGGGAAGTAGCAAGAAGCCATGAATTCTGAGATGGATTCCATGTACTCCAACAAGGGTTAGAACCTAGTTGATGCGCCCGAGGGTACTGTATCCATCAGTTACAGGTGAATCTTTCTAAAAAAGATCGAAGTATATGGAAAGATAGAGACCTATAAAGCAAGGTATTGGCTAAGGGGTATCGTCAAAGGCAATGTGTTGACTATGACAAAACCTTATCACCCGTAACCATGCTAAAATTCATCTGAATTCTATTGGCTATTGCAGCACACTATGATTATAAGTTCTGGCCGATGGATGTGAAAATCGTATTCCTCAATGGCAACCTCGAGGAGGAGGTATATATGATACAACCCAAGGGATTCGTGTCTAAGGACTGCCCACATAAAGTGTGCATGTTGCTTAGATCCATTTATGGACTAAAGCAAGCTTTCCAAATTAGAACATAAGATTTGATTAGGCAATAAGATCCTATGACTTCGTTAAGAACGAAGATGAGCCTTGTGTGTACAGGAAGATAAGTAGGAGCTCTATCACCTTCTTGGTGTTATATATAAATGACATCCTGATCATTAGGAATGATATAGAAATGCTATCCGTATTAAATGTTTAGTTATCTAGACACTTCTCCATGAAGGACTTAGGGGAAGCATCCTATATCTTAGGGATTCATATCTATAGAGATAGATCCAAGAGGATACTTAACTTGTCCCGGTCCAAGTACATAGATACCATTGTCAAAATGTTTGGCATGAAAAATTTTATGAGAGGTCTCATACCGATGAGATATGGGATACCGCTTTCTAAGATTATATCCCCAAAGACTCCTAAAAAAAGGGCGAACATGGATAGAACACCCTATGCCTCAATGATAAGGTCTATCATGTATGACATGCTATGTACCAAGCCTAATATAGCGTATTCTCTGAGTGTCACGAGAAGGTAACAAGCAGATCTAGTCTTGGAGCATTGAAAAGCAGTAAAGTATATCATTAAGTACTTGAGAAGGACTAAGGATCTTTTACTAGTATATGGAGATAGCAGCCTCAAGGTTGAAGGCTACACAAACTCGAGTTTTCATTCTAATATCGATGATAGCAAGTCAAATTTGGGGTATGTGCACACCTTGAATAGAGGAGTAGTATGTTGGAAGAGTTCCAAGCAAGATACTACTGATGACTCGACCACAGAAGCGGAGTACATTGCTATAACAAATGCAGCAAAAGAGGGAGTATGGATGAAGAAGTTCATCACAGATCTAGGAGTCGTGCTAAGCAGTGAGGAGCCGATTTTCTAATATTGTGATAACTATGGGCCAATTGCTTAAATGAGGGAACGCGGGTATCATTAGAAGTGTTCTGAGGAGGTTCCACCTGATCAGAGAGAACGTAACCCGAGGAGATGTAGCAGTGGAAAGAATTCCATCCGAAGATATCATTACAGATCCATTGACAAAACCGTTATCTCATATTGTTTGTGTCTTGATTGTCGAAGATTAGGTCTAAATTGAGTTAGTTTTGGGTGTAACCATGCTAACTCAATTAAGGGCCCATTGGGCTTGAACGAGGGTTGATTTGGGCCCATTAAAAGGCTCATTCAGTGACTTACAGATTGGGTTAAGCGGTGGCACAACCAAACTAGTGGTGGAACTATATATGAGTTGGAAATTTCAAGTACACAATCTCCTAGGTTGTTTGGTGGTAGTATCGCCTAAATTGGGCTGTGGTACTACTAGCACTTAATACTAGCAGGCAATGGTATTACCCAAGCTAGTGATAGTACTGCTAGAGCTTGGTCTCTCCTAGGTGGTAGTACTACCCAACATAGGCGTTGGTATCACTTGTACCCGGAAGACCTAGAAATTTAAATTTTTTGCTTCATTTTTTAAACGATTTGGGGCCTATAAATACCTCACTCATCCCTGTAAGGAAAAGACAGAAAAAGTGAACTAAAATGCTAGTGAATCAAAGTTGTAATATTGAAAAGTGTTGAGAGTTCCTCTTCTCTTCTTTAAAAGATTAGAATTATGTCTAAAAGATGTGTGAGACACAGTAAATATTTTCTCCTAAATCTATGAAAATGAGAAAAAAGTTATAACAAGGATAGTTGGTCTTCGTCCATTGAAAGAATATCGTTAGTGGAAGCAAGTGGTCTCGACAAAGGAGGAATCGAAAGTGGACGTAGGTCACAACGATCGAACCATTATAAATCCAATGTACATTTTCTTTATGCCTTTCACTCTCATCTCTTACTAATTTAATTGCTTATTATACTTGTACATTTTCTTTATGCCTTTCACTCTCATCTCTTACTAATTTCTTTATGCCTTTCACTCTCATCTCTTACTAATTTAAGTACACTTTTGATATTGATTTTCATCGAATGAAATTTTTAAAAATATCAAATATTTTCGAAAATATTAACTCACCTCCCCTCGTGCTACTACTATCCTAACAAAAATTGATTTATCTCTTTTGACTAATCTTTTACTTTTGACTTGTATTATTATCTTTACTCGTAACCTTTTTTACTCCCACTTAATACTTGATAAATCAAGTTTTTGAAATGTATTGATTTCTTATTGTTTTAAGATGGTTAAATTGCAATCCTAACAACACTTGGGTGGGTACATCTAGGGATGAACACAAGATGCGACTTAGACTAATCTCGACAAGTTTCATACAATAAGTCCAAGACTAAGCAAAGCTAATTAGAAATAGTGACCCAACTTCCCATATGAAATTTAATGATGTACCAAAGTCCCACGCCTCACACTTAATGAAGAACATGGTAACGAACTCGACATCCTCATTAATACCTTGTAAGATAGGGCAAGAGGGGTGGGGAGCATTAAAGGCAATGAGATGATTCCAAAGATCATGATGAAAATCCAATAAATTCATTTCCAGATAAAGCTCACACTATTTTTTAAATAGTGTTACTATTTTTTAATAGAGATATAGTGCTCACACTATTTTTGAATGTTGCTACAATGTTTTTCAATATGACACAAAAAATAGTATAATCATTTCAAAAATAATGTAACTCGGATCTTCAATTTTCTTTTTGTTTTATCAAAACTTTAGAAAAAAATCTATTAAAATATTCAAGTGGTTTTTGTTTCAATGTGATTGCAAATTTACCTTAAATTAGGATAATGACTTATTTAAAAAAA
The DNA here is from genome assembly GCF_036884655.1 of Musa acuminata AAA Group. NCBI lineage: Eukaryota > Viridiplantae > Streptophyta > Magnoliopsida > Zingiberales > Musaceae > Musa > Musa acuminata. Next base: position 20,239,035 of record NC_088355.1, on the reverse strand, counting down.
TTAAAATAGAAAAAATGATCAGGCCTATGTAACTTCATTAAATATTTTTGATAAAAGTGAAATTTGAGTTACATTTTATTTGAATGATATCATACTATTTTTAAATATAGCCCAAAAATTATGTAATTACATTAAAAAATAACTTAGGTCTCTAAAATTTTTTTCTCCTTTAAACTTAAGAAAACCTTCTATAATAATAATCAAGTGATTTTGTCCTAAATGGATGGTAAATCCACCTTAAATTTGGTAAAATAAAAAAAATGACATAATTTTATTCTTTTAAGGACTGAAATAAATAAAAATACCTATTTTAAAAGGATGAAAAATAATTATTTAGCAATTTGTAAGTTGTTTACAATTTTAAAAAAAAAATAGAATACTTGAAAAAATTGGAATGTGAATTACATTATTTTTTAGTAGGGTTACAAAATTTTTAATAAGACTAAAAAATAGTATAACTTTATGTAAAAATAATATAATTCTGGTCAAAAAAAATTTATTTTCGTAAAATTTCGAAAAATCTTCTTTGATAATATTCAAGTAATCCTGTTTTCGAAAGTAATTTAAATTCTAAACGACATAATTTCATTTTTTTAAGGTTGAAGTAAATATGGAATACATATTTTAAAAGCCCAAAAAATTGAAAACAGTCACGCTGTTTTTAGAAAAATAAGAATTAAAAAAAATGGAATGCAAGTCACGCTGTTTTTAATTTAATGAAATTAATATAACCCTTAAATGGAAAAAATAATATTATTTAATTTTATCTTAAATGGAACCCAAAAACATTGTGACCCTAAAAGTAATATAACCCTTAAATGGAAAAAAAAATAATATTATTTAATTTTACTTAAATCGATCCATTGTTTTATTAGGATTTATTCTAAAAGGAAAGGAAATAAGGAAAAAGACAAATTAGTGGTTTGAGTGTATTTTTGTCTAAGTAAAAAAAAGCACGAGCTCTCTTTGGAAAAAAAAATCAAAATAGGACAGGAAAAAAATTTAAAAAAGAGTGTTTTTAGGAAATTTATTCTTGATTTTTTAAGATAAATTTACCGGACAAAATTATAAATAGACGGTCTTCTTATTTAGTTTAAGCTAAAGAAAAAAGTAAATTAAAAATAAAACCAAAATTATAAATTTGGCGGTCCTCTGTTTCCCCACTTTGACGGCGACGCCGCCTTGGGTAATGCTTCGTCTCTCTCTCCGTTTGCTTTCGATCTTCGGGGCCAGGTACGTTTCTTCTCCTTTTCGACCACGATCTCAGGGGGAACATATGCGGTCTTGATCAAGCAACGCAGGCATCGACCTTGTTCTTGCGGCCGTCTGCGTATTTTGGGGGTCAATTCGGTGGGTTTCCGTCGAATCCGGACGCTTGAGGTTCAGATTGTGCGGATTGGTGTCTCTCGTCTTGAATATGCGTTCGGAGATTGGTTTTGAGGAGCCTGTGATCGATTGAATGGTTCGCTGGTGGTGATTGTAGAATTAGGTTTTCGGTTAGGGCTAGGGTGGAAGATCTTGGGGGTTTGAACGAAAATTGAGATATTTTGGAGAAGGGCATGTTGATGGCTCCCGATTCTTGAATTGAGAATCGAGTGATGACCGTTCCTTTGGTAAATTGGCATGCCTAGAATTAGATTTTTGTCATCATTGGTGATTTTATGCCCTTTCCCCTTTTTTCATAATAGACGTTGTTCGTCTTTTCGGATGATTTTTTTATGCATTCGTCGGTCTAAAGCTGCCCTGTTTTTTCTACCTTAGCAAGGGCCAACTGTTTCTTTGATGGATGATGACCGCGCCAATGGTTAGGTCTTCTTCCACCTCGCCTGGGGAGCTTGCACAGCGACTTCTTGAAAAGGTATGAGCTCGTAAACGTCTTGTGTTTAAGATTGGATCTTGCTATTTAGATTTTGCAATTATACCATTTTTTTTGTCTCATCGTAAGGACTCTGGTGTCTACACCCACAAGCCTTGTTAGGTATGTAATCACGTCTCTACGGGTCACAAATAAGACTCCTTAAATTATTCAATCCTGCTAGAGACAAGTTACAGTACAAGAAGTGGATCATTTATGTTCTTAAGGCTGTTTATGAACTTATAGTGTTTCACATTCATATTAATATTTTACAAGATTAATCTTCTCCTGTCTGTCCTATCTTGTACCCTTGTCGAGTTGGAGAAGTGGATACATGTCTGTAACAAATTCTGGTGCACGTGTCCATGCAAGGATATGTATCTTATGAAGTACTTTATAAATCAGAATGTATAACCATTATATTTGCCTCCTGTGCGTAGGCAGCTAAATACTTATCTGAAATTGCAAACTCAATGGCAAAACGAAGTAACTATAACCAACCTTTTTATAAATAATGTCAATCTTGTATTAGATTAAAATTAATAATTTTGTTGTTTATGGAGCTTTTAAGTTTTGCTCTATCCTTGTGGAGCATAATTATCCCACCCAAGGTTCGTAATTTCGTATCGTACCGGAGTATCGAGCTTAACTCGGTGCGGTATACTGAGCGGTACGTTCTGGTGTATATATATATATATATATATATATATATATATATATTTTTTTTTTTTTTTTTTTTTTTTAAGGCGACATCGCCTTGACAACGCGGATGAGGAGAAGTCGTCGACAACGTCGTGGCCTTGTTGTCTCAGGCAAGGAGGAGGTGACATATCATCTGCGTTGTCCGGCGAGAGAGGGCGACGATGGATCGGGATCGTCGAGGGAGAGCAGCTCCGGATCTCTAGGTTCTCCCATTTCTTCTCCCTCTTCTTTCTTCTCTCTCGGCTAATACCATCTGGTAGTGGACGGCGACGGTCGAAATCGACCGTCACTGACCGATTTAGGGTGGTAACAGGACGGAAACAATCCTAATCTACGATACTGCCTGGTAACGGGCGGTCCGCGTATCGGTTTACTGGCAGACCGGTACGTACCATCTGGTACGGGTGGTATTATTCGAAATTAAAATCTTTAATCCCACTTATGCTACTTTTTTTTTTTTTATTGGCTTATTTTTATTTTTTGTATGTGCAGTGGTGCTTTGTAAATTCTGTTCCACGTTTGAACTTGTCTTACCATCTTCATGAAATTGTAATTGTCTTTTTTTTTTATACAGAACGTTGAATTGGAGAATGGGCTGCGAAGGTCCACAAAGTTAAAACTTCCTTCAGACCCTAATGCTTGGCTGCAAATGCGTGAAAACTATGAGATTATAATTCTTGAAGATCATGATTTTTCAGAAAAGCATGATGTGGAGTTTGTCCTGTGGCAACTGCACTACAGAAGAATTGAGGAGTTCAGGCAGCACATTAACGCAGCAGCCTCGGCCGGATCAAATGCAACTTTTGGTGGGAAGGTTCTCGTCCGGCCTGATAAAATTAAGAAAATCCGTTCAGTTTTTAAAAGCTTCTTAACAGAAGCTACTGGATTTTACCATGATCTGATATTGAAGATCAGTGTAAAATATGGCCTGCCTTTGAATTACTTCAGTGAGGGCATTGAGAAAGAAATTGTTTTGGCAAAAGATGAAAAGAAATTGGCTGAGATAAAGAAAGGGCTTATGTCTTGTCATCGTTGTCTGATATATTTAGGGGACCTTGCTCGCTACAAAGAACTATATGGAGAGAGGGACTCCGTTAGTCGTGATTATGCAGCTGCTTCAACTTACTACTTGCAGTCTGCTTCTCTTTGTCCTTCGAGTGGTAATCCACATCATCAGGTATTGGTCATATGTTATTTAATTAGAGCATTTACTACCTTCTAGAGCTTCTCTTGATTTAAGTCATGTTACTTTTCATATTTATGAGCTTATCCTTGCAGCTAGCAATACTTGCTTCCTACTCAGGTGATGACTTGTTGGCAGTCTACTGGTACTTCAGAAGTTTGGCAGTGGAAATACCCTTTTCAACAGCACGAGATAACTTGATCATCGCTTTTGATAAGGTATGTTTTCATTGCAACCAACTGGGACACTGTTCCATAATTTGTATTCTGTTGTGTTATCCCTAACTTGGTCCATGCTTCCATCATTACTGCATCCCTTGGCTAGTTTAAACAGTTCTGACATGAGTTACAATTCCATGTTTGCTCTGTTTCTTTTGGACTGCATGATTGTGTAGTCAGTTGTTATGATGATGATTTTTACCATGCTAAATAACTTTTTATTACTTTTCAAGTTTCTCTGGATTATGTAGATGTGAATTTAGAATATATGTTGTGGTGGATTATGGCTGATTTTTTTGGTAATGTTATACATGACTTATGGGCCTACTCAATAAGAGCAACACTGGCTTCACTCTCTCTCTCTCTCTCTTAATTTTTTTTTAAAGTTAGGTTATTGCAGATTATTTACTTTTGCATATCATGAAGTTAAAGAGTTGGGTTGTCATTCATTTGATGTTTCCACTTATTCTCCTTTCGTCTTGATCTTTAGTTTTTACTGTTCTACAGAATCGTCAAGGTTACTCTCTGCTGTATGGCAATTTGAAAACTGCTCCAGGCAGACGACTGTCTTCGCATTCAGCTGGGAGAGGTAGAGGAAGATGGGATGCAAAGTTTCTCCTAAAAGATACCAAAATTCAAGTGACTGCGACCAACGAGCAAGAGTTGACTATGTCAGAAGTGTTTAAAGCCTTTTCCACTTGCTTTGTTCGTCTTAATGGCATCCTTTTCACACGGATGAGGTACTTGATCAAATTAATTCCCTTCCAGTAAGACTTCTTGATAATGCTAAAGTTTGATAATGCTAAAGTTATTTGATTACTGCATTCAACAGCTTGGAAACTTTTGGAGAGGTATTATCATCTGTGATTAATGATCTAAATGTGCTCCTTTCTTCTGGTCCTGAAGAGGAGCTTAATTTTGGTCTGGGTGCTTCTGAAAATGCATTGATCATTTTGAGGCTTGTTGCAATTCTGATATTCACTGTACACAATGTGAAAAGAGAGTCTGAAAACCAGTCATATGCTGAGATTCTGCAGCGTACAGTGTTGCTGCAGAATGCATTCACTGCTGCCTTTGAGTTTGCTGGATACATCCTCAAGAGATGCATAGAGCTGCATGATGCTACATCAAGCTATCTCTTGCCAGCTATTCTGGTTTTCATCGAGTGGTTGGCATGTCATCCAGATGTAGCAGCAGGTATTGATGCAGAGGAAAAGCAAGCAGGTGCAAGATCAGTTTTCTGGAATCAATTTGTCTCATTAATGAATAAACTTATTCAGACAGGACTTGCATCTGCTACTGGTGACAAGGATGAAACCTGCTTTTTTAACATGAGTAGGTATGATGATGGAGAAAGTGGTAGTAGGATTGCACTATGGGAGGATTTTGAGTTAAGAGGTTTCTTACCCTTAGTGCCAGCGCAATTCATTTTGGATTTTTCGAGGATGCATGCCTACATGAATGATGGAGGCAAAAAGGACAAAGTATCCCGTGTCCAGAGGATTCTAGCAGCTGGACAGTCTCTTATGAATATTGTTTCAATTGATGAGCAGAGAATATATTTTGATCCTAGCGTCAAGAAATTTATAGTGGGTACAGAGCCTTTATCATTCAAAGGTGAAATAGATCCTACCTTTTCAAGTCCATTGGATTCAAATGTTACTGAACAGGGAAGTCAGAATGAGAGTGTGGCTGATCTTGGAGTAGCATTAAGGACATATAATCCTGGAGTGACTCAAACCAAGGTACAATTATATGTGGAAGGAGAAGAAGATGAAGAAGTAATTGTCTTTAAGCCTACAACTGCTGAGAAGTATCCGGATGTATCTGCTTCGGTGTTGAATACCTATGACTTAGTCAACCCTGTACAAGCATCTTTAGCAACTGATTTGATGACTCATGAGCATCTTTCTGTACATTCTGATGGTTTTCCGATGTCGGCAGTATCCAATGTGAGTTTGGAACTACATCCATCTACCACTAATGTCTCACAGCTACCTTTGCAGTATGTGAATTCTGACAATTCCAGATGGTTTATGAAGCAAGATGCATTTTTGTCTGATGGACTGAAAAATGTTAACATAACAGAAAATGGTTACTTGAATAAGCATATGTTGCAAGAAGGCTCAAGTAACTCGCAGCTTAGTTCATTTGCACCTTTATTTTCTTTTCCTGTCAGTTTAGGTGCCAACAGCACACTCTCTAGCCAGACTAAAGCTGCAGAAGATGTGTTTCCATCTACACTTGATACTATAGTGCCTTCAGGATTAAGCTCTGATGGCATGACCATGAACCTCTCTTCAGCCTTGCCATCATTAAGAAAAAATCCTGTGAGTCGTCCAGTTAGGCACTCTGGACCCCCTCCTGGATTTAGGTTTATTGCTTCTAAACAACTGAATGGAGCAAGTGATACTTCTTTTGCAAAGGAACAGCAGCCTGATGTTGATGATTACAGCTGGCTAGATGATGTTCAATCTTCATCAACCAAAGCAATGGGAACGGCAAACTCATATAATCAAAATACGCATTGGTTTCCATATGTTAATATGAACAACACTACTGCCTCTAGTGCTGCTTCCAGCTTCCCATTTCCTGGGAAACAAGTATCTAATGTGCAAACTCAAGTGGCAGATGAGCAAAAATGGCATGATTTTCAGCTTTTTCAGCAACTGAAAGCTTACAATGGGCAGAAGCTTCAGCAACTAAATCCACAGCAGAGTTTGCCACCTGAACAACATCAAGCACAATCTCTTTGGTCTAGCCCATACTTCGTGTGAAATTTTGTGAAGATGACTATTGGTAACAAAAGGAGGAACTAATATTATATATTTCTTCAGAAACTTTCATACCCTTATCTAATTTCATTGTTCTGTTTTAGTGATGGATGAATATCTTGCAAACAAGGGACCTCTAGCCTGGTGCCTATCGACTTTGGTTCCACCTTTGCAAACTAAATGATGTCAGGTTTATGTTTGAACATGGAAAGTCACTGGAGTGCTGCAGGTGCTTGGACTAAAATTTGGTACACGTTGATGCTTAAACTTTTTTCCACCACTTTTTATAGTTTTCAGATAAAAAAAGGCTTGATCTGATTCTTTCTAGGCTGCTTTTGTTTAGGGGAAAAGAAGGTTAAATTGTGTTTCCAGGAATCCTTTCTATACTGTTGGAGATATGGATAGATATCAGACTTCAGATCCATGAGTTTCCACTTTCTTATCCTGTCACATGGGTTTTATTGTTTTACTTGGTTGACCCTCCCTCGATCCCGTATTGACAGGAACCTTATGTACTGGATTTGATCCTTTTTGGTTACCTCTGCTTTCTGTTCTTATGCAAGTGTCTCGTGAAAACTTATCAAAAGATAAATTTTGTCATGTCACTTGCTGAGATTGTTTGCTATTATCATATGAGATGCACTTGACTAGTTCCATAGGATGAAGATGATTTACCTACTGATTAAGCAAAACACATAAGGAAATTACTTTAACTGCTGATGTTAATATCCTTGGTCTTTTATCTTTTGTGTTCTTCAGTTTTAAAATCAGATATTTAAATTTGTTTTTTGATTTTGAGATCTGAAATCTAAATATGGTGCCTAAGAGATTGCCTTTGTTGCATATGACTGGTGTCATATGATTTTGTTTTGCTTTTCTAGTTTATGGTGTTTGAATCACATGCAAACATAACTACGGATGCCCTTTTGTTGGACATTGTTCCATCCCAATCAAGTTTCTTGAGGTCATATTTGTGGATTAGCTGTTCCTAAGGCTTTTTTTTTTCTTTTTATCCTTCTGTTGTTAATGAAGTTAATGATGTGTTTCCTGAGGAAAATTTTGCTTTTACCAAATAACATTCGGCTGCAGTTTTGCTAGATCATGATTGGTGCCATTAAGTGAGTTTGATAATTTGTTTAATGCACACCAATATCATTGTTTTGGTCCTATGTTTCTTGTTGTTACTTTGCCTTGTGTCCTTAATCCTTATCACTTCAACCTCTTTTTACTGCATTTTTTGGTGTAACGCGTAAGCGTCCACATACTAAAGTTTGCATATGTGAAGTTAATTGAAGGCAGTTTCATATTCTGGCTCAGGTAGATTTTTTTGTCTGGTTTTTCTTTTTTGTTTCAAATGGTTTATTTAAATCGTACATTTAGGTTGATGTTTTGTCTTGCTATTCTTTTTGTTTCAAATGATTATGTTTATGCAGTACATGCTTTCTTGATTTGCTTGTTTGGGTCAACAAGTTTCGAAAGTATTTTCTTATTAAGATTTTTCATTTGAAAATTTTTATGCAAAGGGTTTTTTTTATATATAACTCAAATGAGAAGTTTGTGTTCAAACACTGTTAATTGGATTATGATTAATTGTTAAATTATATTAGTCTGTTATCTGGTGTTCTGCCACCAAGAGTTACTTTAATTGATTGGTATATGTTGATGTTTATCACCTGGGAATAATCAAGTCACTTGTCTTTCCAGAATGCTCCGAGACTACCAGGCCGAAGAGCAAAGATGGTCGTTGTCGACTTTGGAGTTATCGTGAGAAAGTCCAACACATACTTGATGGTTCAAAAGTTAAAACGATGTGAGATCTTCACGGACTTTGCTCCTCGGTGGCAACCATTGTTCCACCATAGAGTTGCCTTACATGGCAGGCTTCGGTGTACTTCATCTACCAGCATCTGGGTTTTAGCTGTTAAAATAAGGTGTCTACATCAGTAGTAGGAAGATATTGGTCGCAGAAAGAGATATGTAACTGCACAAAGTGATTTCATATCGGAGGTTACTTGGTGATGGTAATTAATTCAGAATGCAGGAGATGAGAATCCATTACTCATGTTGCCTTAAGGATACTTTTACTTAAATTGTTTTATATAGTGGTGTGGAGTTTCAGTTGGTGTGGTTTGCTTTATCACCTAGCTCAATAACTTGGAAGACCTCGAACTTCCAACTAGAATATCCTATATGTTTGCAACAATTTGTATGGATTATGGTAGCTGCCATCTCTGGCTTAGTAGTAATTGCACTTGTCTATAAGGTATGTGTGGTGTGTCATGCAATCCAACCGCCACTATATTTTCAAGGATCTGTACTTCAATCTGGATTTGTTTTCTGTGGCTATCACAAGAGGTTTGATGCATCTTACTGTTACAAGAGTATGCTATGCATCTTACTGTTACAAGAGTATGCTATGACTCACCTATTTTTGAAACCGGTGTTTGGGACTCCTGCTTGCTATTCTAGTTTTCTGCTCCTCCTCATCACTAGATCAGCATTGCAACTTGACTTGAAAATTGGAGTTCATCGCAGTTTCCTAGTGTCAGCTATGTTGAAGAGTGAAAGTTGCTTGAAGATTAATAATTTGACATGGGCTGATGTATCTCCTTTGGACAAATTCCCTAAAAGTCTCTCGACGTTCATTTTGCTTCTTTCCCGGACAGTACCTCTGTTCCTTAACTACTTTCTACTTTTTTTTTTTTCCGTCCAGAACAGTACCTCTTCCATGTCTTTAGTCCGATTTATTATGAATTGTCTTCGATTCAAAATGAAATTGAAACCGGTTCAGAATCGGTTTTATTTTGATTAGCACATTTATAATTTTAATGATTGTAAATTTTGATTTCAACACTTCAAAAAAAAAGAGAATGATTTTTTGCCCAATTTATTCTTTTTGGATAACTTGAATTGAATATAGAACAATTTCATACACAAAACCAAGTTTCCTGAAAATTTAAAAATCTATTTATTTTCAGATCTCGATGCTCGTTCTAAATCCGATATGGTGCTAAACTCGTGTAGCATAAGTTTTCTCGCGTATAGTTTTCATGTGAGGCTTGAAGATGACGAATCGTGCGAACAGCAGCCGTTCACGGGGGGTGACCCGAATTTAGGGAAACGGTAAATAAGGCAACGGTATTCCCATCGTCCAAACTAGTCGGAGTGTGCGTTCGTGGCGGTGACGGCAATCTGCGGTGGACGTACAGCAGTGAGTCCTGACGATGATACCATCTAAAAAACAAAGAGGAATCATTGTGAAATCAAACAACTTCATACTCTGACGACGGTGACCAGAATCTCGGGTAGAGGTCATGAAGACATCCGATGAGCTTACCGTGCAGAGTCAGATAAGTTGGACCAAATCAAAATTTCGATTTGAGGAAAACAGATTGGCTTAACTGAAGACGTGGCAGCCATCCAACCAAGGCATCATCAGTTGATCTCCCACGTATGGAGGAGATCATGGCAACCGAGGTGGTGACCATACCACACCTCGCTATTGAATCGCCGCCAAAGGTTGTTCTTCCAACGAAGTCAAGGCGATAACGCCGTCGCCCCGCTCACCTCCACCCTCCGCCTTTGACTCGACAGGCAGCCGCCGCTTCCCGGAACTCTCGTTCCCTTGCTTCCAGGACTGGCTCTTCCTCCCTTGTCTGCTACAAAGCTTCCCACCTTCGCATCCACCATTATTTTCCCCCAGTTTCTGGATTTCTTGAAGTGAGCTTTATCCAGACTCTTGATTCGCGGCCGGACCTAGTATCCTTATCCCCTTTTCCTGTTCTGATTCTTTGATAGATGCATCAACCTCTTACCAGGATGATGTGCTTTAGTTAATTCATGGTTTTTTTTTCTTTTTTGAACCTGTAACGAATTAGACATAAGAGATCTAAGGACGTTATCCTTTCAGGGTTTCTATTCCCAGGTTCGGGGAATTAGTTACTTTTCCATTTGTTGGTTCTGCTGAGGCGGTTTTATCCGATCCAAGGACTTAAACCGCGGCTCAGAATACGATTTGTGAAGGGTTTTCTGTGTTCAGAATTATTGGTAGATGGCTTCTTTGGCTCTGCATCTGTTGATTGTAGCACAATTGCCATGGGGCTTGGTGTCTGCTTCAGTTCCGACACTTTCTAAGGCATGCGGATACGATCAGGTTGACTACTTGAGATCGCGGGGTGAGTATTACCTCTCGATTAATGGGATAAGGATGGATGATGCCTTTTTGATCTGCAAGGCACTCGAATCCTACTTCAAGAATGGTTGCTTCACCTGTGACGCCAATGTGGAATCGTGGACAACAATCGGAGAGAACTACTGCGATCAGGACTTCACCGCATTCGTTCATGTCAAGTGCAGTACCATCTCTGGTAAATTCATGACAAATGGGTAACCTTATAAAAGATTTTTGTTCTGCAACCACTCAGGAACGACTTGTAAAGGATGTGAGACCGCATATAGGAAACTCAGTCCGGGTAGACGGTTAATGGATAGAATTAATTACTTTTTCATAGAATTAGTTTTCTACCATTCTTGAACTTATTTATGTTGAAATTAGTTTAAATACCTGATAAACAAAGCTATTTATAGGTATCAGATGGATATACATATCTGTAGTGTTTGTTTTCCCTTTTTTTTGTCCTATAGCGATGTTACAGAATTTGGTTAATTGAATATGTGCATCTTATGTTCACATGACCTATTGTAGTGGACTCACTCAAACAAGAGGGGAGGAAACTCTTATTACAGTCATCAGAAAATGTCACAATTCTTAGTCAGGGGATCAAACTGGATCTGTCAGATGAAGAAAAGAAAGAATATACGTCTTCAGAACCACAGAATATCCCTCTCGCTATTCCAGGAATGCTCCTCCTATGTTGTGGTGTCCTCTGTCCTTGCTTTCATGCGAAACGAAAGGAAAAAAGTGAGCATAGTGTTCTAGACAGAGAATTGAAATCGAGTGAGTCAATCATGAAAAGCTGCTGTTACAGATTTGTCTACTTTCTTCATTTTGTTGTCAGTTCACTAACTTCAAAGGATGATACAACCAGATCTACTAGATGGATCCTTGCTTTATGGTCTTGTTGCTGCCTTGTTGGTGCTTCTTGTTTTATTATAGTAGCTGTTGATTTCACATATGGCTAATCCTTGGAAGAGTTTCTATTCATCTGAAATGATACTAGAATCTCCCGTGTTTCTTGATGGAATCCTTTGGATCTTCTATGCTTAATTTTAATTGAGCCATGGTGGAGTAGATCCTTGGAGGATTCTATCTTTATCATTTTAATTGTCTGCTATATACTTATAGATAAGCTCATTGCTTCATTGACCAACACTGACATTTCCAGACTGAGCTTTGTCTCAAATTCCTTGTTTCAAAGTAGGGCGAAGCAAGTGCTTCATGCTTGAACTAACATCCCTAGAAATCTCTATTCTCATTACAAAAATCTCAATCTTCTGAAATTATCATCTTTCAATAGATTTATTTCTTTTTATCTCTGATTCAAATGCTTCCACTATCTTCTAATGATTCATCATACCTTAAGATTCTTTTGGTTTATGGTTTGGTTGAACAGACATTACTTTCATTTTCGAAAACAAAAGATATCATGTTGACTAGGACAAGGAAATTAATTTCTTACATATAGGCAAATGCATCCGTTATTTTACATGGCTACCTTTTCATTTGCTTTAAAGGAAAAACAGATAGAAGAGAATTGATGGTTCAAAGCCAACTCCTGTTAGACAAGCATACAGTGGATATGTGAAAAGTATATTGACATAGATCCTATAGTCTCATTTTTTTTTTTTACCATAATTGATCTATAGGCCTAGGATTCTGCCCCTATGATTTGCTATATTGATGGCACTATGCTTTCGCAGCATGTTTGAATGTGTCCTAATCAGATTTGTTTCATGTTTCAGTGGATTTAAATTCATCTTTAGAGTTAAGCTCGGTCTCTGAAAAGATCCCAGTGACCCCAAGAGTACCTCCTAGTCCATCTCGGTTTTCATCATCTCCTCAACTGAGCAGAATTGGATCAGTACATCTCAGTATCAATCAGATAATAAGGGCAACTCATAATTTTTCAAATTCAGTGAAATTAGGTGAAGGAGGCTTTGGAACTGTATACAAGGCTGTTTTACCAGATGGTCAAGTCGTCGCAATTAAGCGAGCAAAGAAGGTAATAATATATGTCTTCTTAGAGGTTTCACAATGAGGCTTAGAATCACAAAGATGTATTGCTAGACTTTGCTGAATAACTATTATTAAGTCTTCTATTGAAATGCACAATAATTTTGTTGGTTTTATTAGTGTATTTTTTTTTTATTGCATATCAATTTGACTGAGGATACTTGCTTAACTAAATATTTAATTTGGGTATTATTATATGACCAATAAAGTCTGTTTTTACTGATTTATAATGCTATGCTAGAATCTTTTATACTGATCTATCTATACTTAAGCCAAGAGAGGGAGGTACGGTCCATGTAGTTCTCATATTCTAATGGAATATCACTTTCTCTTAGCAGTAGCATCACGATAGCAAGGTAATAAACTGCTTAACATTTGGGCTAATGGTACACTACCTTTCTCTTGGCCAGTAAGAGATAAAATTATTCCCAATACTGTAACATGCAAAGCACTTCAGATAATAGTACTTCTATATGTTAGTTCTGGCAATATGGGCAGTTCTGGCATTCTAAAACTAGCTCCGAAGCATTATATGGCCATCTCGCCAATCCTTAATAATCAGGGTGTCTTTCTCATCACCCACCACATTCTATGTGTTGAATCTCGTATTTTGATGATGAAACTACTTGATATATGTTTATGATTTAATCTGCGTTTTGAGTGACACAGGATGCCTTGATCAGGATGAGACAATTAAAGCAGGAAAATCATGTTGTGCCGGAGGAACATGTCAGAAGATTGGACGTCGGGCCGGTGGATCGGTCGACGTATCGACAGAAGGCTTCAGGCCGTGGACTCGGGCATCGGGCCAAGAAGAGCGGGTATTGTGCCAAGGATATCGGAGTTGCGGAGCCAACTGGCCGATTGGGCAAAAGGCCGCAGGAAAGGACGATGCGCCGAAGAATCGGACGAAGCGTCGAGGGACCAATGACATGCCGGACAACTTGGTTAATCGCTTAGGATTAATTATCTCGATCGAAGTTTTGTTTACATGTGCAAGATTAACTACGATGAAAGTAAGACATGCAGTAGGAGTTGCGCCGGAGTCATGATAATGATCACGTTGGGAGTTCGAGAGCTCGACGGAAGTTCGGACAGTCGTCGGAGGTTCTGCGGGAACAAATCCGAGAAGTCCAAAAGCTTGCCAAAGGAGCTCGTCGGAACTTGCCAAGTGGATCGTCGCAAGTCCAGGAGTTTGCCGGAAGTCCGCAGGAGGATCACCGAGGGTTCGTCGGATGATCGACGGAAGTTCGCCGGAAACTCGCCGGAAGAAGCGATTGACGCACCGGAGCAAGCTGCAGAATATGTCTTAGGAAATAATCGTAGTTAGCACATTGATTAAGTTAGAAATGGGAGGTGATCCCATTAGCTTAATCTTGGGGCAATTGGGCCCCTGAAAGAATCAAATTGGGCCGAATGGATTAACCCATTCGGACCCTGATTGCTGTGGGAGGTGCAACCGCCCAAGCCAGGAGGTAGCACCGCCCAGGCTATGTCTCCCAGCGAGACTGGGCGGTGCAACCGCCCCAGCCAAGAGGTGGCACTGCCCCGGGCTCAGTCTCCGAGCGAGACTGGGCGGTGCAACCTCTTCTGTCAAGAGGTAGCACCGCCAGAACTCAAGTTTCGAGCTCTGCTAGGCGGTGCAACCTCCCCAGTCAGGCGGTGCAACCGCCTGAGCTCGGTCTTCGAGCTCTGGCAGAGAGGTGCAACCGCCCCTGACAGAGGTGGCACCGCCCAGAGGCTCAGTCTTCGAGCTCTGCCAGGCGGTGCAACCGCTCCAGTCAGGAGGTGCAACCGCCTGATCCCGGAATTCCGGGAATTGACAGATTTGAGCTCCAAATTTGAACTGGGTTGGGGCCTATAAATACCCCACCCATTCAGCACTGAAAGCACAGAACATACACTCGAAATCTTGCTGTCTTTCTGTGGTTCTTAGAGCTCAAAACTGCTAGTTCTCCTCTTTCTGTTCTTCAAAGTTTGAGTTGTAAAGAGAGGAGAGAAAACTTCTGTAAGGGTTGTCTCCTAAGCCCGTCAAAAGGAGTGAATCTGTAAGAGGGTGGTTGGCCTTCGCTTATTGAAGGAAGGCCTCTAGTTGACGTCGGTGACCTCGTCGGTGGAGGAAGCCAAAAGTGGAGTAGGTCAAGATTGACCGAATCACTCTAAATCTCGGTTTGCATTTCCTTTGAACATTTTACCTTCACTGCAAACTTCTCAATAGCTTACTGCCCTCTGCGATTTTACGAACGAATTTCAAGGTTCAAACGTAAATCTGCGTTTAGACGTAAATCTGCGTTTAGACGTAAATCTGCTTTTTCGTATGATCATCATATTGCAGATTGCGTTTACGTTTTGAGCTTTACCATAACTGCACACTGCCTTTATACTCCTGCTTAAACTGCATCTTATCTAATCAAGTGATTTACGAATCAGCATTTAGACGTAAATCAGTTTCTTCGTACGAACGTCGGATTTCAGTTTGCGTCGATATTCTGGTTTTCATCATAGCTGCAAACTGCCTGCATAGTTTGACTTTAACCTTGCTTAGTATCAACTTTCATACAGAAGTTGTTTTTATCGTTCGAACGCAGCTTTCGATTTTAATCGCAGAAAGTTTTCCGCTGCACTAATTCACCCCCCCCCCCTCTTAGTGCTCTCGATCCAAACACTGTGATGGGTACTACTATATCCTCACCTGCTGCCAGCCCATAGATAAACTTGATGACTTCAGCAGTAAATCCAGAGGCAGCAATGGTAACAATCAAGCATCACGGATGATTGAAAGGAAATCAGCTCATCCTTGAAGTTGTAATCTCACTGTCAACAGTGACATTCAAAGCAGTTGCAGCCACATTGGAAGGGCTTCTTACTATTGTTGTCTGCCATGCAGCCAAGTTAACAAAGGATAAGAAAGAAGGGCACAACATTTGATGCAAGTAGACTGCATACGTTATTCCTAGGGTAAAACAACAAGCAAACCATTAAGATGAATTGGGGGTTGTGACTTGTAAGACCAAAATTACTAAGAAACAAAAGACTTCTGAGAAAAAGTAAGGCAACCATATTAGGTCTAGATTCTCCTTTTGCAAGGTGTCAAGTGATGCCAGGAGCAAGCACAGTCCCACAAACGTGATTATTATAGTAGAAATTTTTTGCTTTCTACCAATTTTGTCCATCGTGGTATAAATTTGGTAGAGTTGTTTGGGATGATAGTGTATTGAACACCACTTTTCTATATGTGTCCATTTGGAGCAAGATTGCAAACTGACAAAAAGTTTGTATTTATTTGCTCTGTAGATTGTTTTGGTGGCACAACAATATGGTAGTACATACGTGTCATGTCATCTTGTGATGTTATATTGAAAAGTGCACTTAATATAGTATACATATATGTTGTGGCTACTTAATGCCATAGGTGTCAAGTAGTTGGGTCTTAGAGACAACCTTCCCGCATTGGGGGTAAGGTTATCTACATTTAGCTCTTTGTATGCCATAGGTGTCAAGTAGTTGGGTCTCAGTGTATGGTGATACACTGACAGTAACTTCATGGACCAGGCTACTCTTTTGACAATACGCACAACATTGAGGGAGGAAAATGTGTCTTCAGTTCCCTGACGTCTGAATGTTCTGCTTAATCTTAATCTTCAGCTGTGACCATCTTTTCGTACCTTTAAATTTATGGATCACTGGCAATCGCAATAAAAAGTCTGCTTTTTTTTATATTACCTAGATGCAATCTGCTAAAATTAGCTTCTGGTTAGGAGCAAATTTCATCTTTGAGAGATGAATTCAGCAATGAAGTTGAGCTGCTTGCAAAGATTGAACATAATAATTTGGTGAGGTTGCTTGGTTACACTGACAAAGGAAATGAACGCATTATAATTACTGAGTATGTCCCAAATGGTACTCTGAGGGAGCATCTAGATGGTATGCTTCAAATTTTCTTGATGTTGTGTAGTGTCCTTAAGATAGAGTAATTGATACAATCTTCTCATTTTTCAGGTCTCTGTGGAAAAATTTTAGACTTCAGTCAACGTGTAGAAATCGCCATTGATGTTGCCCACGCATTGACTTATCTCCATCTATATGCAGGTTAGGCTATATTACTGGTTTTTCATTCTTGTTCGTGAATTTCCTTTAAAATATCGCTTATTGTTTATGCTTTATTCAATTAGTTATAAACAGATTTAAGAGTTTCATATTGCTACTTGCAAGTGCAGTGAATTATTTATGCATATTATTTGTCGTTTGCTGAGCATGATATGTCATAGTCGCATCTCTTTGGTGAAGACATGGCAAAATGGAACATATCTAGTTTGCAGATGTCATTTGTAGGTCCATAGATCAAAATTGTTTATGTTTTTGCTTCATTGCTTAAATTTGTGTATGCTGATATACTGTTTCAGGTTTTTTTGTATTTAGTACCGCACATTAGATGTCAGAATACTACTTGTAGAGTCCAGATTGGCAAAATATTAGCTCCCTGGATAACTTTGATTCTCACAAGGAGATTTTTCAGACTAAGCTTTAGCCGTTCAATAAAATGGCACACCTGGAGCTTCCTGACACCACACCCAAAACCTATCCCATTTCCCTTCTCTTTGCAGAAAGAAGGGTTATAATATGAAAATGAACCTTGTCGTACAACCTTGGCAGTGATGCATGCAGTGGAAAGAAGGAAATAGAATGACATTATCATCATCATGGAATTGATATAGATACCATGAATAAGAGACTAAACAGGCTTCTAATGGCTCAAAGAAACACTCAAGGAAGAAAAACATCTCTAGGCTTATGATCTGTGCCCAAACAACAGATAATTTCTAGGGAGCAATCCTTGGCATCTTGTTCGTTTATAACCTTCCTGAGGCTACAGATACCCTGGAAGGTTACCCCTTGGATTTAGAAATGTAATATGCCTCTTAGGTCTCTTTAAACATTAACTTGCCTTATTGGCATTTGGCAAGTACCTCTTGCCTGCAGTTACTGAGGAATCTGATAGAATGCTTGTTGTCGTGGGTCATTGATCATAAGAAAATGATGTAAATGAGTGAGTGTACATCAATCGTTTTATGTAAAGAAGGCACCTGTTGCCAATTTCCAACAGAGCTTAATGCTTATTTTGAAAGACATCTAAACTTGCTGGTGGTTTCAGGCTCTTCCTTGACACTGGCCTAAAGGAAATGGAAGTTTAAAATTCCAGAAGTTGTACAGAATCATGAAGCTCTCCTGGTCTACTGTCATCAGTTGCCATCTGTTGTGATGTATAGAATCCTTTACACTGATCTATTGTCATCCGTCGCAATCATTTTTTGTCATCCTTATGTTATTTATGAAAATTCCAGTCTGTCTGTCATCAGTAAATTTTTATATTGTCGTCTCTTGTAATCATTTGTCATCCTCATGTTATCATGTCAACACCAGTCAAGTAAGATGGTGATGAGTCACCATGGACATCACAGTAAAAATATTTTTTTTGGTTTAGAGCTTAACTTTTGAAGTGGTAGTTACTAGTTGCTACATCTTGAATAAGGTTGGTATCAGTAAAATATAATAATGATTGTTTGTTATGATAACAGCTTCTGTTTTCTCTTCAGTGAGTTTGTTATTACTTATCGTAGGCTGAAATTAAGTCTGCTTAAGTATCTAGAAGCATATGTTTATATGAAGTTTATAGGAACTCAATCGCATACTATATGCTTTTGTAGATTCCGTTGCTTGAAAAATGTTGTTCATTACACAAATAATGTCACAAACATTTTCCAATTTTTCATGGTATTCTTGAGCAATGGGATTATGCATGTATTTATTTATTCTAATTGTGTTGATGCATATGTAACTCAATGCTTTCTATATGTGGGTGCATTATGTGCCAAGTGTGCCAGGATATTGGAGTTTGTGCATCCTTGCTTAATCTGTATTTATGAGTTTATTGGTCTCAAAGATGTGTACATGTCATCCAGATGTGCAAACTCTCCAGTCAATTTATTGGACCAGTACCATGTAAAACTGTTCTAGTTCATCTGGCTCAATATGTGATGTGACAAGAATTGTTGTGTTGACAGAAAAAACAATAATTCACCGAGATGTGAAGTCATCAAATATTCTGCTGACAGAAAGCTATAGAGCAAAGGTGTCTGATTTTGGGTTTGCAAGGAGTGGTTTATCAGACACAGATCAAACTCACATATCAACCAAAGTGAAAGGAACTGCTGGGTACCTTGATCCAGAATACCTAAGGACATATCAACTCACTCCAAAGAGCGACGTATTTTCCTTTGGAATTTTGCTCATTGAAATTATTTCCGGGCGGCGACCAGTAGATCTCAAAAGAAATGCTGACGAAAGGATCACTGTAAGATGGGTATGCATTGGTGTCTCTTTCTCCTCAAAAGCTTATTGCATTGCATGAAATCTTGTGCCCCTTGGCTGCATATATGTCCTGGTAATTAAGTTCCTCAAATTAAATAAAGATATTTAGTTAGTCCGGAATGCTATAGTAAAATTTCTTTTCCAAAATTTACATTGACTAAATGAATCTCTGGTTTCTATAAAATCCATAATGATGTTTGCAAATATGCAATAACTAGTTCCGTTACTTGTTCAAAACATCTCTGCTGATTTTGGCCTCTGAAGCTATTTGTCATCTCCCACACTCTAATTAAAATATGCCACTTACTGCAGGCTTTCAAGAAGCATAGCGAAGGAAATGTTAAGGACATATTGGACCCATTACTGGAGGAGAACGTTGATGATGAGATAATTGGGATGATGCTCGACCTTGCATTTGATTGTGCTGCCCCTACACGTTCCAGTCGTCCTGCTATGAAAGAAGTAGGAGAACAACTATGGGAAATAAGAAAACGTTATGGAAAGACCCTAAGGGGAATGTCGGGATCCTTGCACCAGTGAAGATGGCATCGACGATAGAGGATGTCGCCAAAGGAAATCTGTTGTTCATGCCATTGATCCAAGGACAGTATATCTGCTGTTACCTGTGCATTTATTTTAGGACATAGCGGACAATATAGAGATTGTAAATATCAACATTTGAAACATCTTGTTGGATGCACACAACAGGAAATTTGATAATATGCTCTTCGGTGGTCTATACTATGATATTACCACTACCCTTGAGCTAGTATGTTCATCCTGCTGCTTATGGATGATGATGTTTGTTTGTTTGATTGATGAGATTTGGTGCATGTAAAATGCTGTCCATTTGTTTTGCTGTATATTTTTCTGGCGAATGTAGAAGTGGTTGTGTTAGTATTATGACATTTTTAGACTTGGTAGTTTCTTCATTTAAATCCATAACTATCTCCTCCACTTGAAACACCAAAACCCTTGGCTTGACATGGGCGGCCATTTAGATCATCACATTATTATCCATCACATTGTTATCATCTGAGACTTACGAATAAGTTTCAACATGACATGTATACACCACAAATGATTGCTGCTATGATATCATATATAAAGATGAATATATATATATATATATATATATATATATATATATATATATATATATACCACAAATGATTGTTGCTATGTAATCATATATAAAGATGTTTTTCCGAAACGAACGGAGTTTCATGCACGAATCCATTATCGGACTTGTTCAGCATGAATAAAACATTCAGATCAGTGTTGCATTGGTGATGAGGATTTTAGTCACCAAAACTAATGTATATTTTTGCAAGAATAAGTTTACAATCTTCTTTGAAAGTCTCGTGCATTGAGTCAATCTTTACACGATCGAAGTGGTGTCAGTCATATACTAATTTTTCTTCAAACAGATTATATATGAATAATAAGGATTTTGCAGGAAAAATAAAATAAAATAAGAAAACAAATTATATTTATATATATATATATATATATATATATATATATATATATATATATATATATATATATATACATATAAATAAACGGATTATATGACATCCACATCCCAACTGCGGATGTCAGCTGCACTGCTTCTAGAATGTAATACCCATCTAAAAAAAACCCACACATTCGAGCGTGAATAAAAAAAAACCAAGATTCTATTTCAAAATCCACCTCTATCGCTCACCCTTTGCGAGAGAGAGAGAGAGAGAGAGAGAGATCATTTAACTGAGATGACAAATTAGTGGGTCAAGATCAACAACCACCCCATGCTTTTTCCTTCTCTAGGAAACTGATGCCCAAAGAGCAAGCTCAACCATTGTATTGGAGAAAAAAAATAAATGAAAATTTGATACAACATTTGTTTGTTACAATGGAGAATAAACGAAAAATTGATACAACATTTGTTTGTTAATGAAGGCCATGCAATGGACATATAGCTAATACCATGCAAAAGGGCACCTTCAATCATTATAGACTTTTCATAATCCATGCTAAAAACTGTTATTGAGCCATCCATCATCACCAACCATCCAGTTGAGTATGCTTAATGAAAACGATTCTAGTTACTGAGAGGACAGCCTCAAAAAGGTTTGCTTTAATATTAAAAGTGAGTTTACAGGCTTCTGAACAAATTACACAGCTATTGGACTGTTAAGTTGTACCAAAAATTGACAACTCATTGGGTCAAAAAATATGTCAGATGAACCAATTTGTTCAACATGTATGAAGGTTGCCTCTAAAACTCTTCGGAGCAAGAGTACATGGTAAATCAGCACTCCACTGTTTGGATCTTCAACTTTCTGTTACCGGGACCGGACCTTGTTATTGACAAGGTCAGATGAACAATTCAAGAGACGACCACGTTCTCGCTTGCTTTGTAGTAAAGAATTTTCTGTACATAGAACAGCATATATGCCTGTGAAGCTCTCACCACCCTTTCACTGACACAAGTGATCCATGCATCATCGCATCTGTACCACTGACTATTGAGTCGTAAATATGTTAGATAATGGCCAGCATCTAATTTACCACTATGTGTAACAACTGCAAATAATTCCAAGTTTGATATCGACTCAATTGAAGTGTCTGAATCATCACCACTTGAAGCAAACACCCGATTGCCGTATCTAGCCCTGAGGATGGAGGATGAGAGGTATGGGGCCAAGTCCAGGGAAAATGGAAAGTGCAGATATTGATCAACCTTCCGTGACATTTTTCTCATTGATGAATGCTCAAACCGCTTGATGTGAAAGCAAGTTACCAGTGGGATCTTTCTTATAGACATCTGTTTGAGGGATTCCTGCCTAACTTGACAATGTTGGCAGAAGAGCTTCTGATCAGCGCCCAATTTTTCAGGCCTGGTGAATCGTTCCAGACACTCCATAAGGGTAGAAGTTCCACATGTTTGGCTTGCAAACATCGAATTGGCTTCTCCACCATTCATGTGAAGCTTTGAGCCTGTCACCTTCGTAGGATCCTGCTTAGAATCCAAGTCCAAGGAGATGTCCACGCAAGGGTCATATGTTGTAGATGTGAACCCACACATGGTGCAAGTGACATCGGATCTCAAGGTACCAGAAAACACCCTATGAGCAATGCAACATTCTCCACTGCTTACTGCAAAAAAAGAAGGGGGGGGGAAGATGACTATAAATGTCTGGCCATGCAATCCTAGGCATCAACATGTTTTAATAATTTTCTCATCAAAGAACAAGAAAAGAAGAAAAAACTATCATGCTATACATAGCACAAAGAAAAGGAACGACAGTAGAGTACAGTTTTCTTGATTACAAAAAGTTTGACCAGTGGCACAATAGTTTAGGATAAGAGCATCCACAGTTCATGAGAAGGTACTAACACGAAGGATTCTTATGCAATGGGCTAATAGATTGGGAAGTTGTAATGGTGAAGTTGTAATGAGAAGGTACTAATACAGCTTCATATAATAAAGATAATGGTGAAGTTGTAACACAAAAATTATGCATATAACCTGAACAATCAGAGAAAAAATGTACTATATATAGCACAAACAGAAAAAATATATATATATGGAGAGCAAGTATAGAGAAACAATTGGTCAACAAAAAGAAAAATAAAAAAATATTTAAAAAAATAACGAAGGCAAGATTACCATTAATCTTCTTCAAGAAATTAGGATATCCTTGCATGAGTAGACAAACATAATATGAAGTGATGTGGTCACTGCTGATATGAACCATCTGTTAATCTACTAGGCTTAACTATTACAATGAAGAATGTACATCAAAATCCCTATTCCTCTAAGAACACTTTCAGGAGGATGATAATTTGCCACAGATCCCAGTGGTACAACCAAAACATGCAAGAGATGCATTTCATAAGCATGAAGAAAAAAGCGGCATTGCTAAATGCTTGCTTTGAAGTTGCAACCTCTTAGAGCTTAGTTACTCATCATTGTCTAAGCCTTTTTCCAGTCAAAGTAGGGTTGATACAGAAACTGCATGGAGAATGCTCTGACACCTACAGATAGAACCATATGATAGTTTGGACTTTCACTAATAAAATTTTCTCTCACTCAACCAGTAAAGATTTTGTGAACATCAATCACCATCTCTTTTGTTTGCACTATAGCAACAACATTGATCTATTGCTAATAAACAACCTACTACTTGAAAAGGCAAACTAAAAAGGAACTGAAGGTTCGGTTCATGTTAACCACACAAGGAATCCAGTAAAGAAGAACAAAAAGAAAGGAAGGTATGGATGAGGA
Source organism: Musa acuminata AAA Group (assembly GCF_036884655.1). Taxonomy (NCBI): domain Eukaryota; kingdom Viridiplantae; phylum Streptophyta; class Magnoliopsida; order Zingiberales; family Musaceae; genus Musa; species Musa acuminata. Next base: position 20,215,465 of record NC_088355.1, on the reverse strand, counting down.
TACAAACTCCAAAATTCGGTTTTAGCTGACAAGTGAGATTTAGAAGATACAAATTTTATAACTTTCCATTTACTAGTCTTTACTAGTATTCCAGCATATGAAATAGATAATCATACAAGCAACAACCAGTTGAGAAGATTGCATCTTTTCATGCAAATAGCCAATTAACATATAACCAATGTCAGAGGTTAGGCTCATGATTAACAACCATGGACTGAGTATTATTGATCCCATGTCAAAATAAAGATCCACAATTCAGAGAAAAAACCGTGTAGGAAAGAAATTAAAATCACCATCTTTTTGTGTGTAAAGGATAAGATAAGTGGTGAAGGATGAATTCGAGCCTAAGACTTTACCAGCTAAGCTGGCAGACACCTTCGGAACTTCAAATCACCATGGAACTTGCTAGGAGCAAAAGTTCTGTCATTTCCAAACACCTCATAATGAGGTTTTACCAGATATGATTTGGAAATCACATAAAAACTGAGAACTGACACGTTAGTAAATGAGTAATGCAAACTAATAAAGTTGTATGACAATAGTTGCATCAAAATTCTAAAAAGAGAAGATGAATGCAGAAAAGCATATTACCATGACTGGGACGTTTGCCTGGATCCTGCTCTTTTTCATGGATTCCATCAAGCATGCAAATAAAAAATTCATGTGCATCGTGTTGTTGGTAATTTGCAAGGTTTGATGCATATCGCCACCAACTGTGACATCCAAAATTCTCAGTTGTAAAAAAGTCAGATTCAGTCAAAATCTCAGAAGGTATCCCATGAAATAAACAACTTGACAAAAAACTTAAGGTGCATTGAAATTGGAAAAACTTAACCATCAAGGAACTATTTAACTGCATTTTGTCTTGTGTAATCAGAACATCATATTCGCATGACTGTGGGATGCAGTCTTTGTTCAAAGTCCCAAAGTAGGCTGAAAACCAGTACCATAGGAAGTTGATGATGTGTTTAATGAGCATTGCAGAATTAATACCAAAAGAGGTTCTGTGGATGGTAACCAGTCAGGAAGAACACATGGAATGCAATGGATAACTTTTAACTAAAGCAAATAATAGACTAACTACTTTAGGTATTACGAGAAACATGCGCATCAATGATTAGCTATTAATTCTCACCAAGCAAGCATGATTGAAAGATCTAACCAACCTTAAAAGAATTTTCAGATAGTATTTTTCAGATCCAAAATAAAACACAAAAGCCTTGAAGTTATATCGAATAGGGTGTTGTGATTAACTGTTGCTGGTAAAAATTATTATCCCGTCAAGTAAAAAGCTTCACTTTCACTAGTGGAATATGCTAAATTCCTTTTTACAACTATCAATTCTACCTGTTATGAGCAGAATAAGTGCTCACTTGCAAGCACATATCAACTTATAAAGAAAGAGGTCTCAAATCAAAGTTCAATAAAACAGAAAAACACTTCAACCAGAAAACAAAAAGAGAAAGTAAAAGAAAACTTTGAAGCAAAACCAAAACCAAAATTGAAAAACTTGTTGACCGCATTCGACTCTTGTTTTCATATTAAGAAAGCAAAACAAACACAAAATATAATTTTATAATATTAGTTAAAAGAAGCAACATTAACCTATCAAAATCCATTAGAAGTAAAGTTCGACATTCTCAGCTTTGTCCTGGCAAGCACGCAAGGAGAAAAGCCATTCAACAGATCATCGATTCAAAGATAATTCTCGAAACCTTCCCTTCAACAACGACGCGGAAAAAAATTTGATAACTTGAAGCCTAAAAATCAGATTTTTTTTTTTCTTTTTTGTTTTCTGAAGAGGAGAAATTTAGGGAAATAAAAGGACCTGTAAAGGAATTTGGCAGGGCTGTAAGGCTTCCGATCGCCAGAGAAGACAGCCGAGTACATCGCGTCTAAATCACAGGCCAGACAAAATTGCAATCCCACCGTCGCGTCTCGGGCATTGCTTCTCTCTTTGCTGTAAGCCTTCTTTCTGCTCTTCTGTTGGCAAACCATGCGGTTGTGTCGGTCGCTCAAGAAATAGTTCCTTAGCAACGGCGTGTGGAGCAGGGCCTGGAGAACAGAGTTCATGAAGCAGGTGTTGCCGAGGTTGTTCAAACCCCTCAAACCCCATGGCAACGGAGCGGAAGACGTGGCGCAGGAGGTGGCGGCGGCGGCGGCCGCCGTCGAATTCGCAGTGGTGATGGTAGATGAAGAGGAGGCATTGCCCTCGCGGACGATCAACAAGCTTGATCTCCGCCCGATCACGGCCCGCTCGGGCGCATCCGGCGCCCACGGCCGGTACTCCACCCTCCGGGGCCGCTTCGCCCGGCTCCCTGGCTGCGGCGGCGGAGGGCGGGAAGCGGCGGGCATGGTGAGCGCGATCACGACGGCGGCGTCGAAATCGTGGTCGTACACCTGATCAAGACACGCCGCGCAGAAGAGCTCGGCTCGATCGACGTCGACGGCGATCTCGTGACCGGGGGCGGAGGCGTGGTCCGGGGCGTGGTGAAGGCAGGAAACGGCAGCGCAGGCGAGGCAGGCGTAGAGCCGGGGGCCCCCGCGGCGGCAGGAGGCGCAGCGGGGGACCTCCCCGGGTTCGCGGTGGACCTCCGGGCGTCCAAGGGGCGGGCGGCGGCGGAGGCAGCGGTGGAGGGAGCGGAGGCCACCACCCCCGGCGGCGCCGCCGCATGAGCGGTAGGCGGCGAGGTGGGAGCAGGGCGGCGGGAGGCGGAGAGGACGGGTGCCGTCGGCGGCGGAATTGGAGGACATTGGAAGCGGATCTGAGCGTTGGATCGGATGGAGCAGCGGGATATAAGCCTCATCGATCGGACCAGATGGGTCCCGACTCGGAGCCCGAACTCACTGAGTCACGCTCATAATATTTTTAATTCATCCACAATTACAACAATATACTTATTATTAGAGAGAAATAGCGCGAGATAAAAGCCAGAGAGAGAGAGCTGCTTCTGCCTGCTAGATTTATGATAAACAAAAAAAATAAAAGAAAAAGAAAAGTAATAATGTTTTGAGTTCTAAATCTACCAGAGCGAGTGAAGAAAAGGACAGGTGAGTCGACTCGGACTGGGGATCGGCGACAGGGCTGGTTCGTCGACCGAGGAGGAGCAGAGTCTCTGTTTTAAAGCTCTGCTTTCATTTATGTTGCTGGGAATGGAAGGGGTAAAGGTTCGATTCCCCCCACGGTAGGATCAACTGCATGTCGCAAAGCAAAGATCAATAATCCTTCCCAATCATCGCTAGCCACGTTTATGAACGTGGGAGCGTGTCCACTTGTAAATGGGTTTGTACGAAACTATGTCCGATCGGGTCCCGTGGCGAAGCCCACAGGTTCAATTGCCGTCTGCAATGACAGAGCAGGTATCGCGGCGGGTAACACCAGCGGGTAACGAAGTATCGCTCGGACTTTTACGAGACCCTCGTCGATGCGTGTGAACGGCATATGCGTAAATATCTAAAATCTTCATCCCGGCTTAGATTGATAAGTTGGTTTTGTACTCAACTTTTGTCTGTGCTTATCAAGAATTCAAATTGAAAGCTGCTGTGCTTTTCTGAAGAATGACATGCCACTGTGATCACACATCGCCTGATTCAAATGGACAAACCAAAGTGCAGGAGACTCCCATCGATACATCCTCACCACTCTTACATTTAGAAAGATTGATTGTTCATGAGACTCGAACCCTAATTTTTTTTAAATCGCAAAGAAACAATCAATCTTCATAAATATACATTAGCTTAGCTAATTTAGGCACCACTACATGAGTACCTAAAACAAAGATATCCAAGACAAAGAAAGTGCTTATATGCTCACACTTTGAGGCCAATTTGTTCTGAAGGTTGGAAATGAACATATATCGATCACTGACAAAACTTATTTCGCAAGCTTAGTTATTAATATTTCACCAATAATGAAATGAAAGTAGCAACAATACAAGATTTGCTTGCAACCTTGAGCAGAGTCTCCAGATTGGATCTATATAGTTGGTCTCACTGTTGTTCTTCCTTTACTCTTTGTTTTCCCTTTTTTTTAGTCAGACTCAACACTGCTCGATCATTTGGTCTCACTGCTTGCAACTTCCTTTTTTCAAATAACTACATCAAGTACCTGCAGATCAGTTCAATTTTGACACACCATGATATTAGCTTGGAAAATTGAAACGATAATGAATTCATTTCCCTGAGAATACAGTAATTGATAGTAACATCTCTCACGATATATCAACCAGAGTTATAACTTCCATCCCAGTGTGTCCACTACTTTGCAGGCTTTCCTGAATAAAGTCCTGAACAATAAACAATTATTTCAAGATCGTCAAGAAAAACAGCAAGAAAACACAATTGTGATCCAAAAATATTACAAACAGTCAAAAGTTGACATTGCCAATGCCAAACAAAGGGAGATCTAATGGCTCAGATCTTAAGTTCTCCATTCACATAGACGACAAAGTGTTACAATTAAACTGATCAGAAGAAAACAATGACACAAACTAACATACAGCTGAAATATGATACATCACTGTCCCTTTTTTCTTCATATGATACCCCTATAAATCACTCGGGCTTAAATAGTTGAATGCAAATAAGAGAATCAGAGCCAGAAAATTTGCCATTGACTCCATGGACAGTCAACTGGTAGAGAGCTTACGATAATGATTGTATAATCCAGATTATAGGTGATTTTCTCTTGCTTCTTGAACATTATAATAAAGACCTATTCATATCGACAGACATCATTTTTTTTAACCTCAAATATAATGGACAATGTTAAAAGCAGTTGTTAAATATCTCAAGCTCTTAACCTACATTAGGTGCTACTGAGCCAAGCTAGGTTTAAAAATTCCACTCACTAGTGTCATTCATCATTGCTTGATTTTAAATTTCCAAACTGCCAACTTACTGTAGCAAGTGCTACATTAATGACATTCCCTTTTCTTTCTCTGTACTTGAAAGCCATTTGTTTGAGGAGGCAAAGGACAGCAATTGAAATTTAAATTCCAGATCATTGTCAGTTTGAACAGATACATTGATTAAAATAAGGAATTGTGTGCTACAATTAGATGCTTTGACATAATAGCATCATTAGCTACTACAATCAGTACAAAGCAGAAATCTAAGAATATAACAAATAAGTAATAATATCAATATAATTGAGGTACCTTCAGGAAGACTACTTGGCTAATTGGGTTTCACAGAGACTTTGCAGCTCCAAGTTCACACTCTATTTGAGCTTTCAGATCCATCTCAACTTCATGTAAAATCACATAGAATATGACAAGGTTCGTAATACCGTATCGTATCGGTATTTTGACCTGGGCTCGGTACCGATACGGTACACCCAGGTGTATCAAACGGTACACTCAGGTGTGCCGAGTACTATAGCACTGCTGCAGTGCTACCGTGCACTCGGACCGGTAACAGACGGTCAAGCGTATCGGTAACCGGTCGGACTGATATGTACCGGGCAGTACAGTTCAGTACTGCAGACCCTGGAATATGACACAAAGTAGAAAAGAACGAATTTTTATTTACTTAAGCATAAAAATTTGTTTTTAAACAGCACAGAAACTTTAGCATAAAAGTGTGTTCATACATCATACAATTAACAATTTTCAGATAACAAATTGCCACCTTTCAGACAGTCTTAGCAAGTCCTTAATAGATCTTTAGTCTTAACCCCATTTAACCATTTCAACCAACATAATTAAAAGATGCAGAGCTATATCTGAAATAAATAGGTTTCTCATAGGGAAAGTCAAAGAACATATACCTTTGTTAGTTGCATTTTGTTTCTAGCTGCATTTGTCTTGGTGTTTGTGCAACCTAAAACATTATAGATGTTAGGGCAGCGAATGGCTTATAATATAAGAAATATTATTCATGTTAAATATCCATTGTAATGTATCTCTTCATCACACTGAGGAGAAAGGATCAACTTTTTGTCATTACAGCTGTTAGAAACTCATCCCAGGTATAGATAACCTTGACGCATACATCTCTCTTGTGTTTTTCTGCATTAAACAAGCATGCCCTGGGTACTTGAGACTTAAGAGTACTACTTTCACTTACTCCACCAAAGTGACCATTGGTACGTCTGTTTTCACACTGTTGTGACACCAAACAACCTGCACTTAGACTTGCATGTGAGATTTTTGACCCATGATATAAGTAATAAAATAGCATGCATGTAGTGTTCAACTGAGGCTCATTGCTGTCATTGACACTGCAATTTGACCAGAAGAATAGACTATCAGCAACTACTCATTTTAAAGAAAGAGATCTACCAGCAACATTAACAAAAAAATTATTAAACCTTCTCGCAAAAATGAAAAGACAAGCAACTAGGATTATACTTGGCCTCCAGGTTAAGGGTATAGAGTAGCACTGAGCACAAGAAGTAGCCTTGAACATATACAATGAAGAACATTTAAGTATCATGTTCACTGACGGCAAGTTATCCCTCTTTGCCTAATAATCGATGAGGACCCACTCCCAGCCAGAAACTAAACTCCACCTTAATGCTATTGTCTAACCAACAGTGACCAAAATGAAACAAACTCTTGAGGACCAGATGCCACACGACCCACACCCCCTGCCTCACTTCCTCTTCTTGGTAGCTGGCTGTGGTAGTTCCTTGTCCTCTTCATCATTCTCATCTTCTTCATCTTCCTCTTCCCCTTCCTCTTCTTGATCCTCGTCCCCATCATCATCTTCATAATCCTCCTCTTCGCTTCCTCCTCCATAATTGGCCTCAGGGTCATCATCATCTTCATCTCCTTTGCCATCATTCTCCTCCCCGAGAGATCTTTGCCTCCGACGTCTTCTTGATCATCTCCATCCTCATCCCTGTCTTTCTCATCGCCATCATTGTCATCTGACTCACCACCATCCATGTTTTCTGGTACAACTTCATGTTTGCTTCTCCTAAGTATCCTTCAAAGCAACAGCACAGGATAAAAGTTTCAGAAATAAAATTAATTGATTGTGGTAGCAAACTAGCTGATTCAAGATCAAGACAAACATATACCATAATGGACTGGTTAAAATGTACACATGCTTTGAGCTTTGATTAGGTAGACATAAGGTATGGAGGAAAGATCCAACATGTAAATCATTTCAGACAATTCACCCAGTGGACCAGTTTGTCTTAATAAAGAGACTACCTGAAACAAATTCAATATTTAGTGGAAACAGGTGAAAATCATCAATCTGTACAAAAGGAATGCAGGATCATTGTTTTGACAAACATTAGTACATGCACTCCTTCAACCAAGATAGGCAATAACGGAAAATGAGCTTTACCAAGTAACAAACACTAAAAAGATGAAAACAACAAAAAGGAAACTTCAAAACCTAGTCTCAAGGGCTAAAGTAGAAATGAAAGAATGGCTTTTAAAGAAAAGATAAATAGAGACTAATTCTGAGATAATAAGTTGGACCACCTGCAAAAGCTGAAGCATCATGGAGAAGGCAACTCATACGCACAAAATATCCTAATTTTCATACACCACGAGATCACAAACAATATAACAAGTATCGAGAAGGAGCAAAATAATCTGACGGTCCCAAGAACACTGCCAATTCCGATCCCAAGCCCGGATGAAAAAGGTGGAGGGTTACGTTAGGTCATTGACAACCAATGTAAAACTATGACAGATCTCATGAATATGAATCTTAACCGATTTCAATATAAAGCTAGGTCATCACCGAAAAGTGACCCAAGGCACCTTCGCTACCTAGGTGGCCCGAATTGCAAATGATGGGCTAGGAGGTCACTCAGAAGCGTCCCATCACATCGGCGCATGGATGCGGTGCCAAGTAGGTAAGAGTCCTTTCAATGTTTCGGAACAATGGGAGTAAGGAAATTAGTTCAAGAACAAAAGATTAGGTTAGCAACTTGGAATATAGGAATTCTTTCAGGAAATGGATTAAAATTGGTAAACACAATGATAAAAAAAAAAATATTATTTGCTTACAAAAGACTAAGTAGGGGAAAAATCTAGAGAGATTAATAGTATTAGATTTAAAATTTGATATACTAAGAAAGTTAAACACAAAAACGATAAAAGAATTATTGTTGATAAGGGTCATAAGAACAATGTTGTAGATGTAAAAAGAATTGGAGATAGAATTATAATTCTAAAATTTGTGAAAGGACAAGATGTTTTGAATGTCATTAGTACTTATGCCTCTCAAGTCGGATTGGATAATCAAACCAAAAGAAAATTTTGATAAAACTTAGATGATATCATTCAAAGAATGTTAATAACCGAAAAACTTATAATTGGAAGATATTTGAATGGTCATGTAAAAACATATGATGAATATAAAGGGGTGAATGAGGGCTTCGATTATGGAGAGAAAAATGAAGATGACTGTATGATTTTGGATTTTGCAACTTTGTAAATACCCGCTCTAAGAAGAGAGATGAACATTTAATTACTCCAAAGAGTGGTCACAACTATAGTCAAATAGACTTTTTTCTCACTAAAATGGTAGATAAAAGTATTTGTAAGGATTATAAAGTTATACTTGGCAAAAGTTTGGCTAATCGACATAGGTTGATGGTATTAGATATTTACTATAGAAAATAAAATAATGAAAAATTAAAAAATTTACTAGGACTAGATGATGGAATTTTAAAAATGATAATGTGATAAAAGGAAGGTGACTTAGAATTTAGATGAGGATAATATTAATATTATTCGGACTAAGATAGTTAATAAGATTAGGAGCTTAAAAAAAGAAATTCTGGTAAAACTAAAGATAAAGGTGTAATATTAAGGAAAAATAAGTGGTGGTACGAGGAAGCTCAAAAAATAGTTTTTACTAAAAGATCATGTTTTAAAGATTGGCAAAATTATAAAAATGAGAAAAAATTTAAAAGATATAAAAAAGAGGCTAAAAAAGTGGTTAGTATGACAAGATATAAGGCTTATGATAATTTTTATAATAAATTAGGTAGTAAAGATGATGAAAAAAAGATATATATTAAAATGCTAAAGCTAGGGAAAAAAATATAACGATTAAGTAATATTAGATGTATTAAAGATGAAGATCAAATAATATTTGTTAATAATAATGAGATTAAGAAAATATGAAAAATAAATAAATTATTTAAGAATAAACTATTTTTATAAATTATTTAATGAATATTCCACACAGGACTTAAATTTAATGATAAACAATAGTGATAGATTTAATAATCATAGATTTATTCGTAAAATTAAAACTAATGAAGTAAAAGATACATTAAAGAAGTTGAAAATAGTTAAGAGTGTCGGGCCTGATGGTATCCAGGTTTGGAAATGTTTAGAGAACAAAGGAGTAGCTGTTGAATCTCGTATTTTGATGATGAAACCAATTGATAATTTTGTTTATGTTTAACTGCATTTTGAGTGATGCAGGTCTACTCGATCAGGATTAGACAATTAAGACAGGAGGAATTAATGTTGCGCCGGAGGAGATCATGTTAGGATATTGGATGGCAGAAGGCTTCGGACGTCGGGCATCGGGCCAAGAGCGGAATTGCGCCAAGGATATCGGCGTTGCGGAGGTCAATCGCCGATTGGGCAACAAGCCGCAAGAGAGGACGATGCGCCGAAGAATCGGACGAAGCGCCAACCAATGACGTGCTGGGCAACAGAATATCAATTCGCGTTGTAATAATTGTCTAGATCAGAGTAGAGTTTTAGCATGTGTGTGCAGGATTAACTACGATAACGACGAAGACATAAAGCAAAACAAAGTGTCGGAGTCAAGCACGAAGGATTCATTGCGAGTTCAAGAGTTCGACGGAAGTCCGAAGGTTCGTCAGGAATGCTGCCGGAACTAGCCGAGAATGAGTAGGGAGCTTGCCGAAGGGTTTTTCGGAAGCTCGCCGGAAGGTTCGTTGGAAGTTCGCGGAGCTCGTCGAGAAAGATCGGAGCTTGCCGAAGAAGCTCGTTGGAACTCGTCAAGATCAAATCGTGAAGTCTAAGAGCTTGCCGGGAGTTTGCAGAATGGTTTCCGAGACTTTATCGGAAGACCGTCGGAAGTTCGTCGGAAGCTCGCCGGAAGAAGTCTTGACTTACGGACTTTGTAATAGCTTAGAAAATGTCTTTAAATTCGTAGTTAGCACATTAATTAGGGTTAAGATTAGGTGTTAATCCTATAACCCAAGTAGGGGCCAATTGAGCCCGAGTTCGGACTGGTTTGGGCCAAGTTTGGAGCCCAACCAGTGAGCTGAATTGGCCTAGGCGGTGGCACCGCCAGCATCGGGAACATAAGAGAATTCAAATTTTTGGAGCCCAAATTTGAATCCTCTTGAGGCCTATAAATACCCCTCAAGTCTCAGCTGAGAAGATAACTTTTTGAGCAGCAAGTGATTGAGAGAAAAGTCTTAGAAGAGTCTTTGCTAGTCTTGTTTTCAATTTGCTAGTGTTCACCTCCTTCTTTCTTGCTGAAAATCTATAAGAGAGTGAACCGCTTGTAAAAGTTGTAAGAGGGGTATTTACCCTTCCCTTTCAAGAGATTTCCTAGTGGAAGGTGGGAGCCTCATCGAAGAGGGGCCTCGCAAGTGGATGTAGGTCATTTGACCGAACCACTGTAAAATCGGCGTAATCTCTAGTTTGCATTTACTTATTGTCATTTATATTACTGCAAACCATTTGCACTTTAATGCTATACTGCTTTGTCTCCGTCTTACTTATCTCTTCAAGTTAAAACGCAATCGAAACGGTTTTAAACGAAAACGTTGCTTTTATCGTACGAAGTTTCCGAAAAGTGTTTAAATCGTGAAAAGTTTATCGCACTTCACCGCTGCACTAATTCACCCCCCCCCTCTTAGTACCGCTCCGATCCTAACAATTGGTATCAGAGCCCGGTATTTCTCATTTCAGATTTACACTCGAGAGAAATGACTCTTCATGGCTTTCAAGAGGGCTTATCGGTTGTTCGTCCACCGTTGTTTAACGGATTGGACTACACTTATTGGAAAACTCGAATGAGAGTTTTCTTGATTTCTATGAATTTGGATTTATGGAATATCGTTAAAAATGGTTTTCAACTTCCCTCTAAACCGATGAACGAATGGTCGGATTGGGAGAAGAAATATTTTTCTTTAAACGCAAAGGCTATGAATGCCTTATTTTGCGCTTTGGACAAAAATGAGTTCAATCGGATTTCTACGTGCGAAACGGCTTTCGATATTTGGCGAACACTTGAAATCACGCACGAGGGAACTAGTAGAGTCAAAGACTCGAAAGTTAACATTTTATTGCATGATTTTGAGCTTTTTCAAATGCAACCAAGCGAGACTATAGGCGACATGTACACCCATTTCACGGATGTCGTCAATAATCTAAGAGTTCTTGGTAAATCTTTTTCGAATTTTGATCTCGTAAGCAAGATCTTAAGATCCCTTCCAAAAAAGTGGGATTCTAAAATAACCGCAATACAAGAAACAAAAGATTTAAATATTTTTCCACTTGAAGAACTAATTGGGTTGTTGATGACATATGAAATGGTGCACAATGCACATGATGAACAAAATCACCTTCCAAATAACAGGAAGGATTTGGAACTCCGGACAAATGGATACCATTTGAGCAATGACTCAAGTGATGAGGACAATGATGAACTTGAATTTCGAACACTAAATCTTAATAAGTTTATTAGACAAAAATCTAAAATAAACAATGAACTTGAACGGAGGAAGAGGCCAAAGAAGAGGAAGGCAACCAAGGATGAATCAAGAACTTCCAAAGGTAAAACGGCGAATTGGGCTTTGACGGGCTTCGACTACAAGGTAAGTAACTCAACTCTCTTGAATTATTTTGAAATTACTTGATGTTTTCCATTATGCATTTTCTCTTTTCTTTTGAATAATTATTTTTCTTGAAAATTGTTTGTTTTATGTTAATAGAATAAAATGTTAGATTTAAATAATCATATATATATGCTTGAGAAGCAAGAATGTGTATTTTGATGATTTGTATATTAACCTTCAATGATGATGCATGGTTTTTATATGGAAGGCTTGATGATTTTTTTTAAACCTTATCTTTGGTTTTCAAACATGATGTATGTTTTTGACATAAGAACAAAACTTGAGCATGCTAATATAAAGTCAATCACATAAATTAAAACTAAAGAAGTTTTAGTTATCTATAAGAATCATTCAAAATTATGTTCAATGAAACCATAGTATAATGATGTAATGAAAATATTAAACATTTTGAAACCATGTTTTAGTGTCATGCATAATGATCATGCTTAATAAATTTTGAAATTATGCATATGAATCTTGTGATTTATGGATTATTGATTTTTACCATAATGAAAGTGCCTTATTAATCTTTGTTGTAATAAATCTTACACTTTCGGTTTTAAACATTATACATGTTTTTATTTGGTATAAGTGAAATAAAATCATATGAATTGAAACAACTAAAAAGAGGAAAATATATTTTCCTTGAAAAATTATTTTTCTCTATCCTATTGATCTTGATGTTTATTACGATAAATCTATATATACCATTTTGAATCTCTTGAAAGTAATGTTGATATTTTGATGATTTTGATGATTTAAATTTGAAATGAGTTTTATCAAAATCATGATATTGATTTCTTGGAATAACATGAGATTACCTTTGATGATCATGGAATTTTGGATTCATGACTTGGTCTTACATTTGTTTATGAGATGGTTGAAATCTTTGTACGTTTGAATTCTTCCCTTCTCCTTTCAATTAATGCATGTTATATGTTAAAGATTTAAAACCATGTTTTGGTATCATGCACATCTAAGAAATATTGATGTGACAAATTGAATAAGTTGAAAATGAATGATGATTTTTCTCTTGAATATAACTTGTGATATTTTTTTTATATAAATCATTATTTTGATTTCTCGACATTCGATACATGAGATTTTATTATAAATCAAAATTTCTCATTAATCTATCTTCTACGATTTTACTTGATATTCTCTTGAGAGGATATTTTCTAAATGAATCATGATTTTTCCTTGTGAGTTCTTGGAGTTATTACTTGATTTTTCTTTTAAAACAAGATTTCTTCTTTGTACTCCTATGATTTTTCTTGATATTTTATTTAAAGAAGATATTTACTATATGAATTATGTCTTTTGGTATTCAAATGATTTTATCCTTTATGACATGATTTCTTTGTATTTATGGCTTGCATGGCTTAAAATGTTTTGGTATGATGCATGCAATGATGAAATATTCATAAAGTTAAAATGATGTATGCAATACTTATGATAATGATGTACATGATGTATTTATTGCATATGATGTGTATCATGAATGCTTTAAATGATGAATGTTTGGTATCATGATCAACATGTTGATAAATGCTTGAAAATTTTAATGTTTGAGTATCATGTATGATATGCTTATTAATGATGATTGATTTATTTTTCGGTATCGTGCATGAAAAATAAGGTTATTGAAATTGTGTATGTTTTAATTTGAATATATAATGATGCACAAATAAGAATGATACTTATCTTTGTCATAATATGAAAATTGATATAAGGGTCTTCCCTTCTTTTTGACAATGACAAAGGGGGAACAAGAATTTCTAGCGTGGACATCATGAAAAGAGGCAAACTAACTAACTTGCACAATTCAAGATGAAAGCAAAAATTGCACTTCTCAAAAGAGAAGATGCAAATGTAACATTTGCCAAATTGTTTGCTTGCCTCATGTAAAACATTATCTCTTGCTAGATTGGCATTTTTGCTAGCTTGTATGTTGCAAAACTTGATCACTTTTTCAAACATGTTGCTAGCTTACACTTTGCAAAGAAAGCAAAAATGACACTTCTAGAAGAAAGAGCTTGTTATTTTGAACATCACAAGCTTGCCTATCTTAAGAAACAAAAATTACAAAAGTGCTATCTAGCCTATCTCAAGAAGCAAAACTTGCAACTTGCACATTGCAGTAGGAAGCAAGAATTATGAGCTTACACAAGAAAGATATCTTGCATTTACTTTCGAAATTTTTGCTAGCTTGTATATTGTGAAACTTACATATCATAAAAATTGCTAGCTTGTAGTCTAAAGAGAAGCAAAAAGTTGCTATCTCAAAAGAAGCAAATGTGCTATCTTGCCTATCTTAAGAGGCAAAAATGCTAACTTGCACATCTAGCAAAACTTGACAAATTTGCATATTTCAAGAAGCAAGAGTTGCTTTCTTGAACATCTCAATATTGTTAGCTTGCATGATGTAGAACTTGCTATCTTGAACATTACCAAAAGTGCTATCTTGTATGCTGTAAAACTTGCATATCTAAAACTTGATAGCTTGAATGTCCTAAGCATGATGCATTACTTGCTAAATTTTCTAGCTTCAAAACTGCATGATGATAAAACTTAATATTATGTTTTTCATGCAATGAGTTGAACTTATATTACAAACACAAAGAATAGTTGTACTTCTCCTTTTTGTTGATGACAAAGGGGGAGAAGTATGTTGATGACACGATATGCATGAGTTCATAATGACGTGTTGCAAGTATTCATGATGAATATTGCAATGACTTGAATTCAATTTGAATTCAAGGTTCTATCAACATGGCATATTGATAGGGGGAGTTTGTTTAAACTCCGGGAGTCAAGTTTAACTCCGTCATCAATTGGTTATATCATCAAAAATGGGGAGATTGTTGAATCTCGTATTTTGATAATGAAACCAATTGATAATTATGTTTATGTTTAACTGCATTTTGAGTGATGCAGGTCTACTCGATCAGGATTAGTCAATTAAGGCAGGAGGAATTGACGTTGCGCCGGAGGAGATCACGTTAGGATATTGGATGGCAGAAGGCTTCGAACGTCGGGCATCAGGCCAAGAGCGGAATTGCGCCAAGGATATCGACGTTGCGGAGGTCAACCACCGATTGGGCAACAAGCCGCAAGAAAGGACGATGCGCCGAAGAATCGGACGAAGCGCCAACCAATGACGTGCTGAGCAACAGAATGTCAATTCGCGTTGTAATAATTGTCTAGATTAGAGTAGAGTTTTAGCTTGCGTGTGCAGGATTAACTACGATAACGACGAAGACATAAAGCAAAACAAAGTGTCGGAGTCAAGCACGAAGGATTCATTACGAGTTCAAGAGTTCGACGGAAGTCCGAAGGTTCGTCGGGAATGCTGTCGGAACTAGCCGAGAATGAGTAGGGAGCTTGCCGAAGGGTTTTTCGGAAGCTCGCCGGAAGGTTCGTTGGAAGTTCGCGGAGCTCGCCGAGAAAGATCAGAGCTTGCCGAAGAAGCTCGTTGGAACTCGTCAAGATCAAATCGTGAAGTCTAAGAGCTTGCCGGGAGTTTGCAGAATGGTTTCCGAGACTTTATCGGAAGACCGTCAGAAGTTCGCCGGAAGCTCGCTGGAAGAAGTCTTGACTTACGGACTTTGTAATAGCTTAGAAAATGTCTTTAAATTCGTAGTTAGCACGTTAATTAGGGTTAAGATTATATGTTAATCCTATAACCCAAGTAGGGGCCAATTAGGCCCGAGTTCGGACTGGTTTGGGCCAAGTTTGGAGCCCAACCAGTGAGCTGAATTGGCCTAGGCGGTGGCACCGCCAGCATCGGGAACATAAGAGAATTCAAATTTTTGGAGCCCAAATTTGAATCCTCTTGAGGCCTATAAAACCCCTCAAGTCTCAACTGAGAAGATAACTTTTTGAGCAGCAAGTGATTGAGAGAAAAGTCTTAGAAGAGTCTTTGCTAGTCTTGTTTTCAATTTGCTAGTGTTCACCTCCTTCTTTCTTGCTGAAAATCTGTAAGAGAGTGAACCGCTTGTAAAAGTTGTAAGAGGGGTATTTACCCTTCCCTTTCAAGAGATTTGCTAGTGGAAGGTGGGAGCCTCATCGAAGAGGGGCCTCAGAAGTGGATGTAGGTCATTTGACCGAACCACTGTAAAATCAGCGTAATCTCTGGTTTGCATTTACTTATTGTCATTTATATTACTGCAAACCATTTGCACTTTAATGATATACTGCTTTGTCACCGTCTTACTTATCTCTTCAAGTTAAAACGCAATCGAAACGGTTTTAAACGAAAACATTGCTTTTATCGTACGAAGTTTCCGAAAAGTGTTTAAATCGTGAAAAGTTTATTGCACTTCACCGCTGCACTAATTCACCACCCCCCCCTCTTAGTGCCGCTCCGATCCTAACAGTAGCTTGATTAACTAACTTATTTATCAAAATCATGATATTCAAAACGATAATTGATGAATAGAGAAAGAGTTTTTAGTGCCAATTTACAAAAATAAGGGTAACATACAAAATTATTCAAATTATAGAAGAATTAAAAGCATAAGCCATATTGTAAAACTTTAGAAAAGAGTTATTGAAAATAGGATAAGACTTGAAACAAATATATTTGAAAATCAATTTGGTTTTATGCCTAGAAGGTCAATCTTAAAAACTATTTATCTATTAAGACAATTAATGAAAAAGTATAGGGAGAAAAAGAAAGATTTGTATATGATTTTTATTGACCTAGAGAAAACCTATAATAGGGTTCCTAGAGATTTATTATGGTGGATTTTATAAAAGAAAAATGCATCCACTAATTATATTGATGTTATTAAAGATATGTATGATAATATAGTTACTAGTGTTAGAACTATAAGAAGCGTGTCTAGCGAGTATCCTATTAACATAGGATTATACTATGAATCCACATTAAGTCCCTAGCTTTTCACATTGATTATGGATGAACTTACTAATCACTTATATAATAGACTTCTTTGGTGTATGTTATTTGTTGATGATATTATCTTAATTGATGAGAGCCTAAGTGGAATTAATTATAAACTTGAGTTATGAAGGCAAGTCCCAGAAACTAAAAGTTTTAGATTAAGTAGGACTAAATTAAATATATATATATATATATATAAACTAGGCGACGTCGCCTCGCATGGGGAAGGAAAAGGCGACGTCACCGAGACGATGCGACGTCGCCTTTTAAATATATATATATATATATATATATAGTGATTCTAAAAGTAGACATGAGAATATAATTAAATTGGATAGACAAAAGATCCTTTTAAGTAAAAGTTTTAGATATCCTGAATCAATTATTTAATAAGATAGAAAGATCGATGAAGATATAATTTATAGAGTAAAAACAGGATGATTAAAATGGCAAGGGGCATCAGAACTCATGTATGATCATTGGATACCTTTGAGATTAAAAGATAAATTTTATAAGATAGTTATGAGATCAACAATACTTTATGAATATGAGTATTATGCAATTAAGAAAAAACATATATAAAAAGTCTGTGTTGTTAAGATAGGAATGTTGAAATGGATATGTGGAGTTACTAGAAAAGATAAAAGAAGAAATACTTTTATTTGTAAATATCTAGGTATTACTTTGACAGAGGATAAGATAAGAAAAAATCATTTAAGATGATATGGGCATATGCTGATAAGACTTCTGAATGAGGTAATAAAAAAAGATAAAATAATTAATATTAATAGTACGAGGAGAAATAAAAAAAGACTTAAAAATACTTTAATAGAAACTATATGTACTTTTAACTTAACTAAGCATGTGACTTTTTATAGATCTCAATGAAGACAAAAGATTCATGTAGCCGACCTCAAATAGTTGAGACTCACGACTTTATTCTTGTTCTTGTAGTCAATGCTATTCATACTGTCACAACTCGGACATTACCCATGTGTCCTTCCAAAATCCACAATTTGGATAAAATAAAGCCAACAACTTTGAAAGCAATGCAACTACACACGCAAGGAGAGAGACTCCAGAAGTTATCCTAACCCTTGTACCTTGACATCACACAAAACCTCATATCCATTTCCAAACGGTGCAAACACCCATTTCTAAGCCGGGAACAGTCACGGGCCAAAGAGAAACAAAAATCTCCCAATTAAAACAAAATACCAAAGAAGGACCTTGTTTGATACACCAAACAAACATGTTCGTACCATTAACCTAAAGAACGCACGATGAAGCACTTTAAGAAGCTCGAAAGCTCACAACTTATGTCGCTTAACACAAAGGAAAGCCTTACGTCCACTTCTCGGATCATCAAATTCGCAACTTTAGCAATCAAACAACCAAAAAGCGAAATCAGGATATCGAACTAAAGGGACAACCATACCACTAGAAGAAGCCAAAGGAGAGACCTTCCCACGGCCAAGACAGTCTCCCCCACGAGGAACTCCACCACGAAGGGCAGCAGCTCCACTACTCTCGCTTCGGCACGACGCCTCCATATTTATAAACCAAACACCAAAATGTGTAAGAGCAGCAAATGAAAATGCAGCGAAAGAGAAGAGTACGACGACAACCCTAGGAAATAGAAAAAATCAAAACAAAACATGAGGAGTATCACACACCGAGGTCGAAGAGGAGGGAAGGGGTATGCTACGACGGATGATTTCTCGTCGGGGCGTCTTGTGAGGTGCGCGCGTTGGGTTAAGGTTTAGGGCAATTGGGGTTCGAGTGAGGATCCTGTACAAATCTATCATGGGGACCCACGAAGGACGCTCACTTGTTCTACGCAGAGTCAACGGACGGTAGGGTTTTGGAATTCGAAGGACGAGTAATTAATAGAATAATTGGAGAGGATCCCATCTACTTTTACGGTTTTGAGTCCCTTCGTTAAGGCCTGCATCCAACCCGCACCTACGTGTAAATAATTAAGTCATCACTACCGTAATTTCTTTTATCTTTTCTTTCGAATTAATAGTGATAAATTAATATTTTATCATTATTGATAGAGTATAAGGAATTATCTCACTAATTTATAAACTCTTATTCTTTTAATATTAAATTAATATTTCATCATCATTGATGTAACTCATATGCTTGTAAAAAATTATCTGTTTTAAATGTGCATGTATGAATTTATATTTTTAGGATTCATAAATCCCAAAAGACATATTTGATAGTGAGAATGATTGGACAAGTTTACAAGTTTACGAGTATTCATTTCCTTACTTTTCGATTAATATGAAACTAAATATATTTATTAAATAATGATTATAATTTGAAATAATATCAAATAGCGAGATGGTGGTTTGTCCTTTTTTTTTATTAGAATTTTGAATTGAATAATCGTATTCTTCTTTTCATCGTTCAAACTAATATATATTACTTATTACAGTTTATTGGACCAATATCAACCCATAAGATAGAAGATTTAAATATAATATTAAAAAATAGGGATCATATATCTATTATCGGACGTTGACGGAGGATCCGAACGCAATCGGATCGGTTGATGAATAGGGATTAGGATCCGCATCAGGATGTTCACATTGGATTCCGGATCGGGTTCGGGATGATAAGTCACAGTGCCGTCTCCGGCAATAATTGCAGCTCATGTCACTCCACTAACCCATCACATATGAAACAAGAGAAAGAAGGCTGTTCTGCTCTTCCCAGAATACCCCTCGACCGCAATCGCGAGGACACGAAGAAAAAGGCCGATAGCATCAGACGGCTCACAACACCCAACGTTTCCGATCACGTGGTAACCCGCCTATCTCATCATCATTTCTCTCGTCCAAGCAACGATCCGCGTACGCCCTCGTTCGTCACCCGTCCGTATACGTTCGTGATGATTGGAAATTTCCCTGGGCCTACAACGTGGCCCGCCATTCTTTAACAGGGTAAGTGAGTGCGTAGGAATGCATTTTTTTGTTCGGATTCAATTACTGTTTTACCCTTTCCTTTTTTTCCTCTCCCTTCCTGTCGAGTTGCAGAGGGAGCAGAGCGCAGAGAGCAAGAAAAGGTCAGAGCGAGGGACCAACCGGAGAAAAGGAACTCAACAACAGAGTGGAGGGCTAAAATCCCTAAAAATCTCTCTCTTCGTTATCTATTTCTTCTTCCTCTTCTCCGCTTGCTGTTTGTTTCGTCCAATCAATCCCTCTTTGTGGCAGCCGAAACCACACTCTCGTCTTTCCAAAACCCTTCTCTCTTCCCGTGTTCTGTGGCTCCGCGGTGGCGGGATGAGGTAATGGGGGAAAGGTAGGAGGGACGGTGGGCGGCCATGGACGACTCCTGGCTCGCCAAATGCGTGGCGCCGCCGCCGCCGCTTCCGCCATTGCCGGCTCCGGCTTCGACTCCGACTGTGCCGCCGCAGCAACTGCCCCTCCCGCAGGCGTCCGCGGGTCAGGTATCCTGCTTCTTCCTCTTCGAGAGGTGGGGAGGGGGTTAGCATCAAGAGTTGGTGAAGGTTGATTCTTTTCGTGGGCGATGGGGGTTTTGGTGGATATTCGTGCAATGCATGCGTCGTTTCTGGCTGTTCGGTGCTGTTATGGTGGCATTGGTTGGAACAGCTCTTTTGATATTATTGTAACTTTACGCCCACGCTGCATGTCTTTACATAGAGTGGTATTAACGGAGAAGTCGCTGGGAGTATTAGGTGGGGCAACTTCACTAGCACGAGACCAACATACTCTGGCAGCGTGTTCGTAGAATTCTTGGGCTTTAACTATGCCACAAATATATCATGCTCTTAAATTTCTGCCTATAGGAGCTTTTTCTACTTAACATTGTAAATCCTTCATGAATACAAGCCGTCTATTGCCAAGATCATCAGATATCGCGAATGAGGACCTTTTGTAATAGCAGGAACTGTGTACATCTGTAAGCTGAACAAACATATGCTCCAAGCCATGCAATGTATGACCATGTAGCGATATGGATAGAAGTATACTGTATAATTCTGGTTTCAAATATGCAATAAGTTTCAGATTGTTGTTTGGCCCTGAGAGGGGCATCTAAATAAATGTGAAGCATAAATTTGCCACTGCTTTAGTCTTTCTCATTGTTTTTTCTCTCATATGCAAGGCAAAAATAGGACTAAACTTGTTTTCAACCTTTTCAGAGGGAAAAATAAGATTTTTCTGGAAATGTTTGATAATAATAAACAGCAAAAGCACATAGATTGACACTCTTGGGAGGAATAAGAAAGAACTTACATGAGATATAGAGGGGTATTGTGGTGAACAAACTCCAGGAAATTTAGGTTTTATGTATGGAGTTTCTCGAGTAGGGTTGTTTGACATTGGGAGGGTCTGGAAGGTGCTTAGTGCAATTAGATGAATGTGCAAGTGCACCCACTGTTATAAATCCATAATCATTGATTAGAATGAGCACCTATCTGATGGATTTTTTCTATCCTTTTTTCAGATATATGTATTCTTTGTTATTTCTGATTATGTGACTCATTTTTTATTAAAGTGATGATGTTACATGCCCTTAAGATAAAGGGCTAGCATTTAAATGCTGGTTTGTGTAATACTGGGTGCCCAATAGACTTGTATGGTATGCCATACAATACATAAAGTTGAAGTTTTTGTATGAATTTATGTACATGGTTAACAGCATTGTCTTACTCTGCAGGTTTCTATGAATTTACGCCATCATTTCCCTTCTTTTCTTGCACAAGAGGCTGTTTTGAAGGATCAAGTAAGAAGTCAAGAGGCTTCGGCTAGTGATACATTCAACTTAAGTTCCTACAGATTGGGGAAGACAGAGCTGGGTAATTCATTTCTTGCTCTTTTGTCTGGCAAGTTTTCTCAGTTGCCAAATTCAAGAATGGATGTAGCCAAGCCTCAAGTTAGCAATGATGATAAGATTCTAAGTGGTAGCGGTTGTGTGGTCCCTTCTATAAATATCCCACCTCTGCCTGAAAATCATGGAGATAATGCCCCAGGAAATTGGAATGAGCTTTCGTCTTTTGTTGCATCGAGGCCGTCTGTAAATTCTGCTTCGGTACATAATAGTGCTCAAGTTGCAGGGAATTCTTACCATGATATGGACTCTATTGAACTAGTTTCCCCACAATTATCTAAGTGTAGCAATACAGGATTTGCATTGAATTCTACAAGGAGTGGATGGCTTACTTCAAGTAAGTCAGCAAATGGCAATAAGCATGCAACCATGGATGTTCAAGCTTCACGAATTGTTTCATTTGAAGCTAAGCCTCCTGTTTCCAATAACAATTCTCCGTTTCTTAGAGGACATCCTCTTGTCTTCTGCAGAAACACTGGTTAGTATACCACTTGCTCTCTTCACTAAGTTGTGGTTGACTTGCATAAATTATTTCTGTTTCTCTACGTACATCAATGATCTTGTTGACATTATGTTATACATCTCTGTCTGATGTTTTGTGTAACATAACTTGATAACAACTAGCTAAAATTCATAAAAGTGCTTTCTGACATCCTGACAGTTGGGGAATTATTTATGGGCAACAAAGGACTTTTTGAAGTTATATGCTTTTGTCATAGCTGTCGCATGTCTGTCGCCAAATTTTGTGAGGTAGCCTTGTAAAGAATCAGAAACTTGTGATTCTTCTCATGTTGGGCTTTTCCTTTGTCACTCTCATAGGGAGAATGGTCTTCTTCACATGTTTTTCTTGCAGCATTCTGGATCACCTTCAGCGAACCCTGGTGAGGCTGTCTATATGGAGAATGGAATGAGTATATCACATTGGTGCAAGCTATGCTTAGGGGTAATGCTTTCACAAATTTCATTTTATGGAATTCTCGAGAAGTTTTCATTTATATTACTGTACATAGAATCTGTAATCCACTAATGTCTTTTCTTTTTATGCAAGTACTCCTTTGCTGAAGCAACAGTTTCAACAGATGTTCTTGGAGTTAGGGTTAGAATCAAATTAATTTAGACTTGCAATCAGTCTCTTGACAAAGCGAAGCCTGTGCCCCATGTATGAGCATTTTCTAAAACATTATATCACCTGAAAAATAGATGCAAGTTTTCCCATGCTGAGGTTGAAAAGCTTCTCTAATGTAACATGTAGAATCTATCATCTCTTTGAGGTGTCTATACACTACTTTGTCACGATGATCAGCTCCCTCTTGTTCACTTTTGACTGCTTTCTCTGCTTCAAACTAAAAAGTTAAATATTTATTGTAGGCTGTACTGAATCATACTCATATTTGCTGATTGCTTAAGGATATGAGCATCATCATTCACAAGCACACTGAAATTATCCTATTGTATGCTCACATGTACTGCTGCCAAATTCTTTGTAGATTTTCATTTTTCAGCTGCCCATTGTTCAATGTAGATGTGCACCATTATCTTTGTATTAGTAATTATTTATGACCTTTTGAAAGCTTAATATATAGTACATGCGAGTTGCCTGTTGACAGCTACTGACAAATTTGTGAGGAAGTGGTCAGCTGATTCAAATCTCTCTAGACAGCACTACTAGTCATCCTGGTTTCCTGTGTTAAGCTGGATGTGTAGGAAATAAAAAAAAGGATTTATCTTTGTGATAAGATTCTGATCTTCATTCCAATGCTAGAAAATGGACTTTTAGCTCCTTAATTTTGCTAACCAGTAAGATAATTATTCTGCTTCATACATCATTTTATGGTTTCCATATGATTTATGTTTTATGAAATATAACAAGAAGTGTTATCCTGTAATTTTGTAATGCCACAATGATGCTAAGTTAAATAGCAATGCAAGCATATGTGCAATTGCAACACTCTTCATATGTGGGACTAATATCTAATCAACCCAAAAGTGTACCATTTGGAATCTTCCTAGAAGGGTGTTGCAAAATAGTTACAATCTAATGGTACCATGTTTCACAATTGAAATTCTTGTTTTCTCATTGCAAAATTTATTAGTAACTTTAAACTGGCTTCTTGTTCTCTTATTCATTAGATTCTGGCACCAAATGATATCAGTGGATGGGAGTGGACAGGTGGCTCATCAACAAAAGGTGTCTTTTTTGGTTCCAAGGCTAGTAATGCTCCAACCTTGGTAAATAACATTGGGACAATCAGTGATATCAAGTCATTTGGTGGATCTTGGAGATCTGCAGAACCTTTGAATAATAGTGTTGTACCTAGTCATCCATACACAATGGTAGGGCACACTGCCCAGGAGAAATCTGTAAACAAGGTACAAGATAATGAATATCAGAGGTACAATTTGGATGGATGTAATCTTTTCCAAGAGAAGATTCACAGTTCCGAGCAAGTTATCAAGCCTGTTCTGTCAAAGAACCAGTCCATGCAGATAGCGAAGCAAAGTCCTACTTGTGTTGGTTCTGAGAAACTTCATTCAACTCTATGTAAGGGAAAAGAAATTATCGACCATCATTTAGATACTGATGGTGTCAATTACAACACCAAATTTGTAGATCAATCTGTTGCCCTACCATGTTTGTGGGCCAACAATTCTGTAAACCATGGTTGTGATATCAGCAGTAACAACTTCTCCATTGATACGTCTCTTGCTGATAAGGATGGCGCTTCAAACATAGAATTGAGGCTTGGTCAACCATCTCAAAAATGTCATATATTTGCAGGTTCCTATCCAACACCTGTGCTGGAATTTGGAGCCACATGTAACCCAAAGAAGCCACACTTTCATCAGCAACTAAAGCAACAAGGTAACTTTGATGGTTAGCATTCTTTTCTTTTTATATTTTGATTCATTCTGTTTCAAGTGTTTGTTATCGGTTAATTGTCATCTGTTACTGGAGAGTTGGATAAGCGCTTTGTCTTTTTGCAGTTGATAATGCCTATGATAGAAAGAAGACTAGTCAAAGTCTACATTTCACTGCTTCAGAGACATTATGTTCAAATAAAAGACTCGAACGGCATGCAACTACAGCTGTTAATACTTACAATCATTCTGAATCAGAAGATCTGAGTCGCAGTGCAAACAAGAATCCACTGATTTCACTGTTTCTCTCACACCTTGAGGGGAACAGTACATCTCTTTCTCTTGATACCTTTTTTAATAGCAGCGATCATCTTCCATCTAGGGTGCCTAGTGGTGACTCTCCTGTTAAACTTAAAGTTTCCAATCCTGTAGGAGATGCAACTCATGGTATTGAAAGAAAATCTGAGGCAAGTAAGTTGGATTTTCTCAATATCTTAGATGAAAGAAAGAGCCTTCTGGCTGCTGATAATGGCATAGTGAAATCTGTGTGCATAGTGAAAGATAACCAAATTGCCAATACTAGAGAGATTGATACATCGTTTAGTAAGAAGTGTCCTCAAATTAGTGTATCTGTGGATGCTAGCCAAACTTCCTTCTATCCAGATCAGCTGTCTGGCATGTTACAGAAACTTGGTGGTAAAATCCCCAAGCAACATGATTTAGCCTCTGTCTCAAACAAGGATTACTGTAATCATGCCGTTCATGGATCTTCCGATCCAGTTCCTAGTGAGATGGTGGGTCATGATTCTTTGAACTCAGATATTCCAATGAGTCTGGCTTCGACATCCCTGTGTTCGCTGGAACCAAAGAAAAAGGTTTTAAATACAACCCAGCATTTGATGGATGTCAACTTGAAAAATTTTGCTTTTAGGCACATGGTTGGTTTAACTACACAGAAAAGTTCTACTTCCCTTAAAAAAAGTCCCCAACATCACAAACTATGCTGTTTGTCATCCATGGAACCTCAACTTGATGGTTGTCAGGATCTGGAAATGCAGAGAGATGCAGGGGAAGGAAATTACTGCAGAAATTACCATGAAATCTCCAAAATTGCTATAAAATCTGTACATTCATGTCCAAGTTGTCAATCTGGTCGTGGTATGGATATTTTTCCTGGTCATCCTTGTCATACAGGTCTGTATTATATATAATTGAGATATCTGTTTTAATTACTAAAACTGGTGATTGTTCATATGCTTTTAAGTTACTATACATGCATTGAATAGTTATGTTCTTATGTTGATGAATATGCAGGTTCAACTAGATCCTGCAATTGCACTGGTTCAACACAAAGAGTTCCACTAAGTTCTGAAAAATACTGTAAAAGGTTTTCTACTTGCTGCATTTGTGATGTTGATGAGCAACCTTGTTTGAGGTGGTACCATCTACTTCTGTAGTGCTCTTGTATGTGTTAGTGGACTTTGTATGAGATAAGCAACTCCCAAATGATCATCTAAAGAATTTTTAAGAAAGCCTTTCTTAATGGAGCATAAAAGAGTCACCGGATCTGGATTTTATAGCAGACATCTTTTTATAGTTAGCTTAAATTGAACATAATGTGGACCCTATATGTGAGTGTTGATGCATATACACAAGTTATCTTTTCATGAGCATGCCTGACAGCTGCTCTGTTTTCTTATGAGCATGCTCATTTGGTATAAATTTGCCATACTCTTGGTTTGGTAATTAAATCAACTTTGACATTGTCGATTTTCTGTTTTCCTGATTGGTTCTCATGCTTCAGTAAGTAATTCTTTTTGTTGAAACCTTATGTGGGACATTGGCATGGAACTGCTGTATGCAGGACATGTTCCTTGCCAGTACTATCTATTTCATAGATTCAGCCAATGTTGTTAGGGCAAGTGTAAATTAACTCCCATCTTCTTGGTTAGTACTATTGTTAATCACTTCATAACATACAATACATTAAATGACATATGACGCACTAGTGGACTTGAACTTGAGATCTATCATTTATACATGGAAAACAATCCAATAACCTCGGATATCTCAACAGAGACATAAATGGGTAGTTGACTATATATATATGTGTGTGTATCTTCATCTTTAGAATACACGTAAATGCACAGATACAAGCAGTAAATCTACATTGGTTTCTGATCATTTTTTAGTAATATGACACTATAACTTATGTTGTTGTTATATGCTTTTTGGTTAGGAAAACATTATCTAGGAAGCATATTGTAGCTGTTAGCTTTTGTTATTGTTGTTCATTTTATATCTTGTAAACCTTTTTCATCATGTTTTCATGCTTTATTTTGAATAATTATTTTTTATCTCTATCCCAGTATAGTTCTTGGATGTACTATTAATGTCCAGATGGATGTTTAAGCATATCTTTCCTCACTCTTGATCTCTACCTCAGATTGGGGAGGCTGGGAAGCAATTGTTTCACTGGTAGTCTTAAGCATGGAATGTGCAATCACAAAGAACATAATTCTTGCTTATCTCAACATTGCTGCTCCTCTGTACTTCCATATTGTGTTTCAGGCTTCTGTACGTCAGGTGGTAATAAAACTTTTCATGCCTTAAGTGAACGAAGAGTTTGTGGGCAAGCTAAAGTAATGCATGCCACTCCAGACCATGATAAGGATTATTTAATACCAGACAGAAAAAGAATTTGTCTAGCTCATTGTGGTTGCTCTAAGAATAAGTTTGTTCCAAGGAATGATCAAAAGACATCCTTTTGGAGAGATGTTCCAAAGAAAGTGTATGCCGATGCTGATATCTCTTCTACTTTCAAGATTGCACAGGCACTGGAAACCACAAAACGTATTGGTGATCAACTTGATGATTGTTCTCCAGAGTTTGATGGAACTCGTCAATCTTCCCAGTCAACGAGAGCACAGAAGATGTTTAATATGTCATCTGGATCATCTGCTCCTGTTGTAACTGAGGTTTCAACTGAAGTTAATAATTTAACTTCTTGTGCAGCAAATATTAGAACTACAAATATGATCCATGATCTCTTGGTGGATGAAGGATCAGGGAATGAGAAATGTGGCTCATCTGATGAGGCTGTTGGTGGTGGGGAGTGTGAGGAAACCATTCACATAATGGGTAAGGTGGATGTAGCTACACCTGGGTTCCATCATTTGGCGGGTCATTCTTCTGTTGGCCTTATTGATGAACTTTGTTTGATGAGTCCATTGAAAACCAAGAGGGTTAGGAATATGAATAAATGCTGTGCAGATCAAGAGAATGTCAATAAGAATCTGAATTTTGAAAGGACACCTAAAACAGCTAATAGAAACGAGTCTATGGAGCTCAATGGACCAGATATGTTAATTCCATTATCTGATTATGCTTTTCCTTCTGAAATCCCTAATAATCTCAGACATTTAGAAATTGACCATTCTCGATCACAAGGAGAAGTTTCCCCACAACCTGTTAGTGTGAAGAAAAAAACACATCTTTCTACTTGTGGATCTTCAAGTGTTAAGAGAAAGAGGTCATCACTGTCCTGCAACAAGTCTAACTTCGAAAGATTCAGTATCCAACATAAGTTGCAGGAGGACATTGAAAAGCGGATCCTGGATGATGATCATTCTCTTAGTAGAGTTGAGACTTCTAGAAAGAAGACAAAGCAAGTTTTGGCTGCATATTTGAAACAGGAAAATTCTACAAGAACTGGAAAACCACCCAAATATATGTCATTAAACTGTATTGGTAATACTTTTAGCAATATTAAGACTACTTTGCCTAAGAAAAGCAGGCCTATTGTATGTGGAAATTCAGGTATCATCTATTGTGGGGAAACAGATGGTGATCAAAAGCCTCCAAAGATCATTTCCCTTAGTTTGATACTAAAAAATGCTAGGAGGTGTAGCACTGTTGAAGTCTATAATACCAGTTTGGGCCTAGACAATGAATTATCATCTTTGAAATTATTACATGAGAAGGATATGCCAAGTAGTTGTTCTGAGAATGGGCAAAATCCAAAATTTCTTCGTATATCAGGTGAAAATAAAGGATATTCCAGCAAGAATGGTGGATATTTGGATACTTTGTCAGCAGGAAAGGAAACAGACTCTGTCCTGGGACCTGGTTTGCATCCTAAACAATTAAAATCCCAGTCAAGACCAAAACAGAAGGATGTTCATACACAGAGTCTCAATAGATTCGGAGCAAAACATAGACACGCAACAAAGAACTCCTGCTTATCAGCTTCTGGAATCAATGAATGCTCAAAATCGATTGAGGCAGAAAATGAGCTAAATGATTTTCCGTCAACTACTGTAGGTAATGTTTTAGTATTTGAATAATCTTGCACATAAGATTCTTGCCTGTTGCCTGTGGTACAGTTGTTTTCTGTTTTCTAGGATCAGTGCACTTGTCAGGATCCATCTGATTCCATTGATATAAATATTTTTGTGTCATGTAATTTCTTTCCCATTTTAAAGATGGAGTGGAACATCAAAATGAGAAGCTTCATCCAAGGGAGATTTTAGAATCTGCATTGCCAACAAATATTCCATCATTTGCCAAGCTTAAGAACAATCAAGATCATGCTGGCAAGCTGTCTCAAGTAAGCAGAAGAAGGTAGATAGTCGCATTGGATTTCAATTGGATCTAGATATAATGATGTTTAACAAACTCTGATTGGACCTTAAGCTTTTCCTTCTCTATTTGTCCTAATAAATTTGTCAATGTAGATGCAGCCAAGGGTACAAATTTCCCTCCTTTCTTTTGAACTCAGATTCATTTTGTTGTGTCTGTGGAAGCTCAAATCAAGACGATGCTAATCATTTGATAGAGTGCAATGACTGCTTGATTAAAGTGTGTGACATAGAAAGTGTACATTCGATTTTGTTTAATTTTTATTATTTTTCTTTATTTGGCATATTTTTGTGTAGGTTCACCAGGCTTGCTATGGTGTTTCAAAAATTCCAAAAGGGCATTGGTCTTGTAGGCCATGCAAGGCCAACTCCCAAAACATTGTAAGCAACTGGCAGATGCTATTTCTAAACATGCTAATGTCATCCTCAGTTATAATCCCTTTATAGTTTCTGGTTCTTTATGATTATTACTCATGTTCTTGTGCCTTTATTTATGTAATTTCTTTGTGACAATAATTTGAGAGAAAACATATACTTTTAAATGACTTTGATTAATCTATGTGCCTTTTTGTACCATGTTCCTTTTTTAAGTCCAAATTCATGATACTTGTGTGTCATGGATCATTGTGGTATACTATTTAAAATATTAAATTTGGAGATCTTATCTGATCTGTCATTTAGTTTTACATGGATATAAATTGGCCATCTAATCTGATCAATCTTGTTTTTAATATAAACATAAACCAACTAAAAGCATAAAATTTCAACTGTTCCTACTCAAGATTTTTTCAAGAAATGGCCAAAACAACAAAATCACTGGACTAAGGAAAATAAAGTTACTAGAATGCATACTTGAGAATCCTTCAAGAAAAGGTCAAAACAACAATAATACTGGTCCCTGAACAAAAAGCCAATGAGAATGTAGTAAGTATTCTGCTGCATTGTTATTTAACCTACTTGATCCATTTTGACACTGCTTTAGAAGAAATTGAAGAAATATAATTTAGAATGCATATTGAAACTGCTTTAGAAGAAATTGAAGCTGCCATTTTGACATTTTAAGTACATCTAGGTGTACGTGTCACTATGAGAATTAACATATGTATAATTTTGTTTCGCATTTCACTTGGATATATCACTTGTGGCATGTTCCTGTTAGTGGGACACATATTGGCATTGGTGTATGAACTATTATTCCAATAATATTCTCAATGATCAACTAGATGGACATTTTGGCATTCATTTATCATTGCTTTATTAGATATATATATATATATATATATATATTCATATATATATATATACATATATACATATATATAAATATAAATAAATAAATAAATAAATATATATACATATATATATATATACATACATATATATATACATACATATACATATACATATACATACATATACATATACATATACATATATATACATACATATGTATATATATATACATACATATGTATATATATATACATATATATACATATACATATATATATATGTTTATATATATCAGTGGTATACCTAATATCCATTCAATTTCTCTTCACTTTTATGGAGTCAAATTTCACTAAGCTTTTGGCCCATTTTTCAAAGATATTGTCTGACAGTGGTTGATTCTCTTAACATGTGTTGCCCAACTGTTAAAATCAGCAGCTCAGTTGACCAAGAACTTGATAGGTTTATTCCTTTAAATTAGAGAAGGAAAATGTGGTCAGCCCATAATTGCATTGTCACTTGTGTTTTTTTTCTTTACTTTTTTTCCATTTTGTACTAAACAACTGTATTCCATTCTGCAACTGTAACAACTTATATTTGTTTAGCTTCAATTGGGATACTACTTCCTTCTTCCTTTTAGTTATGAATAAGGTTTTAAATACCAGTCTGATACAAGTTTTGGTGATCTATTTAGACTGCCAATTTGGTATTAGTGTACCAGGTAGTATACCAACTGTATCTGCTGGCAATGGAATAATAATTATTAAAATAAAGTAGATAATTCATTGTCAAGGTACATGTTTGGTTACTGATATTTGGTCGGGCTGGTTAAATATTGGACAGTAGTCCGTAAATTTTTATTTTCTGGGGGTGGTGTTAGTGATTTTTCTTTTTTGTTTTGTTTTTTGGGGGGGGGTGGGGGGGTGTTGATTTTTTATGTCACAACAGACTATCTGTTCTTTTTTATTAGTCTGTAATTTTTTAATAGCATCTGAATAACTTCAGTCATGTCACATGTGAGGTGGATTTATATATTTAATTCATTCAACTTGCAATGAGATAAAAAAGGATGCTGATAAATTAATTTATTCCACTAACATTTTATTGTCATCTTTTTGGTGCATAAACAGGTTTGTGTTTTGTGTGGATATGGAGGTGGAGCCATGACACGGGCGCTAAAATGCCAAAATATTGTCAAAAGTTTGTTGAAGGCTTGGAGAGTCAGTAAAACATCCTACTCTGGCAAATCAGTTCCTTCTGAAAGTACAGAGAATGAGTTTTTTAATCCTAGTTCAGTAGGTGAAGTACCAAAGTTTGACAAATGTGGTTTAGCTCCTCTTGGTGAGATAATCTCCGATTTCTCTCCCAAAGCTGCTTTGAAATTGGATATGCAGATGCAAACCAACTTTCCTGAAAGCAAAAATTGCATGCCGGAAAAGTTTCAGACCCATAACAGCATAACTGCTGGAGTATTGGATCCATCCACTAAACAGTGGGTTCATATGGTTTGTGGACTCTGGACACCCGGTACAAGATGCCCAAACGTTGACACAATGAGCACTTTCGATGTATCTGGTGCTTTACCGGCGAAGAAAAATATTGTAAGTTTAAACTCACCAGGAGTAAGAGATAAAATCATAAAAATCTCACCATCCATTACTATTTGGTGAATGCATTCTGTAAAAAACTTTTCAGTAGCTGGAAAAATCTAAATCTTCTTACCAGTAGACTAGGTGAAGTATGTTCTCCATCAACGATCATTTATTTTTTTCTTTTGTGACCTTGCCCTGTTCAGGTTTGCTCAATATGTAACCGACCTGGGGGTTCATGTATAGAGTGCAGAGTTCCAACTTGTTGTATCCCATTTCATCCTTGGTGTGCACATCAGAAGGTATGTATACATACACAATATACCTTTTATACTAGCTTCTTGGCATACAAACTAATTAATTTGTTGATAATATAGTCTTTTATGTTATCCAGGTTCTCCTGTTGTACTTCTCATCAAAAGTAGCCAGCAATATTTTTCATTTTTTGTTTATCTTTGAATTTATTATTTTCTCAAACATCCTTTATCAATTAGCCAGCAATACTCATTAAAATTTTGTTTTCTTACACAGTTATATAAAATCTAAATTTTGACAAGTTTACTTGGATAGTCTGATTTTCAAGGGTCAAAGAGCATTGACATATTTTGATGTTTCTACATTAGATGACATACATCATGCACAATAGAGATTGGCAATAAATTGAATTCCTCAGCTTGTGCCTGCTTAATGTTTTGTGACTACTCCAACTGACTTCTAGATTTCAAGTATTCATGCTCTTCACTTAGACACTTCTATTTGAGGCTTTAACCTCTATTTCTCATTCATATTAAACACACCTGCTAGTGAGGAAAGATACCATTTAACAGTTAAGTTGGAACTAATTGAGTTCATAATAACCAATAATTTTCTAGTGCATGTGCATCTTCCTGTTCAAGGTTTTTTCTCCCTTTTATTATAGACTAATTGTTATGCATATGAAATTCCAATAGACGGCTTGTTATTGCTGTTACAGCTGCGGCTGAAAGTTGCTCACATAGCATAAATATGGACTTAAAGAAAACAAACCTAGTGCATAAGACTCTGGGATCTAGGGAGGGTCAATGAAAGTAAACTTATATTTATAAACAAGATTTTCTTGTGACTTTAGTCTTGATCAAGGTTTTATGTACCAAAGCATACTGCTCGGTATAGGCGGTACATACCAGTCCAATAGAGGATTGGTATGGGCGGTACATTAGTATCCCCCAGTATACTGTGTTGATACACTCGGTATGTATTGTACCAATAGTTGATTGGTATACCGGTATGGATTGGTAATGCGAACTATGTTTTTGATAACCCAGGTCGCAAATAAATAACTTTATAATGATGTTAAAACTCATCCTCTAAAATGTATTAACTTTTCTAAGAGGATGATCTAGTGCATGAGATTCTTGCCAACAAAGGTTTGGGGGATAGTCAATGTAGTGAATCATATTGAATTATGTTGAATCATAAATATGGACTATACAGTTATAATGATTCTTAAAAAAAAAACAAAGTTGAATCTGTGGTGTGTGGCCATTCTTGGCCTGCCTTATATTTCACGTGATTGGACAAGTTGTTTATATACTATCAAGACTTTAGGTACTTGTACAACCATTAACATGATTCCAATGCACTTTATATAGATTTTTATACACATGCTAAAGTGGTGGAATATTGAATTGTATGGGATAAGATTATACATTGTATGGGATAAGATTATATATTCCATCACCTTATAGCATAATTGGACTATTTAGTTGCCTACAATACCATGACGTCTTGTGTTATTATTAACATTTATTTCATCAATAGGGTTTACTGCAAAGTGAAATTGAAGGTGATGACAATGAAAGGGTTGGCTTTTATGGGAGATGTCCACATCATGCAACTCTCAATAGTTGTCTTCCTGATAGTCATGTTATGGATCCTGAAGAAGAAAGTCCAGGGAGCAACGAATGGACATGTGCTCGCACAGAGGTAGTCTGACAACTTATTGGATACCTTTTTTGTTCTTTTTATGTATTTAACTTTTTCGCTAACCAACTAAACAGGGTTTTAAAGGTCGGAAAAGAGAGAAAGGATACAAACCTAACACTCAGAGACCCTGTGATAATGGAGTATGCATTGTTTCTCAGGAGCAGATAAATGCCTGGCTTCATATCAATGGCCAAAAGTCATGTACAAGAGGTGTGGTGAGACAGCCATGTTCAGATGTTGAGTATGACCTCCGGGTATGTTTTAATTAGCCTGAAAATGTTTACTGAGATATATTCATACACTTACTCTGACACCTTGTTCATAAAAAATCAGAATATTGTATTCCAATATTCACACACTTTTACTTGGTAGTGTTTGGCACTAATTTGGTCATCATGTAAAAATCTTCCCCTACTTCTGAAAGGAACTTATAGAATGAAAATTGGTAGTGATTGTTGAAAAAAATCAATACAATTGTACACAACTGATACACTAGGCAACTTCAAGCTAGTTGCTTTTGCTTTTTTTCCCCAAATTTCTCCCTTGATCAGCTGGAGAAGTAAAGTACAAGCAATGCCAACCAAATCAGAAGGCCACCTTCAGCAACAGCATAGGAGTTCTAATTAACAGATTTGTATCAGTAAATTTTATACCTGTTAATCTTGTTTGATTAGCAGTCTTTTAAAACCATGCATCATGTTGGTAAATTTCAGGGGACAGTATTAATGGAAGTGAATGAAATTTGTCATTGATAACCAATAAATTTGGCATAGTGTTAAGTGCTTTGTGTTTACTAAAGTATGTATAATAATTTATCTAGCTCTACTATTTTGGACTTATTTTCCTTCAATCATGATTATTGCATGTTCATAAGCATATATTTTTAAGAAAAAGATCTTTTTTAATTAATTTGTAGCCATATTCTGTAATCTGGTTTTTCCACAGCATTTATAATATTGGCACATGTAAATGGAACACATGGTCAAATTTTTAACTTGCACATGACACCTATTTCTGCAAATTTATAGAAGTTTCCAGATCATTTTAGTACTTAGATGGAAACAGAGCATTATGATTCTATGCTTATGCAATTTATGGGAACAAGTACAGTGCATTAGGATATATGAAGTTGTCATGATATGCAGATTGGAGTGTTGTATCTTCACATATAGGTTTTCTTTTATTGTACTAAAGGTGTTTCCTTTTGAGAAGAAAAGGTACAATTTTTTTTGTACATCATATGCAAGGAAGAGGATTGATATTGAAATTTGCAAACAAATTCTTCCAGAGATCCTGATGACCATGCTTTTCCATTGGCATGCATGTGCTATGGGATTTTTTTTATCATATTTTCCAAATTAAGGTGTAAATCAGGGCTAGCTTTTGTCTATTAAAATCCCCAATTTTCTAGAAGGAACAGAGACTGAAATCTGTTACATTCCATGGTCAGTCACACCCTTAAAGCTTACTAACCCTCACATAATTCCAAAGCTTTTTGTTCTGGGGATGTGCATCTGCTGTGATTGCCCATGTAACTTTGCAGCAACCTCTTGTGACATGCCCTTAGCCGATGGAATGTGGATGAATCTGGTTCAGATGTATCAATTATATATAGAATTCTATTTATGCCAAGCTTTCATAAGAAAACTTCATTGTAAATGTACGTTATCCTGTTAGGTCTTCGCGGTCCCTAAGAATGTATGAACTTTCACACATTACGAGCTAGCCATTTAAATGTCAAAGTTCTGTTCTTGTCTTGAGTTAATCCTTTAACTAACTTGGTATTCTTATCTTGTCAGAAAGAATATATTCGTTACAAACAATCGAAGGGATGGAAGCATTTGGTGGTCTACAAATCAGGAATTCATGCTCTTGGTCTCTACACATCGCAGTTCATTGCCCGTGGAGCTATGGTAACTATTCGCAAACTATTTCTAGTGTTCAGGATTTGTTATGTTCTCCATTGTACTACTGTTAGTTTTGAAAGGATTGAACATTTGAAGGTCGTAGAATATGTCGGTGAGATCGTTGGACTGCGGGTAGCTGACAAGCGAGAAGCTGAGTACCAATCAGGAAGGAGAATCCAGTACAAAAGTGCCTGCTACTTCTTCAGGATAGACAAGGAGCATATCATCGATGCGACTCGCAAAGGTGGGATCGCTCGATTCGTCAACCATTCATGCCTGGTAATTGGTCTCATTTTATTCCCTATCTATATCGTTCCTTTGCTCCGTTCATGTACTTCTTCTGATCACCGAGTTATCTTTCTCTGCGTGCTGTTTGTTCAATCAGCCCAACTGTGTTGCCAAAGTGATCTCAATCAGGAACGAGAAAAAGGTAAGATATGGATGATGATAACAGTACCTTTTGATGCAAACTTCTCAGTAAGAATGATTACCTTGGATTAATGCAGGTGGTGTTCTTTGCGGAAAGGGACATAAATCCAGGCGAAGAGATTACATACGACTACCACTTCAACAGTGAGGATGAGGGCAAAAAGATCCCGTGTTTCTGTAACTCAAGAAATTGCAGGCGATATCTGAACTAGTCAGCACTCGATTCATTCGTCATGAATGTTTGCATCTGGTTTGTATCATATGTAGATATAGTGCCTGGTTTCGCTCAATGTGCACACATTCAGCTTCTGAAGAACTAGTGGAATGTTGTTGAGTGGCTGCACGATCAGATTCACGGAAAGGAGTCAAGTTGGAAGTTTTTGTGTATAAGTGTGCAAACATCAATTTGAAGTTGATCGTTATGGAATGATGAGTCATGTTTTTCAGATGCTTCTTCTTCTTCTGTGACTGAACTCCACAAGTTGAGGCTTGCGATTCCATGGCAACATTCTTGATACCAATGTTTGCTTTTATTGCTTTAAACAGGAGGATGGGTTTGTTTGGTCATTCAATTGGGGTGGAAACTTAGAGTTGGAATTGGTGTATTTTTATCGTAGAATTTTTGGATGGAGTAAGATGATGTTGCCAAGTAGAATGCAGTTGAACCGAGGTGGAAAAAATTGAAATCACTAATTTGTGGTTTTTGGTAGAACAAGAACAGCTCTTATCCATTGATTCAAAAATAAGGGAGAGATAATATGTTAGAATCTTTGTAGATTCTAAACTTGAGGTTGATTTCTTTACGGGATCGACCTTGGAATTATATAGGAGTTTTTCATTCTTCTAAATTGTTGTTCAAATGTTATAGAAAAGATTCATTTATTGTTTATGAAAAGAGGAGAAATACATGACTATTTATAAGGTTTCTAAACTTTAATTCATATTTTTAATCAACTCTTATTCAAGACTTTTATTCATTTATAACTTATAATTTTTTTCTAAGAAATAACCTCCTAACTTTAGTCGGCCTTTTCACATCTTTAATAGGGGTTGACTTAGGTAGGTTTTATATGAATGTCTTTCTCAATTAGGATTCTTCTGGCTAGAGTCCTAACAAATTTGCCTTCTTCAAATCAGTCTTGTTCTCGAGGCTAACGATTCATGAATTTTGGGAATTTGATCTTCAAGTCGTCAAAATTCTCCCAAGTGATATCTTCTGTTGGTAGATTCACCTATTGTATTAGCACTTCAGTAGTGGGTCGTCGTCGTCGAGTCACAATCTGTCGATCAATAATGACACTTGGTTAGGTTTGGAGTTCTCCTTAGGTAGTCATATTTGGTGGATGGCTTTGGACTGTTTGAAAGTACATATTTACAACTTCCGTCTGACCATCGGTTTGTGGGTGATATGCTGTACTCCTTTTCAATTTAGTAGCCTGCATATGGAATAACTTTATCCAAAATTTGCTCGTGAAGATGCAAGTAGAATTTGTCACAAGCATAATGCGTCTCTTATAGCGTAATTCTTTTGAGTCCCAATTGTAATGAGCGTTCGAGCTTGGTGCTTCCTCCAATTTTTTTATGATTTTACTAGTCTCCAAATCTTCCTGTCATTCCCTCTTAATATCTTTAAGGAAGTCACTAGTCGAAAGTAAAATAATAAAAAATTCAGTTTGCTTGGGTAGCCGTGAAAGCGCATTAGCAACAACATTCTCTTTCCCCTTCATGTAAGTTATTTCATAATCATATCCAAGAAGTTTTGTTACCCATTTTTGCTGCTCGGGGGAAGATATCTTCTGCTCCAAGAAATATTTTAGGCTTTTATGGTCGGTCTTGATTTGAAAGCATCGCCCGATCAAGTACGATCTCCACCTCGTTGCTGTGTGCACAATAGCGAGCATCTCCTTATCATATGTTGACATGTTTTGATGGAAGGGAGACAATACCTTGTTAGTGTATGTGAGTGGTCGACCATCTTGTATGAGAACATCTCCAATTCCGACTCTAGATACATCGGCCTCAATGATGAAGGGTCGGTTGAAATCTAGTAGCGCTAGCATCAACATCGTCGTCATGGCTGCCTTAACTTTATCAAAAGCAACGGAGGCTTTGTCCGACCATTGGAAGGTATCATTTTTCAGTAAAGAAGTGAGTGGTGCACTGATCTTTCAATAGTTTTTCATGAACTTGCAGTTGTAGCCTGTTAAACCGAGAAAGCCACGTAGCAATTTTATGTTCCTAGGGGTTGGCCAGTTCTGCATTGTTTCTATTTTGGAGGGGTCCACTATCACACCTTCCTCTGATATGATATGCCCAAGATATTCCACCTTTTATTGAAGAAACAAAAAAATTGTAGTGGTCGTTGTGTGTTCGAAAGGTGGTTTTCGATATGTCTTCTTCGCACACTCGTATTTGATAATACCCGGATCAAAGGTTCAGCTTTGTGAAGATTTGTGCTCCCTTTCATCTAGCAATTCATCTACTACTAGAATAGGGTATTTATCTTTGATGGTTATGCCATTGAGAGCTCGGTAATCAATGTATATTCGCCATGTTCCGTCCTTCTTGCGTACAAGTAGCACCAGTGAAGAGTAGAGGTTGCAACTTGGCCGAATAACTCCTATTTCGAGCATCTCTTTTACAATCCTTTCTATTTCATCATTCTGGAAATATAGATACTGATATGGCTGAATATTTGCTGGAGGTTTGCTTGGAAGAATTGTTATATAATGATCATGCCGACGGGTAAGAGGTAGGTTGTGCAGTTCTTCAAATATATCTGAAAATTCAGCAAGCAAAGAAAGTAGGTTTGGATCTTCAAATTCTACTGGCTCTCCCTTAGTTTACTGCTCAAGTTGTACCAAAAAGCCACTGCATTCTTTATGCAAAACCTTCTCTATTTGTTGTGTGCAAATCGTTATTACGTCGCACCCATGTTTCCCGTACAATATCACATGTTTCCTCTTACTGTAAAATTTCATAATTAGTTTTATAAAATTTCATGAAACATCACCTAATGTCATAAACCATTCAATTCTGAGCATGGTCTCATGATCATCAAGAGGGAGGAGGAAAAATATGCAATTATCTCTTGGTCCTACAACAATAGTTTCACTCGCGGGCGCCTATGATCATACTTCAAAATTCATCCATCGGCAACCTTAACGTCAAACCTGCTATAATTCTTGATAGGTAAGACTATCCAGACAGCAACCTTACTATTTAGGAAGTTATTAGTGCTGCCCGTGTCGATGAGAATAGTGATCGATTATTATTTGAGAAGACCTCTAACTTTCATCGTTTGCGGGTTTGAGTAGCCGGCTAGTGCATATATCATAACTTTGGTCGGTTGTGGCTCTTCTTCCACATCTTCTTCTTCATATTCAAGGCTCTCTTCGAGATATTCAATGACCTCTTCTTCTACTGGTTCAATCATAATAAGTCTCCCTTTTCTACAACGATGCTCGCGGCTCCATAGCTCAACGCAGTGCCAACATAACCCCTTCGCAGATCGCTCCCAAAGCTCTTCTCTTATCCACCTTTTTGGTGTAGGGACTTGGTTGACAATAGGGGGGACTGAGGGTTTCAGTATTGCTGGTCGAGGACCAACCTTAGTCCTTTGCCCTTCATGGTTCAATCGCTCCTCTTGAAATTGTGCGAAAGAGATGGCTGCGAAAAGCGTGTACGGTTGTCATGCTTTAACTTCTCCCCGGATCTCTAGCTTCAAGCCCTCAATGAAGGTCTCCAATAGCTATTTTTGAGGCCAATCACAAGTTTGATTAGATAACCTTTCAAATATGGTTTAGTACTCTTGAATGGTGGAGGTTTGTTGGATCTTTGCTAGTTGTCCGTCAATGTTCTCGTAATCGGTTGGTCCGTTGGTCCGAAGTAGATCATTAGTCCTTCTTTGAATTATCACCATGAGAGGACTCCATGAGTATGTTCAAACCAGTCAAACCACTATATGATATCCCCTTCAAGATGTATAGTTGTAATTTTCACCATAGATGTGTCTGCGATTTTGTGGTACCGAAAATATCGCTCCGCGCGCGAGATCCAATCAATCGTGTCTCTTTCTTCCCATCTAGGGAGGTCCACCCTCATGCATGGATGGCTGGGGTTGGTCATAGAGCCTCCCCTCTCTTGGAAGTCATCCTTTCGGGCTTGGTGTGATGGGTTATAGCTCTCTCCTTGATGTGATTTCTTCGGGCTTGATGGTCGACCCAAACTGAATTCGGTAAAGAGAGTCTGAATCTTATCTTCCATTTGAGCCTCGAAGGCTTTGAATTTAGCATTGATTGCATCCTCCGATGCCATAGTATATGCCTCCAAATCTATAATATTAAGATATTTCTTTTGTTGTCGGGTTAAAGGCATGTATAGATTGAGGTCGAAAGGGTTGGTGGATTGGTGGATGTAGGCTGCGGTTTAGGCTTGTTTTGTGACTGTTTTGGATACAG
Organism: Musa acuminata AAA Group; assembly: GCF_036884655.1. Taxonomy (NCBI): domain Eukaryota; kingdom Viridiplantae; phylum Streptophyta; class Magnoliopsida; order Zingiberales; family Musaceae; genus Musa; species Musa acuminata. The sequence continues at coordinate 20,174,808 of NC_088355.1, read as the reverse complement.
TTTGAGGGTGTGGTTTGGTGGCGTTTTAGGGCTGTGGATGTAAGTTTTAGATCTGTGATAGATGACAGCAAAGGTTTGATAGAAATCAGTGGAAGTTTACTGTAGAATTATCATCGAAGAAACAACGATTTCTCGATGAAATTTCCACCAAAAACTTGAGAGATTTGAGGAGAGAGTTGACAGCAATATCTCAGTTTATATAACAGCAAGGATGCCCAATTTAATCAAGAAAATTTTGGCAGTAACAATAAGAAAATTGGTGCAAGTTGTGATAGCAGAATTCTCATCGAAAAATTTTAGTAGTTTACGATGAAAATTTATAGCAACACGAAATCATTTTTAGAGATGAATTCCTCAATAGATCAATCTTAAATAGAAGTCAAGATGACCTATGAAGTGTATAAGAAATTTCATTCAAAAAAGATTGCAAATAGATGGGTTAAGGCAATAATATGTGGCTGAAATTTTACAATGCAGATTTTCAATTATAGCAGATTAGACGTAAAAGATCAATTGTTTATATTGAGAATTTTTTAATAAAACCAAAGGAAAATCTGCTGTTTAAGAAGTGTCAAAGCTGTCATAAAAAATTTATAGAAATTTGGATAGAAAAAATGCAGTAGCAAGATCAAACAGACTGTGCTATGCAGTTGGAATTCCGTAATGTATCTTTCGTTGTAGAGATGAAAACTTTATGACAAAAAGTTTATGCAGCAATATAGGAACAATTTTTTTTTAGATTTTTGAATAAGGATAATTAAATTACAGTAGCAGTAAGGTAGGAAACCAGAACTTATTGCAATTCACATGGAGATCAAAGGACGAGACAATTAAAGCAGAAAAAATCATGTTGTGCCGGAGGAACATGTCAGAAGATTGGACGTTGGGCCGGTGGATCGGTCAACATATCGACAGAAAGCTTCGGATCGTGGACTCGAGCATCGGGCCAAGAAGAGTGGGTATTGTGCCAAGGATATCGGAGTTACAGAGTCAACTGGCCGATTGGGTAATAGGCCGCAAGAGAGAATGATATGCCGAAGAATCGGACGAAGCATCGAGGGACCAATGACATGCCGGACAACTTGGTTAATTGCTTAGGATTAATTGTCTCGATTAAAGTTTTATTTTATATGTGCAGGATTAACTACGATGGAAGTAAGACATGCAGTAAGATTTGCGCCGGAGTCCAGACTATGATCACGTTGGGAGTTCGAGAGTTCTACAGAAGTTCGGACGGTCGTCGGAGGTTCTGCGGGAACAAATCCGAGAAGTCCAGGAGCTTGCCAAAGAAGCTCGTCAGAACTTGCCAAGTGGTGTTGAATCTCGTATTTTGATGATGAAACTACTTGATATATGTTTATGATTTAATCTGCGTTTTGAGTGACGCAGGATGCTTCGATCAGGATGAGACAATTAAAGCAGGAAAATCATGTTGTGCCGAAGGAACATGTCAGAAGATTGGACGTCGGGCCGGTGGATCGGTCGGCGTATCGACAGAAGGCTTCGGGCCGTGGACTCGGGCATCGGGCCAAGAAGAGCGGGTATTGTGCCAAGGATATCGGAGTTGCGGAGTCAATTGGCCGATTGGGCAATAGGCTGCACGAGAGGACGATGCGCCGAAGAATCGGACGAAGCGTCGAGGGACCAATGACATGTCGGACAACTTGGTTAATTGCTTAGGATTAATTGTCTCGATTGAAGTTTTGTTTTGTTGTGCAGGATTAACTATGGTAACAATGAAGACATAAAGCGAAACAAAGTGTCGGAGTCAAGCGCGAAGGATTTGTTGCGAGTTCGAGAGTTCGACGGAAGTCCGAAGGTTCGTCGGGAATGCTACCGGAACTAGCCGAGAATGAGTTGGGAGCTTGCCGAAGGGTTTTTCGGAAGCTCGCCGGAAGGTTCGTTGGAAGTTCACGGAGCTCGCCGAGAAAGATCGGAGCTTGCCGACGAAGCTCGTTGGAACTCGCTAAGATCAAATCGTGAAGTCTAGGAGCTTGCCGGGAGTCCGCAGAATGGTTTCCGAGAGTTCATCGGAAGACCGCCGGAAGTTTGCCGGAAGCTCGCTAGAAGAAGTCTTGACTTGCGGACTTTGTAATAGCTTAGAAAATGTCTTTAAATTCATAGTTAGCACGTTAATTAGGGTTAGGATTAGGTGTTAATCCTATAACCCAAGTAGGGGCCAATTAGGCCCAAGTTCGGACTGGTTTGGACCAAGTTTGGAGCCAAACCAAGTGAGCCGGAATAGTAAAAGAGGTGCAACCGCCCCAGCCAAGAGGTGCAACCGCCCAGGCTATGTCTCCCAGCGAGATTGGGCGGTGCAACCGCCCCAGCCAAGAGGTGCAACCACCCAGGGCTTAGTCTCCAAGCGAGACTGGGCGGTGCAACCTCCTCTGTCAAGAGGTAGCACCGCCAGAGCTCAAGTTTCGAGCTCTGCCAAGAGGTGCAACCACCGAGCTCGGTCTTCGAGCTCTGGCAGAGAGGTGCAACCTCTTTGGACAGGAGATGCATCGCCTGAGCTCGGTCTTCGAGCTCTGGCAGAGAGGTGCAACCACCTCTGGCAGAGAGGTGCATCAGCCTGAGCTCAGTTTCGAGCTCTGCCAGGTGATGCAACCACCGAGCTCAGACTTCGAGCTCTGCCAGGCGATGCAACCACTGAGCTCAGTCTTCGAGCTCTGGCAGAGAGGTGCAATCGCTTGAGCTCAGTCTTCGAGCTCTGCCAGGCGGTGCCACCTCTCCAGTCAAGAGGTGCAACCGCCTGATCCCGGAATTCCGGGATGTGATCATTTTGAGCTCCAAATTTGAATTGGGTTGGGGCCTATAAATACCCCACCCATTCAACACTGAAAGGATACAGATCCACACCGAATTCTTGATCTTTTCAGTGATTCTAAGAGCTCAAATTTGTGTAAAGTCCTAAAGTTCTCCTCCTTCTGTTCTTTAAGTCTTGAGTTGTAAAGAGAGGAGAGAAAGGATCTGTAAAGGTTGTCTCCTAAGCCTGTCAAAAGGAGAGAAACTGTAAAAGGGCAGTTAGCCTTCGCCCATTGAAGGAAGGCAGCTAGTTGACGTCGGTGACCTCGTCGGAGGAGGAAGCCAAAAGTGGAGTAGGTCAAGACTGACCGAACCACTCTAAATCTCTGGTTTGCTTTTACCTTGAGCACTTTATCATTACTGCAAACCTCCTACATTGCTACTGCCCTCTGCGCCTTTACGAACGAGTTTCTAAGCTCTGATCTTTCAGAATCTGCATTCAAACGTAAATCGTGTTTTCGTACGATCTTCACACTACAGTTTACGCTTACATTCGGATTCCATTTATAACTGCAAATTGCTTTCTACGTAAAACGCTTTTCAAGGTTCAAAACTGCTTTTAGACACAAAACTACATTTAGACGTAAAATTACGTTTAGACATAAAACTGCGTTTAGACGCAAAACTACGTTTAGACGTAAAACTGCGTTTAGACGTAAAACTGCGTTTAGACGTAAAACTGCGTTTTGACGTAAAACTGCGTTTGGACGTAAAACTGAGTTTAGACGCAAACTGCGCTTAGATGCAAACTGCGCTTAGACACAAACTGTGCTTAGACGCAAACTGCGCTTAGACGCAAACTGTGTTTAGACGCAAACTGCGCTTAGACGCAAAACTGCGCTTAGACGCAAACTGCACTGTGATTCTGCTTTTATATCGAAATCATTTTTTATCGGACGAACGCAGCTTTAGCTTTTAAATTGCTGTAAGATTTCCGCTGCACTAATTCACCCCCCCCCTCTTAGTGCTCTCGATCCTAACAAGTGGATCATCGCAAGTCCAGGAGTTTGCCGGAAGTCCGCTAGAGCATCGTCGAAGGTTCGTCGGATGTTCGCCGGAAGTTCGTCGGAAGCTCGCTGAAAGAAGCGATTGACGCACCGAAGCAAGTTGTAGTAAATATCTTAAGAAATATCATAGTTAGCATGTAGATTAAGTTAGGAATGGGAGGTGATCCCATTAACTTAATTTGGGGGCAATTGGGCCCTTGATAGACCCAAATTGGGTCGAATGGATCAACCCATTCGGACCAGAATTTCTGCTAAGCGGTGGCACCGCTAAGGTCGGCGGTGGCACCGCTTAGGCTCAGTCTACGAGCGAGACTAGGTGGTGCAACCGCCCTAGTCAGGCGGTGGCACCGCTTGGGCTCAGTCTCTGAGCGAGACTGGGCGGTGCAACCACCCCAATCAGGCGGTGGCACCTCTTGGGCTCAGTCTTCGAGCGAGACTGGGCGGTGCAACCGCCCTTGTCAGGCGGTGGCATCGCCCAGAGGCTCACTCTTTGAGCTGCCAGGTGGTTGTACTGCCCCAGTCAGAAGGTAGTACCTCTAGGACCCCGGAAATTCGGGAGGTGACATTTTTGAGCTCCAAATTCAAACCAGTTTGGGCCTATATATACCCCATCCTTTTCTGCATGAAAGGGTAACTAAAAGACACCGAAAATCCAATCTTACTATATGATTTTTAGAGCTCAAAAGTGTTGTAAAGGCTAGAAGTCCTCCTCTCTCTTTTCTTCCAAGTTTTGATCTTTCAAGAGAAGAGAGAAATTTTTGTAAGGGTTGTCTCCTAAGCCTGTCAAAAGGAGTGAAACTGTAAAAGGGTGGTTGGCCTTCGCCTATTGAAGGAAGGCCTCTAGTGGATGTCGGTGACCTCATCGGAGGAGAAAGTCAAAAGTGGATATAGGTCAAGATTGACTGAACCACTCTAAATCTCGGTTTGCATTTACTTTCTGTTCTCTATCTTAACTGTAAACTGCCTCCATAGCTTTACTTTAACTGCACTTCGCCTATTCTAAGTTAAAGCCATTTTTGAATCGGCTTTCATACCGAAATCGCTTTTAACGTACGAACGCAGTTTTAATCGTCGAAAGTTTTCCGCTGCAGTAATTCACCCCCCTCTTAGTGCTCTTGATCCTAACAATTGGTATCAGAGCTCGGTATTTCTCATTTCGGATTTACACCAGAGAGAAATGACTCTTCATGGCTTTCAAGAGGGCTTATCGGTTGTTCGTCCACCGTTGTTTAACGGATTGGACTACACTTATTGGAAAACTCGAATGAGAGTTTTCTTGATTTCTATGAATTTGGATTTATGAAATATTATTGAAAATAGTTTTCAACTTCCCTCTAAACCGATGAACGAATGGTCGAATTTGGAGAAGAAGTATTTTTCTTTAAACGCAAAGGCTATTATTGCCTTATTTTGCGTTTTGAACAAAAATGAGTTCAATCGGATTTCTACGTGCGAAATGGCTTTTGATATTTGGCGAACACTTGAAATCACGCATGAGGGAACTAGTAGAGTCAAAGACTCAAAAGTTAACATTTTATTATATGATTTTGAGCTTTTTTAAATGCAACCAAGCGAGACTATAGGCGACATGTACACCGGTTTCACGGATGTCGTCAATAATCTAAGAGTTCTTGGTAAATCTTTTTCGAATTTTGATCTCGTAAGAAAGATCCCAATATCCCTTCCAAAAAAGTGAGATCCTAAAATAACCGCAATACATGAGATAAAAAATTTAAATGATTTTTCATTAGAAGAATTAATTGGGTCATTAATGACCTATGAAATGACACTTTTGGAACATTTTGAACCCGATAAGCACTTGAATCACCTTCCAAAGAATAGGAAGGACTTGGAACTCCGGACAAATGAATACCACTTGAGCGATGACTCAAGTGATGAGGACAATGATGAAGTTGAACTTCGAACACTAAATCTTAATAAGTTTATTAAACAAAAATCTAAAATAAACAATGAACTTGAATAGAGAAAGAGGCCAAAGAAGAGGAAGGCAATCAAGGATGAAACAAGAACTTCCAAAGGTGAAACGGCGAATTGGGCTTTGACAGGCTTCGACTACAAGGTAAGTAACTCAAGTCTCTTGAATTATTTTGAAATTACTTGAAGTTTCTCATGAGTGCTTAATTTAGATAGTAGGAATATGAAATAAAAAATTATTTTTTAAAAATTATATCATGTTTTTCTTTTTAGCATCTTTGAAAAATTAAAAATTTGATCATGAAAAGTATATTGCTAAGGTTTCATGCATGTTATGTTTTGAAATGTTGAATGATGTATGCAACATTAGGAATAATAATTATATGATATGTGATAATGCTTAGGATTAATCCATGCATATGTATCTTGATGATTTTATGTCATGCATGAGTTTTTGAAGTAAATGTTGATTTGAAACTCTCATTTTAGATTAACATGTTTTTGGTCTAATCATTTTTATGACGAATTAAGATGACATTCTCATGACATATTAAGATGACATAGTGCATGTACATCTATGTATGAATTTCTTGATAGTCTTTTGATGATAGATGTGACATTATGATGTGTTTGGTCTTGACGGCTTCATGACGAAACTTATGTTTCGATTTTAAATGATGATACATGTTTTCACAAAAGACTTGAATACCCTCACATGAAATCAATTGTATGAAATGAAAATGAATTTTCTATCCTATTGAGATTAATAAATTTATTTTACCAATCTTGTGAATCTCATGAAAATAAACATGATGAATATTTTGAAAATAAATAAGTGTATCATGCTTTTGGTCTTAATGATATCTCTTGAACATTCTTTTTAAAATCATACTTGATGATGAATATCAAGATATTAAAAGGATGTTATCATGGAATCACGCTTGATGATTTGTTTTTTACTTTTCCATCTTAAATGTTGACACTTGTTTTATTAAAGGTAATGACATGCTTATAAGAAGCAAATCACATGAATATAAATTTATAAAAATAAAATGCGATCCTCTATCTTATTGTCTTTTCAATAAATCTATGCTTGTCATGTATAAATTTATTAAATGTGACTTTGAGGATGATTTTGGATTTCACAAATGCTTGATTCATACTTATGACATGAGACATATTTTAAATATGAATCATGTTCAATGCTACAATGATGTTACATCTCCCTTAATTCATTTTGTTCTCCTAGATTTATTTACCAAAGAGGAGAATCTTTCGAATGAATGAAATGATACAAATGAATCACAAATAATATCTTTTGGTATTCATGAATTGATACTCATAATACGAAAGTATTGGTATTCATGACTTGAATTTGATTGAAACATTGCATGATGAAATTAATCATTCTCCTATATTTCAAAAATTTTTTAAATGCCTTATGTGATGATTGAAAATTAATTTACTTTATGATGAATCACGAATTATGACTTGATCTATGATATTGATATATTTTAATCATGATTCTTGGTTGTATAATTCTTTTGCTCTATTAAAAAAATTTGTCAAATGTATCATGTCCTTCTTGAATTTTCTTGATATCAAACAATTGGTATGAATTTCTTGAAAATGATTTTGATTTGACGATCTGAATTTGAATGAATTTTTATCCAAATCATAATCTTGGTTTATTGGAATTATTTGAGATCTTCTTTATGAATCAAAATCTTATATTTCCTACGTTTCCTTTTACCATTTCCGAAAGAGGAGATCTACAAAACTAACCATGATCTTGATAATTATGTTTTGAAACTTTATGTAAATCAAGATCGTTCACCATGACTTCTTGCATTTTATTAAAAAAATTATTTAAATGAATCATGTCTTTTGGTATTTACATGATCCTTGAGATTTTATCTTTCATGACATGATGTGATTGTATTTATGGCTTATATGCCTTGAAATGATTAAAATATTTTACACTATTTTGTTCTTCTCCTCTTCTTTCTTGTTTATAATGATAAAATAGGAAGAAATTTTGATCATGTATAATAGGATATAATTGCTATAATAAGAATTTTACACTATTACATGCCTTAATAACATGTTGGAAATTATGTGTTTTGGATACAAAAATTTCCATGATGATGAGCATGTTTTATCTTCATGATTGTGTTTGAAAATCTATAACAAAACCATATCCGAATGCATGAAAGTATTACATTTTATTTTCGGATCTTCTTGATCCTAACAATCGGATTTTCTCGATACATTATTCTCTTCTGGACTTAATAAACATATGTCATATCGAGTTTGATTCATATCATTGATTTTTGACATATGGAATCAACTAGCAAATGATCTCTCATAGACTTATCATGTAAAAAATATCTTTCGAGAAATAGATTTGATGATTCCTTCTTATATCTTTAGAGAAATAGTTTTATGTGCAAGGATTTGATTCACACATATATCTTAATCCTTGTAAAAATGAAGTGTGCTTTAATATCTTATCAATTTTAACTTCATTCGAGTAAGCTCACAAGTGACTTTCCTCCTTCATGTAAAAAGATAATAACAAATAAAGAGGAAGAAGTAATGAAAGTTATCTCCATGTCATGTTTTTCTTGAGATGTTTGTATAATTGATATCCTATCACTCATTGTTGAAAAATGACATAAACCTAGTTATGACATGAATTATTACCGCACTTACGTTTAAAATTTGCTTATATCGTTCTTCTTTTTGTTGATGACAAAGGGGGAGAAATATATAAATTGATACTATGAGTGCCATATTTGAATGAGAAATATATGAATTGATGCTATGAGTGCCATATTTGAATTTGAATTATGTTAAGATATCAAAAGAAGCTTGCATCGAAATATATGGTAAATTGATGCTATGATTGTCATATGCCATGTTTGCATCATGTTAAGATATCAAGAACTTGCATCATAATTTTATTTGCTGATATCTTGCCATGTGATGAAATTGCTAAAATGATGCATGCAATACTTATGCTTTTTATTATGATGTATGTGATGTATTGCATATGATGTGAATCATGATTAAAATTGCCTTAATTTGAATTCAAGGTTTATCTCAATTATGAAATTTTGAAATAAGAATGATTACTCACCTTTGTCATGATTTAGAAATTGACATAAAGGGTCTTCCCTTCTTTAGAAAGGGTCTTCCCTTCTTTTTGACAATGACTAAGGGGGAGATAGCTAGCTTGCACAATTCAAGAAGAAAGCAAAAAATGCACTTCTCAAAAGAGAAGAAATTACTATCTTGAACATCATCGAGAATTGTTAGCCTGAAATCTCAAGAAAATACAAAAAATGTGCTATCGTGCCTATCTCAAGAAAAGCAAATATGCCAACTTGTATATCATAAAAATTGCTAGCTTATAGTCTAAAGAGAAGCAAACAATTGCTATTTCAAGAAAAGCTAAACATGCTAAACTTGCACTTTGCAACGGAAGAAAAAATACGACCTCAAACATTGCAAAGGAAGCAAAAATTTGCTAGCTTGCAACTTGCATATTTCAAGAAGCAAGAGTTTCCTTCTTGAACATCTCTAATTTGCTAGCTTGCATGATGTAGAAGTTGCTATCTCAAAAGAAGCAAAAGTGCTATCTTATATGTTGTAAAACTTGCATATCTAAAACTTGATAGCTTGAATGTTCTAAGCATGATGTAACACTTGCTAAATTTTCTAGCTTCAAAACTGCATGACGATAAAACTTGATATTATGTTTTTCATGCAATGAGTTGAACTTATATCACAAACACAAGAATAGTTGTACTTCTCCTTTTTGTTGATGACAAATGGGGAGAAGTATGTTGATGACATGACATGTTATGCATAAGTTTATGATGACATGTTGCTTGGATTTTTGAATCCAAGAGTGTCTATCAATATGGCATATTGATAGGGAAAGTTTGTTTAAACTTCGAGAGTTAAGGTTAACTCCGTCATTAAGTAGTTGTCATCATAAAAAAGGGAGAGATTGTTGAATCTCGTATTTTGATGATGAAACCACTTGATATATGTTTATGATTTAATCTGTGTTTTGAGTGACGCAGGATGCTTCGATCAGGATGAGACAATTAAAGCTGGAAAAATAATGTTGTACCGGAGGAATATGTCAGAAGATTGGACGTCGGGCCCGTGGATGGGTCGACATATCGACAGAAGGCTTCGGGTTGTGGGCTCGGGCATCGGGCCAAGAAGAGCGGGTATAATGCCATGGATATTGGAATTGCGAAGTCAACTGGCCGATTGAGCAATAGGCCACAGGAGAGGATGATGCGCCGAAGAATCGGACGAAACGTCGAGGGATCAATGACATGCCGGACAACTTGGTTAATTGTTTAGGATTAATTGTCTCGATCGAAGTTTTGTTTTACATGTACATGATTAACTATGATGGAAGTAAGACATGCAGCAAGAGTTGTGCCAGAGTCAAGACTATGATCACGTTGGGAGTTCGAGAGTTCGACGGAAGTTCGGATGTGTTAGAACCCTTGCAGATTCTAAACTTGGGGTTGATCTCTTTAGGGGATCGGCCTCCTTGGAACTCTATAGGGGTTCCTCCCTCCAAGTTGCTGCTCAAAGGTTGCAGAAAAGATTCATCTATTGCTTATCCAAAGAGAAGGAATACATGGCTATTTATAGGGCTTCTAAACCCTAACTCTAAATAGGACTCCTATTTAAGACTCTTACTTCTAACCAACTCCTAGTCAAGACTCCTATTCCCTTACAACTCCTAATTCTTCTCTAAGAAAACACCTCCTACATGAATGCCCCTCTCAATTAGGAGTCTCCTAGCTAGAGTCCTAACAGAATGTCCCTCTCAATTAGGACTCTCCTAGCTAGAGTCCTAACAGTTTACATGAATGTCCCTCTCAATTAGGACTCTCCAAGCTAGAGTCCTAACAGACTCGCCCTCTTCAAATCAGCCTTGTCCTCGAGGCTGATGATTCGTGAATTCTGGGAATTTGATCTTCAAGTCGTCATAGTTCTCCCAAGTGGCATCTTCTATTGGTAGGTTCGTCCACTATATTAGCACTTCATTAGTGGGTCGTCGTCGTCGAGTCACGATCCGTCTATCAATAATGGCACTTGGTTGGGTCTGGAGTTCTCTTTGGGTAGTCATATTTGGTGGGTGGCTTTGGGCTGTCTCCAAGCACCTATTTAAAACTTTCGTCTAGCTGTTGGTTTGTGGGTGATATGTCGTACTCCTTTCTAATTTAGTACCCTGCATATGGAATAACTTTGTCCAAAATCTGCTCTTGAAGATGCAAGTAGAATTTGTCACAAGCATAATGCGTCCCTTATAGCATAATTCTTTTGAGTCTCGATTGTAATGAGCCACAGAGCTTGGTGCTTCCTCTAATTTTTTTTGTATCTTACTGGTCTCCGAATCTTCCTACCATTCCATCTTAATATCCTCAAGGAAGTCGCTGGTTGGAAGTAAAACGACCGAAAATTTAGCTTGCTCAGGTAGCTACGAAAGCGCATCTGTAACAATATTCTCTTTCCACCTTTTGTAAGTTATTTCATAATCAAATCCAAGAAGTTTTGTTACCCATTTTTGCTGCTCAGGGGATGATGTCTTTTGCTCCAAAAAGTACTTGAGGCATTTATGGTCGGTTTTAATTTGAAATCGTCGACCAATCAAGTAGGGTCTCCACCGCATTGCTGCGCGCACAATAGCGAGCATCTCCTTATCATATGTTGACTTATTTTGATAGGAGGGAGATAATGCCTTGCTAGTGTATGCGAGTGGTCGACCATCTTGCATGAGAAAGACTCCAATTCTGACTCCAGATGTGTCGGCCTCAATAATGAAGGGTCGGTTGAAATCTGGTAGTGTTAGCACCGGCGTCGTCGTCATGGCTGCCTTAAGTTTGTCGAAGGCAATGGAGGCTCTATCCGACCATTAGAAGACATCTTTTTTCAGTAAGGAAGTAAGTGGTGCACTAATGTCGCCATAGTTTTTCACGAACTTGCAGTAGTAGCCTATTAAACCCAGAAAGACATGTAGCAATTTTACGTTCCTCGGGGTAGGCCAGTTTTGTATTGCTTCAATTTTGAAGGGGTCTTTTGCCACACCTTCCTCTGATATGATATGCCCAAGATATTCCACCTTCTTTTGAAGAAAGCAAAAATTCATAGTGGTTGTTGTGTGTTCAAAAGGTGGTTTTCGGTATGTCTTCTTCGAATACTTGTATTTGATGATACCCGGATCGAAGGTCCAGCTTTGTAAAGATTTGTGCTCCCTTTCATCTAGCAATTCATCTACTATTGGAATAAAGTATTTGTCCTTGATGATTATGCCATTGAGAGCTAGGTAATCAACACATATTCGCCTTGTTCCGTCCTTCTTGCGTACAAGTAGTACCGGCGAAGAGTAGAGGTTGCAACTTGGCCGAATAACTCCTGTTTCGAGCATCTCTTTTATAATCCTTTCTATTTCATCCTTCTGGAGATGTGGATACTGATATAGCTGAGCATTTGCTGAAGATTTGCCTGGAAGAATAATTATACAATGATCATGCCGACAGGTAAGAGGTAGGTTACGCGGTTCGTCAAATATATTTGAAAATTCAGCAAGCAAAGGAAGTAGATTTGGATCTTGAAATTCTGTTGGCTCTCCCTTAGTTTGCTGCTCAAGTTGTACCAAAAAGCCGCTGCATGCTTTATGCAAAACATTCTCCATTTGTTGTGTGCAAATCGTTGTTATGTCGCCCCCACGTTTCCCGTGCAATGTCACCTGTTTCTCCTTACTGTAAAATTTCATAATTAGTTTCATAAAATTCCAAGAAATATCACCTAATGTCGTCAACCATTTAATTCTGAGCATGGCCTCATGATTGTTAAGAGGGAGAAGGAAGAAATCTGCAATTATCTCTTGGTCCTGCAGCAATAGTTTCTCCTGCAAGCGCCTATGATCACAATTCAAAATCTGTCCGTCGGTGACCTTAACATCAAACCTGCAGCGATTCTCAATAGGTAATGATATCCGAACAGCAAGCTTACTATTTAGGAAGTTAGTAGTACTGCCCGTGTCGATGAGAACAGTGATTGGTTGTTGTTTGAGAAGGCCTCCAATTTTCATCGTTTGCGGGTTTGAGTAGCTAGCTAGTGTATGTACCGTAACTTCGGTCGGTTGTGGCTCTTCTTCTGCATTTTCTTCTTCATATTCAAGGCTCTCTTTTGGATGTTCAATGACCTCTTCTTCTATCGGTTCAATCATAAGAAGTCCCCCTTTACTACAGCGATGCTCACGGCTCCACGGCTCGTCACAATGCCAACATAACTCCTTCGCATATCGCTCCCGAAGCTCTTCTCTTGTTAACCTCTTTAGTGTAGGGACTTGGTCGACAGTAGGGGGGGCTAAGGGCTTCAATATTACTGGTTGAGGAGACACCCTAGTCCTCCGAGCTTCATGGTTCAATTGCTCCTCTTGATGTCGTGCGAAAGAGATGGCTGCCATAAGCGTATACGGTTGTCGCGCTTTAACTTCTCCTCGGATCTCCGGCTTCAAGCCCTCAATGAAGGTCCACAATAGCTGTTTTTGAGACCAATCATGAGTTTGATTAGATAACCTTTCAAACCTGGTTTCGTACTCCTGAATGGTGGAGGTTTGTTGGATCTTTGCTAGTTGTTCGTCAATATTCTCGTAATCGGTTGGTTTGAAGCGAATTAGCAGTCCTTCTTTGAATTGTCGCCATGAAAGGACTCCATAAGTATGTTCAAACCAGTCAAACCACTGTATAGCATCCCCTTCAAGATGTATAGCTGCAATTTTCACCATAGATACATCCGCGATTTTGTGGTACCGAAAATATCGCTCCACGCGCGAGATCCAACCAATCGGGTCTCCTTCTTCCCATCTAGGGAAGTCCACTCTCATGCATGGATAGTTGGGGTTGGTCATAGAGCTTCCCCTCTCTTGGAAGTTATATCTTTGGGGTTGGTGTGATTGGGCAAAGCTCTCTTCTTGATGTGATTTCTTCGGGCTTAGTGGTCGGCCCAATCTGAGTCCGGTAAAGAGCATCCGAATCTTATCCTCCATTCGCGCCTCCAAGGCTTCGAATTTAGCATTGATTACCTCCTTAGATGCCATAATATATGCCTCCAAATCTATGATGTTAAGATCTCTCTTTTGTTGTTAGGTTAAAGGCATGTATAGGTTGAGAGAAGTGATGGTCAAAAGGGTTGGTGGATTGGTGGATGTAGGCTACGATTTAGGCTTGTTTTGTGGCAGTTTTGGGTGCAGTTTGAGGGTGTGGTTTAGTAGAGTTTTAGGGCTGTGGTTGAAAGTTTTGGATCTGTGGTAAATGGTAGCAAAGGTTTGACAGAAATCCGTGGAAGTTGCAGCAAGTATGTGCTGTCTTGTAAGAGTAGAATTGTCGTCGAAGAAACAACGGTTTCTCGACGTAATTTCCACCAAAAACTTGAGAGAATTGAGGAGGGAATTGATAAAAAAATCACAGTTTATATGATAGCAAGGATATCTAATTTAATCAAGAAAATTTCGGCAGTATAACAGCAAGGAAATTGGTGCAAGTTGCAATTGCAGAATTATCGTCGAAAAATTTCAGCTGGTTACGATGAAAATTTGCAGCAACATAAAATCATTTTTAGAGATGAATTTCTTAATAGATCAACCTTAGATGGAAGCCAAGATGATCTATGAAGTGTATAAGAAATTTCATTCAAAAAAGATTGCAAATAGATGGGTTAAGGCAACGATATGCAGCTGAAATTTTCTACAGCATAGATTTTCAAGTGCAGCAGATTGGACAAAAAAGATCAGTAGTTTATATTGAGAATTTTTCGATTAAACCAAAGGGAAATCTACTGTTATGAAGTGTCAAAGATGTCATAAAAATTTCGTAGAAATTTGGATAGAAAAAGCATAGTAGCAAGATCAAACAGATGGTGCTATGCGGCTTGAATTCTGCAATTCAAGTGCAGCAGATTGGACATAAAAGATCAGTAGTTTATATTGATAATTTTTTGATGAAACCAAAGGGAAATCCACTGTTAAGAAGTGTCAAAGATGTTATAAAAATTTCGTAGAAATTTGGATAGAAAAAGCATAGTAGCAAGATCAAACAGATGGTGCTATGCGGTTGGAATTCTGCAATGTATCTTTCGTCGTAGAGATGAAAACTTTGTGACGAAAAGTTTATGCAGGAAGATAGGAACGATTTTTTTTCTTTTTTGGATTTTCGAATAAGGATAACTAAATTGCAGCAGCAGTAAGGTAGGAAACCAGAACCTGTTGCAATTCACGGGGAGATCAAAGGATGATCCGTGGTGGTGGAGATGATGATGGAATTCGGTGACGATCTTTTAAGCAATTGTGGGAATTGCTTTGGATTGTTGTAGAGGGTTGATGGATGGCTGTGGAAGGGCAGCGAGACGCCAAGAACGCTGCTCTGATACTAGGTGTTAGAACCCTTGCAGATTCTAAACTTGGGGTTGATCTCTTTAGGGGATCGGCCTCCTTGGAACTCTATAGGGGTTCCTCCCTCCAAGTTGCTGCTCAAAAGCTGCAGAAAAGATTCATCTATTGCTTATCCAAAGAGAAGGAATACATGGCTATTTATAGGGCTTCTAAACCCTAACTCTAAATAGGACTCCTATTTAAGACTCTTACTTCTAACCAACTCCTAGTCAAGACTCCTATTCCCTTACAACTCCTAATTCTTCTCTAAGAAAACACCTCCTACATGAATGCCCCTCTCAATTAGGACTCTCCTAGCTAGAGTCCTAACAGAATGTCCCTCTCAATTAGAACTCTCCTAGCTAGAGTCCTAATAGTTTACATGAATGTCCCTCTCAATTAGGACTCTCCAAGCTAGAGTCCTAACAGGATGGTCGTCGGTGTTGAATCTCGTATTTTGATGATGAAACTACTTGATATATGATTTAATCTGCGTTTTGAGTGACGCAGGATGCTTCGATCAGGATGATACAATTAAAGCAGGAAAATCATGTTGTGTCGAAGGAACATGTCAGAAGATTGGACGTCGGGCCGGTGGATCGGTCGACGTATCGACAGAAGGCTTCGGGCCGTGGACTCGGGCATCGGGCCAAGAAGAGTGGGTATTGTGCCAACGATATCGGAGTTGCAGAGTCAACTGACCGATTGGGCAATAGGCTGCAGGAGAGGACGATGCGCCGAAGAATCGGACGAAGCGTAGAGGGACCAATGACATGCCGGACAACTTGGTTAAATTGCTTAGGATTAATTGTCTCGATCGAAGTTTTGTTTTAATTGTGCAGGATTGACTATGATAACGATGAAGACATAAAGCGAAACAAAGTGTCGGAGTCAAGCGCGAAGGATTTGTTGCGAGTTCGAGAGTTCGACAGAAGTCCGAAGGTTCGTCGGGAATGCTACCGGAGCTCTCCGAGAAAGATCGGAGCTTGCCGAAGAAGCTCATTGGAACTCGCTAAGATCAAATCGTGAAGTCTAGGAGCTTGCCGAGAGTCCGCAGAATGGTTTCCGAGAGTTCATCGGAAGACCGCCGGAAGTTTGCCGGAAGCTCGCTAGAAGAAGTCTTGACTTGCGGACTTTGTAATAGCTTAGAAAATGTCTTTAAATTCATAGTTAGCATGTTAATTAGGGTTAGGATTAGGTGTTAATCCTATAACCCAAGTAGGGGCCAATTAGGCTCAAGTTCGGACTGGTTTGGGTCAAGTTTGGAGCCAAACCAAGTGAGCTGAAATAGTGAAAGAGGTGGCACCGCCAGGGTTGGAGGTGGCACCGCCCAGGAGAGGATCTCCCAGCGAAGCTGGGTGATGCAACCGCCCCAGGCAGGAGGTGGCACCACCTGGGCTCAGTCTCCGAGCGAGACTGGGCGGTGCAACCTCTCCTGACAGAGGTAGCACCGCCTGAGCTCGGTCTTCGAGCTCTGGCAGGAGAGGTGCAACCACCTCAGTTAGGAGGTGGCACCGCCTGGGGCTCAGTCTCCGAGCCAGACTCAGGCGGTGCAACGGCCCCTGACAGAGAGGTGCAACCGCTTGGGCTCAGTCTCCGAGCTCTGCTAGGCGGTGCAACCTCTCCAGTCAGGAGGTGCAACCGCCTGATCCCGGAATTCCGGGATTTGATCGTTTTGAGCTCCAAATTTGAATTGGGTTGGGGCCTATAAATACCCCACCCATTCAGCACAGAAAGTGTAAGAGATAGACACCGAAATCTTGATCTTTTCTGTGATTCTTAGAGCTCAAAATTGTGGTTAAGGCCTAAAGTTTTCCTCCCTCTGTTCTTCAAGTTTTGAGTTGTAAAGAGAGGAGAGAAAGGTTCTGTAAGGGTTGTCTCCTGAGCCCATCAAAAGGAGTGAAACTGTAAAAGGGCAGTTGGCCTTCGCCTATTGAAGGAAGGCCTCTGGTTGACGTCAGTGACCTCGTCGGTGGAGGAAGCCAAAAGTGGAGTAGGTCAAGACTGACCGAACCACTATAAATCTCTGGTTTGCTTTTACTTTGAGCACTTTATCATTACTGCAAACCTCCTACATAGCTACTGCCCTCTGCGCTTTTATGAACGAGTCTCTAAGTTCTGTTCTTTCCGAATCTGCATTCAGACGTAAATCGGTGTTTTTGTACGATCTCTACATTGCAGTTTACGTTTACGTCTTGATTTTGTTTATAACTGCAAACTAATTTCTGCGCTTTTACGAATGAGTTTCTCTGCAGTTTACGTTTACGTCTTGATTCTGTTTATAACTGCAAACTGATTTCTGCGCTTTTACAAACGAGTTTCTCTGCAGTTTACGTTTACATTCCATTTATAACTGTAAACTGACTTCTGCGCTTTTACGAACGAGTGTCTAAGTTCAAATCTTTCCGAATCTACGTTTTGACGTAAAACTATGTTTAGACGCAATCTGCGCTTAGACGCAATCTACGCTTAAGACGCAAACTGCGCTTAAACGCAAACTGCACTTAGACGCAATCTGATCTTCGACGCAATCTGCGCTTAGACGCAAATTGCGCTTAGACGCAATCTGAGCCTAAGACGCAAACTGCACTTAGATGCAAACTGTGCTTAGTTGCAATCTGCATTTAGACGCAAACTACATTAAGACATAAATTGAGTTTAGACGCAAACTGCATTCAGAAGCAAACTGCGTGCATACGTAAACTGTGCTTAATCTTAAGTTATCTTAGAATCGGCTTTTACATCGAAATCGTTTTTTATCGAACGAACGCAGCTTTCATTTTTAATCGCTGAAAGATTTCCGCTGCACTAATTCACCCCCCCCCTCTTAGTGCTCTCGATCCTAACAGTCGGAGGTTCTGCGAGAACAAATCCGAGAAGTCTAGGAGCTTGCCAAAGAAGCTCGTCGAAACTCGCCAAGTGGATCGTCGCAAGTCCAGGAGTTTGCCGGAAGTCCGCCGGAGCATCACCGAAGGTTCATCGGATGTTCGCCGGAAGTTCGCCGGAAGCTCGTCGGAAGAAGCGATTGATGCATCGGAGCAAGTTGTAGTAAATGTCTTAAGAAATATTGTAGTTAGCATGTAGATTAAGTTAAGAATGGGAGGTGATCCAATTAACTTAATCTGGGGGCAATTGGGCCCTTGACAGACCCAAATTGTGCTGAATGGATCAACCCATTCGGACCAGAATTCCTGCTAGGCGGTGGCACCACTAGGGTCAGCGGTGGCACTGCTCAGGAGATGGTCTCTCAGGAAAGCTGGGCAGTGCAACTGCCCCAGTCAAGCGGTGGCACCGCCTGGGCTCAGTCTCCGAGCAAGACTGGGCGGTGCAACCGCCCTAGTCAAGCAGTGGCACCGCTTGGGCTCAGTTTCCGAGCGAGACTAGGCGGTGCAACTGCCCCAGTCAGGCGGTGGCACCGCCTGGTCTCAGTCTTCGAGCTTGACTAGGTGGTGCAATCGTCCCTATCAGGTGGTCGCACCGCCTAGAGGCTCAGTCTCTGAGCTACTATGCGGTTGTACTGCCCTAGTCAGGAGGTAGTACCGCCAGGACACCAGAAATTCGGGAGGTGACATTTTTGAGCTCCAAATTTAAACTAGTTTGGGGCCTATATATACCCCACCCTTTCCTGCATGAAAGGGTAACCAAAAGACACCAAAAATCCAATCTTACTATGTGATTTTTAGAGCTCAAAAGTGTTGTAAAGGCTAGAAGTTCTCCTCCCTCTTTTCTTCCAAGTTTTGATCTTTCAAGAGATGAGAGAAATTTCTGTAAGGGTTGTCTCCTAAGCTCGTCAAAAGGAGTAAAACTGTAAAAGGGTAGTTGACCTTCGCCTATTGAAGGAAGGCCTTTAGTGTACATCGGTGGCCTCATCGAAGGTGGAAGTCAAAAGTGGATGTAGGTCAAGATTGACCGAACCACTCTAAATCTCAGTTTGCATTTACTTTCTATTCTCTATCTTAACTGCAAACTGCCTCCATACCTTTACTTTAACTGCACTTTGCCTAATCTAAGTTAAAGCAATTTCCGAATCGGCTTTCATACTGAAATCACTTTTAACGTACGAACGTAGTTTTCATCGTCGAAAGTTTTCCACTGCACTAATTCACCCCCCGTCTTAGTGCTCTTGATCCTAATAGTATTGCCTAGTGTTAGACTAATAAGTGATGGTACCAACAGTTGCCAGTCTAGTAGGCGGTGGAATCACCCAGTACTGGAGGTGGTACTGCTAGTACCCTAAAAACCTGGGATAAAACCATTTTGGCTCCAAATTTGAATCCATTTGGGGTCTATAAATACCCCACTCATCGCTGCTCGATTTACATAAGAACTGAGAATTCTCCTCCTCTTCTCAAAGTTAGGTTTTGTTTAAAGGTGGGGTAACTTGCAAAGGTTATCTCATAAACCCGTGAAAAGGAGAAAAGGGTTGTAAGAGGGTAGTTGATCTTTGCCCATTAAAAGAAGATCGATAGTGGAAGCCGGTGGCCTCGACAGAGGAGGAATCAAGAGTGTATGTAGGTCATAATGATCGAACCACTATAAATCTAGTGTGCCCTCTTTCCATACTGTTTACTTTTATTGTAAACTACTTTACTTGCTCATTATATTCTTATGAATGTTTTCAAGTTAAATATCTTTCCAATATAGGCTTTATCGAATGAAGATTTTTTGAATTGATGAAATTTTTACAAAAACACTAATTCACCCCCCTCTTAGTGTCAATTTTGATCCTATTAGTTGGTATCTGAGCTAAGTTTTTCTCCGTTAGTTTAACACCTAAGAGAGATGACTTTTTTGGATATTCAAGAAGGTCACTCTACCATTTGTCCTCTTATGTTAAATGGGACGGACTACACATATTGAAAAACACGAATAAGAGTTTTATTGCTTTATATAAACTTTGATTTATGGAATATTGTTGAATGTGGTTTTCAAATACCCTATAAACCTATGAATGAATGAAATGATTTAGAGAAGAAGACTTTTTTTTTGAATGCTAAAACGATGAATACTTTGATTTGTACTTTGGATAAAAATGAGTTTAATCATATTTTAACTTGTGAAACTACATATGATATTTGGTACACTCTTAAAATTAAACATGAAGGCACAAGTAGAGTTGAAGATTCTAAAATTAATCTTTTGATGTATAGTTTTAAATTATTTCGTACAGAACTAAGTGAAACCATTGGAGATATATACACCTAATTTAAGGATATCATCAATGGTTTAAAAGTATTTGATAAAAGTTTTTCTAACCTTGATCTTGTTAATAAAATACTAAGATCTCTTCCAAAAAGTTAGGATCCAAAAGTAAATGTAATACAAGAAGCAAAGGACTTGAACAATTTTTTTGCTTGAAGAACTTATCAGGTCTTTAATGACCTATGAATTGACTTATATAGAACATGATGAATATGAGAACTATTGGAAAATCTTAGGAGCGACATCATATGCATAGCGGAAGAACAAAAAATAAAATCCCCAATTGCCAAAGATATGTTTGTCGTCGTGTGAAGATTGGTGCACAAAAATCTACGAAATAGAAAACCACGTGTGAAATATATTGTGTTACCTAGGGAGATCGTATATCCCTGAATTCCTATAGATCTCTAGGAGAGGGTGAAGGAGGTCAAGCGCCCTCCTCTCTAGTGGTGATCCACATAGTAGGGCTATGATGATGCTCCTCAAAACTCCAGGCCTGCTTTGAGGTGGAGAGGGGGAGAAGAATAGGAGAGGAAGCAAAAAGTTCTAGCCTATAAACTATTGAAACTCTCCTATTTATAGAGGTTCCCTATCATAACCCTAATGGATCCTCTCCCTATTAGGTATTGGATCTCCATCCAACTACCCAAGTCTCTTAGATTAGTATATCTCTATTCAATAATCTCTCATGGGGTCTTATTGGATCTCATCCATAGGATCCAATAATTCAGGGGCTTCTTTGATATACAATAAGATAGGGGCTCCAACGGCTATCTCATATCCAAACCTCTATCCATCGCAATGCCTACCATATGTGTGTGACCCTCTAGGCCCAATATCGAGCTGGCCGTGAGTCATACTTGTCAGAACTCCTTCTAGCTTAGTGAATTATTATCTTTATAATAATTCACTCGACTCATCGATTGTGGACGTACTAGGCCACTACGCTGCATTCCCCATATGATACAGGGAATCCAATCCATTGGACCTGTTTGTCCTTAGTTTCCGTATACCTATAGTCCCTCATCCATCTAATATCCCAAAGACTGTTACCTGCTGAATCTTAGATTTTGATGATGCAACCAATTGATAAGTATTTATGATTTGATCTGCGTTTTGAGTGATGCAGGATGCTTCGATTAGGGAGAGACAATTAAAACAGGAAGAATCATGTTAGGCCAGAGGAAAACATGTCAAAAGATTGGACGTTAGGCCAGAGGATCGGTCGATGTATCAACAGAAGGCTTCGGGCTATGTATTCGGGCATCGGGCCAAAAAGATAGATATTACGCCAAGGATATTGGAGTTGCGGAGGTCAACTGGCCGATTGGGCAATAGGTCGCAAGAGAGGACGATGCATCGAAGAATCGAACGAAGTGACGATAAACCAATGACATGCCGGATGATATGATTCATGCTTAGTAATAATTGTCTAGATCAAAGTGAATTTTTATATGTGCAGGATTAACTACGATAGCAAGACATTGTTGAATCTCGGATTTTGATGACGAAGTCAATTGTCATTTGTTATCTAATCTATGTGTTGAGATAAGTGTGCAGGATTAACTACGATGAGAGTAAGACAAGCAGCAGGTGTTGCGCCGGAGTCAAGATCATGATCACGTTGGGAGTTCGAGAGTTCGACGGAAGTTCGGACGGTCGTCGGAGGTTCAGCGAGAACAGATCCGAGAAGTCCAAAAGCTTGCCAAGCGAAGCTCGTCGGAACTCGCCAAGTGGATCGTCGCAAAGTCCAGGAGTATGCCGGATGTCCGCAGAAGGATCACCGAGGGTTATCAGATGATCGACGGAAGTTGGCCGGAAACTCGCCGGAAGAAGCGATTGACGCATCGGAGCAAAGCTGCAGAAGTTGTCTTAGAGTTAATCGTAGTTAGCATGATGATTAAGCATGAAAATGGGAGGTAATCCCATTAGCTTAATCTTGGGGCAATTGGGCCCCTGAAAAGAATCAAAGTGGGCCGAATGGAGTGAACCATTCGGACCCTGATTGCACCAGGAGGTGCAACCGCCCCAGCCAGGAGGTGCAACCGCCTGGGCTGTGGGGTTGGGAGGTGCAACCGCCCCAGCCAGGAGGTGCAACCGCCAAGGCTGCGAGGCTGGGAGGTGCAACCGCCCCAGCCGAGAGGTGCAACCGCCCAGAGCTCAGTCTTTGAGCTAGACTGGGCGGTGCAACCTCCTCTGCCAAGAGGTAGCACCGCCAGAGCTCAAGTTTCGAGCTCTGCCAGGCGATGCAACCACCGAGCTCAGTCTTCGAGCTCTGGCAGAGAGGAGCATCAGCCTGAGCTCAGTCTCGAGCTCTGCCAGGTGATGCAATCACTGAGCTCAGTCTTCGAGCTCTGGCAGAGAGGTGCATCAGCCTGAGCTCAGTTTCGAGCTCTGGCAGGTGATGCAACCACCGAGCTCAGATTTCGAGCTCTGCCAGGTGATGCAACCACCAAGCTCAGTCTTCGAGCTCTGCCAGGTGATGCAACCATCGAGCTCAGTCTTCGAGCTCAGGCAGAGAGGAACAATCGCCTGAGCTCAGTCTTCGAGCTCTGCCAGGCGGTGCCACCTCTCCAGTCAAGAGGTGCAACCGCCTGATCCCAGAATTCTGGGATTTGATCGATTTGATCGTTTTGAGCTCGAATTTTGAATTGGGTTGGGGCCTATAAATACCCCACCCATTCAGCACTGAAAGGATACAGACCTACACCGAAATCTTGATATTTTCTGTGATTCTAAGAGCTCAAAAGTGTTGTAAAGCCTTTAAGTCTCCTCCTTTTGTTCTTCAAGTTTTCAGTTGTAAAGTGAGGAGAGAAAGGTCTGTAAAGGTTGTCTCCTAAGCCTGTCAAAAGGAGAGAAATTGTAAAAGGGCAGTTTGGCCTTCGCCCATTGAAGGAAGGCACCTAGTTGACGTCGGCAACCTCATCGGTGGAGGAAGCCAAAAGTGGAGTAGGTCAAGGCTGACCGAACCACTCTAAATCTCTGGTTTGCGTTTATTTTCGAGCACTTTATCATTACTGCAAACCTCCCTCATCACTACTGCTCTCTGCGCTTTCACGAACAAGTTCTAAGTGCTGTTCTTCCGAATCTGCATTCAGACGTAAATTCGTATTTTCATACATTACAGTTTACGTTTACGTTTGATTCTGCAGAACTGTTTTCCGTGCTTTTACGAACGAGCTTCTTTGCAGTTTACACTTACATTTTAATCCTATTGATAACTGCAATCTGTCCTCTACGATTTTACGAACGAGTTTCAACATTTAGACGTAAAACTGCATTCAGACGTAAATCGGCTTTCCTCGCTCAATCATCAGATTTCAGTTCACGTTTACGTCTTGATTTCAACTGCATACTGCCTTCTGCGAGTATACAAACGAGTTTCAAAGTTTAGACGTAAATCTGCGTCTAGACGTAAAACTGCGTTTAGACGTAAATCTGCGTTTAGACGTAAAACTGCGTTTAAACGTAAAACTGCGTTTAGACGTAAATCTACGTTTAGACGTAAAACTGCGTTTAGACGTAAATCTGCGTTTAGACGTAAATCTACGTTTAGACGTAAATCTGCGTTTAGACGTAAATCTGAGTTTAGACGCAAAACTGCGCTTAGACGCAAAACTGCGCTTAAACGCAATCTGCACTTAGACGCAAACTTCACTTAGATACAAACTGAGAATTTGCTTTTGCATCATAATAGTTTTTGTACGAACGCAGCTTTTTGTTTTTAAATTATTGTAAGATTTCCGCTGCACTAATTCACCCCCCCCTCTTAGTGCTCTCGATCCTAACAATTGGTATCAGAGCAAGGTTAACTCTCTAAAGGATTAAAACCCAAGAGAGATGGCATACGCCGGAAACCAAGAGGGGCATTCGATTACACGTCCACCCATGTTCAGTGGAACGGACTACACTTACTGGAAGACCCGAATGAGGATCTTTCTTATTTCTATGGATTTTGAACTATGGAACCTTGTTGAAAATGGATTTTCAAAATCTTCTCTTCCAATGATCGATTGGAACGATTTGGAGAAGAAGGCTTTCGCTCTTAATGCAAAGGCTATGAATGCCTTATTTTGCGCACTTGATAAAAACGAGTTTAATCGTGTTTCAACTTGCGAAACTGCTTTTGATATTTGGCACACACTTGAAGTGACCCACGAGGGCACAAGTAGAGTGAAAGAGTCAAAAATCAATCTGTTGCTGCATTCTTTTGAACTTTTCCGAATGAAACCGAGTGAAACCATTGGCGACATGTTTACCCGTTTCACGGATGTCGTCAACGGTCTAAAAGGACTCGGAAAAAGTTTTTCGGATTTTGAACTCGTAAATAAAATACTAAGATCCCTTCCTAAAAGTTGGGATCCTAAAGTCACTGCCATTCAAGAGGCAAAGGATCTGCGCAACTTCCCTCTTGAAGAACTAATCGGGTCATTAATGACCTACGAAATGACTTGCAAAGCTCATGAAGAGCAAGAAGACATCCTTCCAAAGAACAGGAAGGATATGGCACTTAAAACTTCTGAATGCCACTTGAGAGAAAACTCAAGTGATGAGGACTGTGATGATGACTTGGCACTTTTGACAAGAAAGTTTAAGAAATTCTTCAAAAGAAACAAGTTTAAAAACGATGTGAAAAATAAACTTGAACCCAAGAAGGACCAAGTGATCTGCTACGAATGTAAAAAGCCGGGACACTACAAAAGTGATTGTCCCCAAGTCAAGAAAAGAACAACAAAGAAGAAGGCGCTCCAAGCAACATGGGATGATTCGAGCGCATCTGAGGAAGAGGAGTCCAACACTGAGCAAGTTGCTCATTACGCCTTTATGGCCATCGAAGAGGAGGTAACGGATTTATTAGATGCTGATTTATCTTTCGATGAATTATTAAATGCCTTCCATGATTTATTTGATGAATGCAAAGTTATAAATAGAAAATACAAGTTGCTTAAAAAGGTACATGATAATCTTACTTGTGAGTTTGATAAGTTAAAAGTCGAACATCATGATAGTTTAAATTCATGTATCAAATGTCATGATTTAGAAACTATACAAAAAGAAAACTTGCTACTTAAGGACACCTTGAAGAAATTCGAGGTTGGTAGCAAGTCATTAAACATGATTCTTACAAACAAGGGTCATGCTCCCAAAAGAAGTGGGATTGGATTTGTGAGGAGTCCTCACCGAAATCCAACTACCTTTGTAAAAGGCCCCATCTTACATGTTCAACACCAAACCAAGTGCAACTTTTGTTGCAAATCTGGACACAAGACACATTGCTGTCCATTCAAGAAAATAAGTCCAAACAAATTAATTTGGGTTCCTAAAGGAACCATGATAAACTCTATGCAACGTGATAGAAAATGTAGATCTATTTATGAGGCACCCAAAAGCAAATGGGTTCCTAAAGATCATCCCTGCCTATAAAAACACTAAAAGTCTAGGCCGGAGCAAGAAATAATATTCTGCTCCTTGACTCTCAATGGTCATAAACCAAGAATCAAAAAGGAACTCGCAACGCTTAAGTAACAAGTGGAAATTGTGAAATCACAAAAACGATACAACCTTATTAGAAACATATGATATCCAAATTCACATACCCCCCTGATCTTCAAAATCCGTTCATCTACGAATTAATTCTTGTAGAAACTAAATATGTCATGATCTTAAAAGGGATACCAAACAAACATACGTATGCACGTTAAAAGATCTATCTTGATCGTACAAAGAGCTTCTTCCTTAAATAAAAACTCATACGAAATCATGTAACAAACATTAATTCCTCTAAAACTCTCCTCAAGGCAAAGGCTCCCTAATCAAATCATCTTAGGTCCTCACCTGCTGCAGGCGGTGGCACCTCTCCAGCTGGCGGTGGCACCTCCAGCTATCACGGGTTGCCAGAGGTTGCACCGCTCCAGCCAGAGGTGCAACCGCCAGCAGCTCTGCCCCTTAAAACCACACTAGGGCCGGCTAAGGAACCGACCCCAACTCACCCCCATTTCCTCCTCTACTCTTCCAAGTCTCCTCCATTCCCATTTCACTCCTCTAAGCCTTCCATATACCTCCCATTTCGGAGCAAAACATCAAGAATCCTTCCTTCTCTTGAAGATTTCACAAAGGTACTCTCTAAGAAGCTCTTAAATTCTGTTTTGTTCTTCATTTACTTTAGCTCATCATCATCCCTCTAAACAGCAGTAGTAATGGGATCTAGAAGATCCTCAAGGGACAAGGGAAAGAGGAGAGTAGTAGAAGAGTTTGATCTCACTCTTTTTGATTCCAAAAACCATGCTGAAAAATTTCTCTCCTTCGAACTAAGAAGCATCAATAAGGGAAAATACGTAGATCTGAATGAACTAAGAAATGTAGAGACTATCCATTGGTTTGCAAACCTAAATCTACTTCCCATTTTGCAGATCAACGAACCCATTTATCCTAGACTAGTTAGATTGTTTTACAACAACATGCAAATAGATGATGAAGAAAGGATATCAACCTATCTCTTAGGACAACACATCTCAATCACTGATAGATTCATTTGTGATATGATAGGTATTCCCATGAAAAGCATAGGACTTTACTTTAAAGGATCATGGGATGAAAAAACTATTGAAACATCCTACGTTGAAGCCTTAGGAACAATCCTTGCCAATCCTAACATAGAATCTATTCCTAAAAGTTGTGAACATCTATTGCCCTTTAACACTAAGATACTTCATCATATCATGACTAGTATAATTCTTCCTAAACAATACCATCATGATGAAGTGAGTCAATTGGAATTAGGAATTATGTACCTAATCATGAAAGGACGTGACATTTGTCTTGGCTATCTGATCCAACAAAACATGTTAGAATTATCTACGAAAGATATGATGCTCCCATATGGTGGAATAATTACTAGAATAATGAAAGCTTACGACATTCAAATACCACTAGAAGAAGAAGTAATGAAAGCAGATAGATTCAGCATAATAAACAAAAATCTACTTCACCGACTAAGATGTCACTATAGAAACGGTAACTGGGTTAGAATGCCTAGAAGAACTGATCCCCCTCAGCCTGAACCTGAACCTGAATCAGAGCCGGAAACCCCAGTCTTTAGGAGTACCCACTCTCCTCCGATCTGTCCCTTTGAGGAAACACATCCGGTTGAGCAAACTCACACATCATCCATCGAAGATATCGGGATTCGGATGGACCGATTTGAACAAAGACAAGAACGGCTTGAACTTCGACAAGATCAAATCCTAACCGAGCTGCAGCAAATCCATCGACAATTTGACTCTTTACTTAGGCACTTTAATCTTCCACCTCATGAATAAGCTTGTATAAACATCTGATGTTTTTGATATGACATGTTGTAAACTCCCTATGTTATTCATGAAGGACTTTGTCTGTATGGTTACCTGATATGCTGTACATATGTTACCCTGATATGGTTATCTTTGTTTGTGTAAGCATATTTGCAAACATCTCTTGTTGTTTATCTCGGTTTTTGCACTGAAACTAAAGAGGTTTGAAAGCCTATGCCTTGAAAAATATGAAGCAACATACCAATGTAAGTTGATAAATCAGCAGTATGACATTGATATGGTTGCTAATATGATTGCTATCTTACCATGTGATGCAATGCTACACTTGCTGAAATAAAAATCTTGCTATGCAATATGATACAATGCTACACTTACTGAAATAAAAATCTTGCTATGCAATATGATACAATGCTACACTTGCTGAAATAAATATCTTGCTATGCAATATGATAGAATGCTGCACTTGAAATAATTGTGTTACCACATCAAAAGCACAACACTCAAGAACAAAACACATTGATATTAGACATCACTTTATACGAGATCATGTCACTAATCATGATGTAACTATAGAGTTTATTGATACCAAACATCAACTGGCTGATATCTTCACAAAACCCCTATGTGAAGAACAATTTGATTACATAAGAAGAGAATTAGGAATGTTGAAGTGTCCGAATACTTTAACTAGTTAAAATTATCTTTCGGATGATATTACTATTACATGCCTTGACAACGCTTGATCAAATAACATGTTGCAAATTATGTGACAAATATTTTTAACCAAATGCATGTAAGAAGTTCATGTTTCGGTTTGTATGCTAAAAATAGGATGTTCCTATACACTCTTATGAAAACTCTTTGAAAAATGACTTTCCTCCGTCAAGCAAAAACAATAAAGAGATATATGTGTCATGACTTCCTTTATATGCTTGATAATGCTATCATGCTTTTTTGTTGATGACAAAGGGGGAGAAACATATGAATTGATAAACACTATGTCATAGCTGAACTGCCATAATCATATCTATGTCATAGTTGCAAATATTTGAGTGATGCTATAAACAATGTTATGCCATCCTTGCATCACCAAGAGATATGTGAACATGCGCTATAGTTTGCATCGTGTCTTGATTTGATATTGTGAAGAAAATGCAAACTTGCTAGAAAATCTCAAATGTGTGCATCATGTAAAAAGTACTTCGTAGCTTTATATTATTACATGATGAATAGTTACAAACACTATCATACAAACTTGATGATGTATGTCATGCTTTGACATCAATCTTAAAGAGATACATCATGATGGGCATCATGATGAGAGTATTGATAAGTTTAACTGATCTAACTTATCAATACGTCACTTGAATTCCTTGGTCTTGAATTCAAGGTTGACTTATCTCAACTATGACATATAGATAGGGGGAGTTAAGGACAACTCCTTTATCAATTGATTGTCATCATCAAAAAGGGGGAGATTGTTGAATCTCGGATTTTGATGATGAAGTCAATTGTCATTTGTTATCTAATCTATGTGTTGAGATAAGTGTGCAGGATTAACTACGATGAGAGTAAGACAAGCAGCAGGTGTTGCGCCGGAGTCAAGATCATGATCACGTTGGGAGTTCGAGAGTTCGACGGAAGTTCGGACGGTCGTCGGAGGTTCAGCGAGAACAGATCCGAGAAGTCCAGAAGCTTGCCAAGCGAAGCTCGTCGGAACTCGCCAAGTGGATCGTCGCAAAGTCCAGGAGTATGCCGGATGTCCGCAGAAGGATCACCGAGGGTTATCGGATGATCGATGGAAGTTGGCCGGAAACTCGCCGGAAGAAGCGATTGACGCATCGGAGCAAAGCTGCAGAAGTTGTCTTAGAGTTAATCGTAGTTAGCATGATGATTAAGCATGAAAATGGGAGGTAATCCCATTAGCTTAATCTTGGGGCAATTGGGCCCCTGAAAAGAATCAAAGTGGGCCGAATGGAGTGAACCATTCGGACCCTGATTGCACCAGGAGGTGCAACCGCCCCAGCCAGGAGGTGCAACCGCCCCAGCCAGGAGGTGCAACCGCCTGGGCTGTGGGGTTGGGAGGTGCAACCGCCCCAGCCAGGAGGTGCAACCGCCCCAGCCGAGAGGTGCAACCGCCCAGAGCTCAGTCTTCGAGCTAGACTGGGCGGTGCAACCTCCTCTGCCAAGAGGTAGCACCGCCAGAGCTCAAGTTTCGAGCTCTGCCAGGCGATGCAACCACCGAGCTCAGTCTTCGAGCTCTGGCAGAGAGGAGCATCAGCCTGAGCTCAGTCTCGAGCTCTGCCAGGTGATGCAATCACTGAGCTCAGTCTTCGAGCTCTGGCAGAGAGGTGCATCAGCCTGAGCTCAGTTTCGAGCTCTGGCAGGTGATGCAACCACCGAGCTCAGATTTCGAGCTCTGCCAGGTGATGCAACCACCAAGCTCAGTCTTCGAGCTCTGCCAGGTGATGCAACCATCGAGCTCAGTCTTCGAGCTCAGGCAGAGAGGAGCAATCGCCTGAGCTCAGTCTTCGAGCTCTGCCAGGCGGTGCCACCTCTTCAGTCAAGAGGTGCAACCGCCTGATCCCAGAATTCTGGGATTTGATCGATTTGATCGTTTTGAGCTCGAATTTTGAATTGGGTTGGGGCCTATAAATACCCCACCCATTCAGCACTGAAAGGATACAGACCTACACCGAAATCTTGATCTTTTCTGTGATTCTAAGAGCTCAAAAGTGTTGTAAAGCCTTTAAGTCTCCTCCTTCTGTTCTTCAAGTTTTCAGTTGTAAAGTGAGGAGAGAAAGGTCTGTAAAGGTTGTCTCCTAAGCCTGTCAAAAGGAGAGAAATTGTAAAAGGGCAGTTTGGCCTTCGCCCATTGAAGGAAGGCACCTAGTTGACGTCGGCAACCTCATCGGTGGAGGAAGCCAAAAGTGGAGTAGGTCAAGGCTGACCGAACCACTCTAAATCTCTGGTTTGCGTTTATTTTCGAGCACTTTATCATTACTGCAAACCTCCCTCATCACTACTGCTCTCTGCGCTTTCACGAACAAGTTCTAAGTGCTGTTCTTCCGAATCTGCATTCAGACGTAAATTCGTATTTTCATACATTACAGTTTACGTTTACGTTTGATTCTGCAGAACTGTTTTCCGTGCTTTTACGAACGAGCTTCTTTGCAGTTTACACTTACATTTTAATCCTATTGATAACTGCAATCTGTCCTCTACGATTTTACGAACGAGTTTCAACATTTAGACGTAAAACTGCATTCAGACGTAAATCGGCTTTCCTCGCTCAATCATCAGATTTCAGTTCACGTTTACGTCTTGATTTCAACTGCATACTGCCTTCTGCGAGTATACAAACGAGTTTCAAAGTTTAGACGTAAATCTGTGTCTAGACGTTAAACTGCGTTTAGACGTAAATCTGCGTTTAGACGTAAAACTGCGTTTAGACGTAAATCTGCGTTTAGACGTAAATCTACGTTTAGATGTAAATCTGCGTTTAGACGTAAATCTGAGTTTAGACGCAAAACTGCGCTTAGACGCAAAACTGCGCTTAGACGCAAAACTGCGCTTAAACGCAATCTGCACTTAGACGCAAACTTCACTTAGATACAAACTGAGAATTTGCTTTTGCATCATAATAGTTTTTGTACGAACGCAGCTTTTTGTTTTTAAATTATTGTAAGATTTCCGCTGCACTAATTCACCCCCCCCTCTTAGTGCTCTCGATCCTAACAGACATAAGGCAAAATGAAGTTCTAGAGTCAAGAACGCGATTTCGTTGGGAGTTTGAGAGTTCGTTGGAAGTCCAAACATTCGTCGAAAGTTCTGTCGAAACCAACTGAGAAGTCCAGGAGCTTGCCAAAGAAGCTCATCGGAACTCGCCAAGAAGATCGTCGTGAAGTCTAGGAGCTTACCAGGAGTCCGTCGGAACATTGTCGAGAGATCATCGGAAGTTTGTCGGAAGATCGTCGAAAGCTCGTCGAAATCATAGTTAGCACATAATTAGAGTTGGGATTGGGAGATAATCCCATCAACTCTGTTAGGGGCCAACTGGGCCCAAACTTGGGTTGGTTTGGATCGGATTCAAGCCCAACCAAGGTGCTAAAAGCTTGGCTGACGGTGGCACCGCCTAGGGAATGACACCCTAGGTATTCTGGGTAGTGGTACCGTTGGTAGTAATGTTGCCAACAGTGGTACCACCCCTATTAGGTGGTGGTACTGCCCAGTGACAAAACCTACGGTAGCAGTACCATCCAAGAACGACGGTGGTACCGCCAGTACCCAGGAAACCTGGGATGAGACATTTTTAGGCTCCAAGTTTGAATAAATTGGAAGCCTATAAATACCCCTCTCATCCCTGGTTAAACAACACACAACTGAGAGCAAAAAAGAAAGAAAATCATGTTATAATTATGTACGAAACTCCTCTCAAAGTTCTAAGTATTAGAATAGTTTGAGAGAAGAGTAAGTGGGGTATAAGGGTTATCTCCTAAATTTGGTAAAAGGAGAATCGAGTTAAAAAAGGTGGTTGGTCTTTGGCTATTGAAGGAAGACCGATAGTGGATGCCGGTAGCCTCTGTTGAATTTTGAATTTCGATGATGAAACCAATTGATAAGTGTTTATGATTTAATCTGCGTTTTGAGTGACACAGGATGCTTCGATTAGGATGAGACAATTAAAACAAGAAGAATCATGTTGTGTCAGGAGAAAACTGCTAGTCATAGGTGCCCAGCAAGCCAATCACGTGAGTGATGGCACGTGTGACTTGATACATAATCTTTTTGCATATTTTATTTTGGCGTATATCACTTTATAATTATTGCATAAATGCAGATATATATATTGTGATGTCCTTGGATTTGTGCAATGGGAATCGGATCGTGATGAGATCACGATAATGAGATCGATTCACCTTTAAACACATATCCTAAATAGTCCCGGTCATAGGTTACTCGAGAGGGACATCGTGATAACCGGATAGACTGGTATGCTGTATACCCATCCATATGATGGATGCAGCTGGTCTCATAGTTGCTCGTGTAGGGACACTAGGGATACAATACAAGTGCTCATTGGAGAATGAGTTCACTGATTGATCCGCTTACGGAATGTTGGATGATTGATCCGCCCGGCGGGACAGCACCGCCTGCAGAGGCAGCAGCGCCCGCGGGGGAGCCCACCCATAGCGGTAGCGCCGCCAGCGGGCGTGCCGCCTGCAAGCGAGGGCAGTGCCCTCACCCCGCCGCACCGACCGCCGCCGACAGGGTGGCGGCGGCGGCAGCAGCGAAGGCGGGAAAGGGCATTAGGGTTTTCTGGGCAAAAGATAGTTTTACCCTCGGAATTTGAGAAATTCCAGTTTCTGTCTTTTGTCCAAATTATGAAAATACCCCTATAAATTCAACCATTCCCTGCATGTCCCTGATTTCAGAAAATATTAATTAATTAAAAGGTTTAGTTGATTATTATTTTTATTATTATCTAGTAGTCCTGCATGATGATGATTATTTATACATATGATGTATGATGTGTGGACGGATGATCATGGACCGTGTGATGTGTGTACTTGTGATTATTATTATTGAGGTCTGCGAGCCTCCATTATATTTCTCATTTATTGTCGGGCCTGCGTGCCTATGATTAAGTTGTAATCACATGAGGAGGCGCAGCGGGAGCGTGGATGCTATAGCGGGACCCACGAGACGAACGATCGTGATGCATGGAGATGCATCAAGATGTCGACGGAATCGACGAGGATGAGATGGACGATCACAGGGCATGGAGATGCACCGTTGCACACATAGATCTTGATGTGAGTGATTAGGCCTACTGGCTCGGGCCTAATCATATTAGGTTGTGGTCCATGATCATCTGGTGTGATTGCTTATACACATACTAGATAAGTATATATATTTGCATGCGATGTAGATATATATTAAATATGTATATGTGTGACATGTTATATTAGGAGACCAAATCTTAGAAAAATCTCTCGATAATATTAAGTCGGTAAACGTGAGGCAATTAGATTGATCCACGTGGCCTTCCATCGTTATAAGTAGGAATCGATTCCCGGTGTAGGTTGAGTTGGTCGAGTCCCTCGAGACTCAACTATATCGCGATTCGCTATCTTGCTTACGACATAGAGATGTCACCAGTGACCTAAGGGCATGGTATACTTGGTCGAGTCCCTCGAGGGTATATCATCAAATCAGACTCATCTTGTAACGAAGGTGTTGACTTAACCGAGCATCATGGTTGGTCGAGTCCCTCGAGGCCATGGTGATTCGGAGGCCGAACAGGACGGGAATCATAAGGAGTTGTGATTGGTAAGAGTTGCCTACCTTTTAGGCTTAGTGTGATTGGTCGAGTCCCTCGAGGTTACACTAAGACGCTGATTGGATCCTGATCCTCACTAGAAGTCTGCCGGAGACTTCCGTTTCACGTGCTGAGGGTGTCGCGTGACTCGTTAGTAAAATAGTGGGAGCATATTAAGATAGAAGTCCATATCTTGATAGTTTATTTCTTGCAAAATCTGCATGTTATTCATTTCTGCTGCATCTTTATTTTCAGAAAATGTCGCTTTCAAATCCCTTACGTGGCATACTTGATGTCAACCGCCTCACTGGTCCAAATTATACGGATTGGCTCCGTAACTTGAGAATTGTTCTCACAGCGGAGAAAATCGTGTACGTCCTTGATACAGTGATACCTACGCCCGAAGAAGGGGCAAACGAGGATGAGATCGCTCGTTACGTGAAGTACATTGATGACTCCACTCTTGCTCAGTGCTATATGTTGGGATCTATGACTCCTGAGTTACAGAGACAACATGAAAAGATGGATGCCAGATCCATTCTCCTACATGTTCGCAAATTGTTCGAGGAACAGGGGAGGACTCAACGATATGAGATATCCAAGAGCCTTTTCCGCGCTAGGATGACTGAGGGGACACCGGTTCAGAACCATGTCCTAAAGATGATTGAGTGGATAGAGAAACTCACAGGTCTAGGAATGGTCCTAGAGGATAACTTGTGTGTGGACATTGTGCTTCAGTCCCTACCAGATTCCTTTTCACAGTTCATAATGAATTTTAATATGAACAAGCTTGAGGTGACTCTCACAGAGCTCCTCAATATGTTGAGGGAGGCAGAGAGTACTATTAAGAAAGAGAAGCCAGTTCTCTACACTAGTGAGACCAGAAAGAAAAGGAAAGCAGAAAGGTCCATAAGAAGGGAAAGGGCAAGGGCAGACCAGGTAAAGCAAAAGTTGCTAAGAAAGACCCAGCAAAGGACAAAGGCCAGTGCTTCCACTATGGTAAAGATGGGCACTGGAAGAGGAACTGCAAAGAGTACCTTGCAGAAAGGGCGAAACAAGAAGCTTGGTGAAGCTTCAAGTACATTCATGATCAATCTTCAATTGTTAGATTTTTGTGATAGTGCATTGGTATTGGATACCAATATTGCTTATCACATCTACAATTTATTGTAAATTCTAGCAAAGCTAAGGGGAGATTGACGAGAGAAATATTGCATAAAGGTTTGTTTATGCAAGACACTACTCCACATATCATGAATGTAAGTGTCTAAGAGGAAACGAGATGAGGTGAATAGTGCATACCTATGGCATTGTAGGCTAGGTCACATCCATGAAAGAAGGATTCAAAAGTTGCTAAATGATGAATATCTAGATCCATTCAATTACGTGTCAAATGAAACTTGTGAACCTTGCATTCGTGGAAAATTGACCAACTCTCCATTTAGTGGAACTGGAGAGAGAGCCACTGAGTTGTTGGAACTCATACATAGTGATGTATGTGGACCCATGTCAACTCATGCCATTGGAGGTTACTCCTACTTCATTACATTTACTGATGATTTCTCAAGGTATGGATATGTGTACTTAATGAAGTACAAGTCCGAGGCCTTTGAGAAATTCAAAGAGTATAAGAATGAGGTGGAGAACCAGACTGGAAAGAGTATCAAAACTCTTCGATCAGATCGAGGAGGTGAGTACTTAAGTACAGAGTTTACTCAGTTCCTCAAGGACTATAGGATATTATCCCAATGGACACCTCCTTACACACCTCAGCTCAATGGTGTCTCTGAAAGGAGAAATTGTACGTTATTAGATATGGTACGGTCCATGATGAGTTTCGCTGACCTACCCATCTCATTCTGGGGATATGCCCTAGAAACCACAGCTTACCTTCTGAACAGAATTCCAACTAAGTCGGTAGTGTCTACACCATATGAGATATGGAAAGGGAAGAAGCCTGATCTTAAGGTTGTTAAGATTTGGAGCTGCCTTGCCCATGTTAAAAGACACAACCCCGATAAGTTAGAATCAAGGACAGAGCGATGCAAATTTGTGGGATACCCCAAGGAAACTTGTGGGTATTATTTCTATCATCTCGAGGACCAAAAGGTCTTTGTAGCTAAGAGAGCAGTGTTCCTTGAGAAGGAACACATTCTTGGCGGAGACAATGGGAGAATGATAGAGTTGAGCGAGATTGGAGAACCAAGCTCAAGCACCACTCTACAGCCCGAGTCTGTTTAGGTACCTAATACACAATTTTCAACTTTACGCAGGTCTGATAGAGTATCTCATCCTCCTAAGAGATATGTGGGACATATTAGAGGAGAGGATGTTGAGGATATTGATCCTCAGACCTACAAGGAGGCTATTATGAGTATAGACTCCGGGAAGTGGCAAGAAGCCATGAATTCTGAGATGGATTCTATGTACTCCAACAAGGTTTGGAACCTAGTTGATGCGCCCGAAGGTATTGTACCCATCGGTTGCAAGTGGATCTTTAAGAAAAAGATCGGAGTAGATGGAAAGGTAGAGACTTATAAAACAAGGCTAGTGGCTAAGGGGTATCGTCAAAGTCAAAGTGTTGATTACGATGAAACCTTTTCACCCGTAGCAATGCTAAAATCTATCAGAATTCTATTGGCTATTGCAGCACACTATGATTATGAGATCTGGCAGATGGATATGAAAACCGCATTCCTCAATGGGAACCTCGAGGAGGAGGTGTATATGATGCAACCTGAGGGATTCGTGTCCAAGAACTGCCCAGAAAAGGTGTGTAGGTTGCTTAGATCCATTTATGGACTAAAGCAAGCTTCCTGAAGTTAGAACATAAGATTTGATGAGGCAATCAAATCTTATGACTTTGTTAAGAACGAAGATGAGCCTTGTGTATACAGAAAGGTAAGTGGGAGCGCTATCACCTTTTTGGTGTTATATGTGGATGACATCCTGATCATTGGGAATGACGTAGGAATGCTATTCACGGTAACGGCTTGGTTATCTAGACACTTCTCCATGAAGGACTTAGGGGAAGCATCCTATATCTTGGGGATTAGAATCTATAGAGATAGATCCAAGAGGATGCTTGGCTTGTCCCAGTCCAGGTACGTAGAAACCATTGTCAAAATGTTTGACATTGAAAATTCCAAGAAAGGGCGAACATGGATATGATACCTTATGCCTCAGCAATAGGGTCTATCATGTATGCCATGCTATGTACTAGGCCTGATATAGCGCATGCTCTGAGTGTCACGAGCAGGTATCAGGCGGATCCAGGCTTGGAGCACTGGAAAGCAGTAAAGTGTATCCTTATGTACTTGTGAAGGACTAAGGATCTTTTACTAGTATATGGAGGTAATAGCCTTAAGGTTGAAGGCTACACTGACTCAAGTTTTCAGTCTGATGTCGATGATAGCAAGTCGAATTCAGGGTATATGTACACCTTGAATGGAGGAGCAGTGTGCTGGAAGAGTTCCAAGCAAGATACCATTGCTGACTCGACCACAGAGGCGGAGTACATTGCTGCATTAGATGTAGCAAAGGAGGGAGTCTGGGTGAAGAAGTTCATCACAGATTTGGGAGTCGTTCCGGATAGCGAGAAGTCGACTTCCTTATATTGCGACAACTATGGGGCGATTACTCAAATAAGGGAACCCGAGTCTTATCAGAAATGTTCTAAGGAGGTTCCACCTTATCAGAGAGATCGTAACCCGAGGATATGTAGCAGTGGAAAGAGTTCCATCCGAAGATAACATTGCAGATCCACTAATAAAGCCGTTGTCTCATTTTGTCTTTGAGCGTCACAGGGGTCTGATGGGGATCAGACACATAGGTGATTGGCTTTAGGTCAAGTGGGAGGTTGCTAGTCATAGGTGCCCAGCAAGCCAATCACGTGAGTGATGACATGTGTGACTTGATACAGAATCTTTTTACATATTATATTTTGGCATATATCACTTTATAATTATTGCATAAATGCATATATATATATTGTGATGTCCTTGGATTTGTGCAATGGGAATCGGATCGTGATGAGATCACGATAATGAGATCGATTCACCTTTAAACACATATCCTAAATAGTCCCGGTCATAGGTTACTCAAGAGGGACATCGTGATAACCGGATAGACTGGTGTGCTGTATACCCGTCCATATGATGGATGCAGTTGGTCTCATAGTTGCTCGTGTAGGGACACTAGGGATACAGTACAGGTGCTCATTGGAGAATGAGTTCACTGATTGATCCGCTTACGGAATGCTGGATGGTTGATGATGCCTTATTGTCAAACAGTGATTCCGTAGTCCTAGTGGTGTATCTGGTCCTTAGACTTGAGATACCAAGGATGTCCTATATGAGTGCTCCACTCTTTGATACCAGACTTATAGGTTTAGCTGTCCCAGATCTAGTACAGCTGGTCATTGAGAGTGGTAGTTGACCTTACGGGGGCTATTGAGTGTCGATAGAGGATCATCCACTTTCGGCGTCATAAGAGGAATATCCCATGTATTCTTGCTCAGACAAATCCCTGGCCAGGGTATTTCGGGTTGAGAGAGAAAGAGTAATCCGGGAGAATCCGATTAGAGCGAGACTCGAGTAGAAACCGTATGGGTCTGACAGCACCATGCTCGATATACGGTCTCTGGGATATTAGATGGATGAGGGATTATAGGTACACGGTAACTGAGGACAGATAGGTCCAATGGATTGGATTCCCCTGTATCGTCTGGGGACTACGGCGTAGTGGCCTAGTACGTCCGTAGTCGATGAGTCGAGTGAATTATTACAGAGATAATAATTCACTGAGTTAGAAGGAGTTCTGACAGGTATGACTCACGGCCAGCTCGATATTGGGCCTAGAGGGTCACACACATATGGTAGGGATTGCGATGAGTAGAGGTTCGGATATGAGATATCCGATGGAGCCCTTGTCTTATTGGATGTAGATCCAATACCCACTAGGGGAGGACCCATTAGGGTTTGACAGGGGACCTCTATAAATAGGAGGGATTCAGAGCCTCATAAGCTAGAGCCTTTGCTTGCCTTTCCTATTCTCCTCTTCCTCTCCACCTCAGATCAGGCCTGGAGTTTTTGAGGAGCGTCGTCGCAACCCTACTGTGTGGATCACCGCTAGAGAGGAGGACGCTTGACCTCCTTTACCCTCTCCTAAGGATCTGCAAGGAAACAGGGATATACGATCTCCCTAGGTAACACAATCTACTCTATACGCAGTTTTGAGTTTCGCAGATTTTGCGCACCAATCTTCGCACAATGACAAACATCTTTTTGGGAATCGGGGATTTTGTTTTTCTTGTTCTTCCGCTGCGCATGTGATGTGACCCCCATGATTTCCCAACAAAAACATGTTAGAAGATTGGATGCCGAGCTAGAGGATCGGTCGATGTATCGACAGAAGGATTCGGGCCATGGATTCGGGTATCGTGCTAAGAAGAGTGGATATTTCACCAAGGATATTGGAGTTGCAGAGTCAATTGGTTGATTGGGCAATAGGCCGTAAGAGAGGACGATGCACCGAATAATCAGACGAAGTGTCAAGGGACCAATGACATGTCGGACTACATGATTAATGCTTAGTATTAATTGTCTATATCGAAGTGTGTTTTACATGTGTAGGATTAACTATGATAGCAAGGCATGAAGCAAAATAAAGTCCTGAAGTCAAAGACGCGATTTCGTTGGGATTTCGAGAGTTCGTTGGAAGTCCGGACATTCATCGGAAGTTTTGTCAGAACAAGCTAAGAAGTCTCGAAGCTTGCTAGAGAAGCTCGTCAGAACTCACCAAGAAGATCATCGTGAAGTCCAGGAGCTTGCCAGGAGTCCGCTGGAATATTGCCGAGAGATCATCGGAAGTTTGCCGGAAGCTCGCTGGAAGAAACCAAGACTTACGGACTTGTTTAGCTTAAGTATGTCTTAGATTTCGTAGTTAGCATATAATTGGGTTTGGAATTGGGCCAACCCAATTAGGGGCTAGTTGGGCCCATGTAAGGATTGTGTTGGGCCCAATGAGAGGCCCAAATAGTGCCCCAAGAGATGACATCGTCGTGGCAGTGGTGGTACCGTCGGTCTGGGCAGTGGTACCGCCTAGAGACAGCCTCCGAGAGGCTGCAGGCAGTGGTACTACCCAGTGCAGTGTCAGTGTTAGACTGACATTGGCGGTGGTATCGTCTAGCGCAAGCGGTGGTACCGCCCGTTCCCGGGAAACCCGGGATGAGATGTTTTTAGGCTCCAAGTTTGAATCAACTTGAAGCTTATAAATACCCCTCTTATCCCTAGTTAACTAACACAAGCATAGAGAGTTTAAAAGTAAAGAAACACTATTGCAATCTCTTGTGAGAATCCTCCTCTAGTCTAAGTGTTAGAATAGTTTGGGAGAGGAGTAAGTGCTTGTAAGGGTTGTCTCCTAAACCCAGTAAAAGGAGAAGAGGGGTGTAAGAAGGAGGTTGATCTTCGCCTATTAAAGGAAGATCAATAGTGGATGTCGGTGGCCGCGACAGAAGAGGAATCGGCGAAGTGGATGTAGGTCACAACGACTGAACCACTCTAAAATCTGGTTTGCATTTACTTCTTGCTATTTACCTTATTGTAAACTGAATTCCTCCTTCACTATATTTCTGTACAATTTCAAGTTAACATATTTACGAAATCGATTTTATCGAAATGAAATATTTTTGAAGATGTGAATTTACCACTACACTAAGAGGGGGGGGGCTACACTAATTCACCCCCCCCCCCCTCTTAGTGTCGACCCATTTCCTAACAATTGGTATCAGAACCTCGTTTTCTCATTTGGTTTAACACCCAAAGAGAAATAGCTCTTTTTGGTTTTCAAGAGGGTCACTCTCTCTTTTGTCCTCCCTTTTTCAATGGGATGAACTACACATATTGGAAAACTCGAATAAGAGTTTTCTTACTATCTTTGGATTTGAACTTATAGAACATTATCGAATCCAATTTTAAAAGGTCTTCTCTTCTAATGAAAGATTGGAATGATTTAGAGAAGTGAACTTTTTCTTTAAATGTTAGAGCTATGAATGCTCTATTTTGTGCCTTAGACAAAAACGAGTTTAATCGGGTTTCTATATGCGAAACAACTTTCGATATTTAGCACACTCTTGAAATCACACACGAAGGCACTACTAAAGTTAAAGATTCTAAACTCGATCTTTTAATGCACGATTTTAAACTTTTTTATATAAAACCAAACGAAACCGTTGTTGATATGTACACCCGTTTTACGGATGTCGTCAATGGTTTAAAAATACT
Source organism: Musa acuminata AAA Group (assembly GCF_036884655.1). Lineage (NCBI taxonomy): Eukaryota > Viridiplantae > Streptophyta > Magnoliopsida > Zingiberales > Musaceae > Musa > Musa acuminata. Next base: position 20,133,469 of record NC_088355.1, on the reverse strand, counting down.
TGGTCAAAGCTTTTTGGATTCTGAACTTGTAAATAAAGTTTTACGCTCACTTTCTAAAACTTGGGACTCTAAAGTAACAGCCATATAAGAGGCCAATGATTTGAACCATTTTCCACTCGAAGAACTAATAGAGAGAGTCCTTGATGACTTATGGAATGACGTGCAATGCACGTAAAGAATTTGAGAACCACCTTCCAAAGGACAGGAAGGATTTCGGACTAAGAACAATCAAAGACCACTCGAGCATAAGCTCAAGTGATGGTGAACTTGAACTCCTCACTAATAAATTTAAAAAGTTCATGAAATAAAAATTAAAGAATAAAAAGAATGCAACTACTTATTTTGAACACAAGAAGAAGAATACAAATTGGGATGAATCGAACTCCTCCGAAGACGAGAAGAAAATCAACAAAAGCGAGGTGGCAAACTATGCTTTAATGACTTTCGACGATGAGGTAATCAAAATACCTTTAATTTACTTTGAAATTCATAATATTTTCCATGAAGTTATTTTTTTTTGTTTAGAAAAATATATATAATTTTTTCTTGAAAATTGCATGTTTAATGAAAATGTAAAAAAAAATTAAAAGGGTTTAAGGATCATGCTTATCTTTCTAGTAATTTTGAAAATGATAATAAAAATTACATGTTTAATAATGTAATGAAAATACAAAAAATTAGGAATCATGTTTATCCTTCTAGTAATTTTTTTTAAAAATTATCATGAAAATTATATTTTTTATGAAAATACAATAAAATGTTAATCTAATGCTTGTACACAAAATATGATGTATGTGTTTAAGAAGCAATAATATATATCTTAATGATTTTCTTATTGCCTTCCGATTATAAATGATGATGCATGGCTTTTGTATGGAAAACTAAGCATGAAGAGTTTGGTTCACCTAAAAAGAAAAATGCATGACTACAGCAAACCAAATGATCTTGATGGAAAATGCTTTATGTATGATGAAATCAATTTTAATGATGCATAATGATGTAATTATGTAATGCCAATATTAAATATTTTGAAACCATGTTTTGATGTCATGCTCAAAGTAGCGATGTATAATGATCATGCTTAATAAATTTATATTTCAAAATTATGCATGATGATTTTTGTGATTATCGAACTTTGCGATCTTTTGAAAGTTATTTTTTGGCGTTAATGAATGATACATAGATTTGGCATAAAAGAAAAGAACATGCATGTATGAAATCAATCAATAAGTTGAAACAAAAAGAGGAAAGTATTTTTCTTGAAAACTTCTCAAATCCCTACCTTATCGATTTTTCACTAAGAGATCAATAAAATTATTTATGCCATTTTGAATCTCTTGAAAGTAATGTTGAGATTTTGATGATTTTGATGATTTGAATTTGAAATGAGTTTTATCAAAATCATGATCTTGATTTCTTGGAATAACATGAGATTTCCTTTGATGATCTCTTTGAATATTTAAGAGGAGATTTGTCAAATTGAATCATATCTTTTGGTATTCACATGATCTCATCATTCATGATATAATTTTTTGGCTTTGTAAAATTTCTTGTATTTATGAAGTATATCTCATCGCCAAGTTCTGCTTGATATTTCTTCATATGATGATATGAATGCATGCAATACTATGATTTTTTTTATGATGTGAAAGTCAACAATTATCATTTTCTGAAATGATACCATATTGAATGATACTTTATATTTGTCATGATGTGAAGATTGATAAAAAGGGAAAAGAATCACAACATTGTATTCTTCCCTTCTATTTGACAATGACGTAGGGGGAGCAAATTTTGCTAGCTTGCTAGCTTGCATCTTTCAAGAAGAAGCAAAATGCTTGTTCATCTAAAAAAGATGCAAAAATCTTGCCAACTTTCATGTGTAAAATTTGTTAGCTCACAAATTGCAAGGAGAAAAACTTTCTAGGAAGTAAAGTTGCTAGCTTATTCAAAAGTGATGCATGCAATTCTTATGATTTTATTATGATGATGTATTTGATGTATTGCATATCATGTATGAGAATCATGATTAAAATTGCATTGACTTGAATTAAATTTAAATTCAAGGTTTATCTCAATTATGACATATTGAAATAAGAATGACACTTTATTCTTTTCATAATTTGAAAATTGATGAATTGCACCATTGTTTTGTTATTCCTCTCTTTTTGCCAATGACAAAGGGGGAGAAAGAATTTCTAGCGTGTACATCATGAAAAGAGGCAAACTTGTTAGCTTGCACAAGTCAAGAAGATGAAAAAACAAGTTAGCTTACTCATCTCAAAAGAGAAGCAAAGATTGCTAACCTGCATATTTCAAGAAGCAAAAGTTGCCTTCTTGAACATCTTAAATATTGCTAGCTTACATGATGTAAAACTCAAAATTTTGGCTAGCTTGCATGTTGATTAAACTTGAGATTTATTATGCAATGATTTGAAACTGTTATGTCTAAACACATGAGAATTGAACTTCTTCTTTTTGTTAATGACAAAGGGGGAGAAGTATGTTGATGTTATGCATGATGATTTGATGCAAATATTCATGATGAAATTTGCAATGACTTGAATTCAGCTTGAATTCAAGGTTCTATCAATATGGCATATTGATAGGGGGAGTTTGTTTAAACTCCGAGAGTTAGGTTAACTTCATCATCAATTGGTTGTCATCATAAAAAAGGAAGAGATTGTTGAATCTCTGATTTTGATGAGGAAACTAATTGATAAGTGTTTATGATTTAATCTGTGTTTTGAGTGACATAGGATGCTTTGATCAGGATGAGACAATTAAAGCAAGAAGAATCATGTTGTGCCGGGGGAAAACATGTAAAAAGATTAGACGTCGAGTCGAAGGATCGGTCGACATATCGACAGAAGGCTATGGGCCATGGATTCGGGCATCGGGCCAAGAAGAGTGGATATTGCGATAAGGATATCAGAGTTACGGAGTCAACTAGCCGATTGGACAATAGGCCGCAAGAGAGGACGATGCGACGAAGAATCGGACAAAGCGTCGAGGGACCAATGACATGTCAAACAACATAATTAATGCTTAGTATTAACTATCTAGATCGAAGTATGTTTTATATGTGAAGGATTACCTACGATAGCAAGGCATGAAGCATAATGAAGTCCCGGAGTCAAGGACGCGATTTCGTTGGGAGTTCGAGAGTTCATCGAAAGTCCGGACGTTCGTCGGAACCATCTGAGAAGTCTCGGAGCTTGCCAAAGAAGCTCATCAAAACTCGCCAAGAAGATCGTCGTGAAGTCCAAGAGCTTGCCGGGAGTCCGCTGGAATATTGCCGAGAGATTGTCGGAAGTTCACCGGAAGATCGTCTGAAGCTCGCCGGAAGAAACCAAGACTTATGGACTTGTTTAGCTTAAGTATGTCTTAGATTTCGTAGTTAGCATGTAATTAGGTTTGTAATTGGGCCAACCCAATTAGGGGCCAGTTGGACCCATGTAAGGATTGTGTTGGGCCCAATGAGAGGCCCAAACAGTGCCCCAAGAGGTGACACCATCGTGGCACAGTCTCCGAGACTATGTCAGATGGTGGTACCAACTAGAAACAGCCTCCAAGAGGCTACAGGCGGTGGTACTGCCAGTCTGGGCGATGGTACCAACCAGTCTTAGGTAGTGGTACTGCCAGACTGGGCGGTGGTACCGCTTAGTGCAATGTCAGTGTCAGACTGACACTAGCGGTGGTACCACCCAGCGTAGGCAATGGTACCGCCCATGCCTGGGAAACCCGGGATGAGATGTTTTTCAGCTCTAAGTTTGAATCGACTTGAAGCCTATAAATACCCCTCTCATCCCTGGTTAACTAACACAAGCACAAAGAGTTTAAAAGTAAAGAAACATTGTTGCAATCTCTTATGAGAATCCTCCTCTAGTCTAAGTATTAGAATAGTTTAAGAGAGGAGTGAGTGCTTGTAAGGGTTGTCTCCTAAACCCGATAAAATGAGAAGAGGGGTGTAAGAAGGAGGTTGATCTTCGCCTATTAAAGGAAGATCGATAGTGGATGCCGGTGGCCTCGACGAAAGAGGAATCAGCGAAGTGGATGTAAGTCATGACGGCCGAACCACTCTAAAATCTGGTTTGCATTTACTTCTTGCTATTTACCTTATTGCAAATTGAATTCCTCCTTCACTACGTTTCCATACAATTTCAAGTTAACATCTTTATGAAACCAGTTTTATCGAAACGAAATGTTTATGAAGACGTGATTTTACCGCTACACTAATTCACCCCCCCTCTTAGTACCGACCCCTTTTCTAATAGCCTCGATGGAGGAGGAATCGAGAGTGGATGTAGGTCACGACGACCGAACCACTATAAACTTGGTTTGCATTTATTTTGAGCAATTTACTTTTATAGCAAACTGCCTCTACTCCTTACTGCACTTTTACTGCACCTATGCTCTTCCATACTGTCATGGACAAACTTCTAAACAAGTTGTTTGATGTAATGCTGTTAGGACTCTAGCTTGGAGAGTCCTAATTGAGAGGGACATTCATGTAAAAATGTTAGGACTCTAGCTAGGAGAGTCCTAATTGAGAGGGACATTCTGTTAGGACTCTAGCTAGGAGAGTCCTAATTGTGAGGGGCATTCATGTAGGAGGTTTTTTCTTAGAGAAGAATTAGGAGTTGTAAGGGAATAGGAGTCTTGAGTAGGAGTTATATTAGGAGTTGGTTAGAAGTAAGAGTCTTAAGTAGGAGTCCTATTAGGAGTTAGGGTTTAGAAGCCCTATAAATAGCCATGTATTCCTTCTCTTTTCATAAGCAATAGATGAATCTTTTCTGCAGCCTTTGAGCAGCAACTTGGAGGGAGGAACCCCTATAGAGTTCCAAGGAGGCCGATCCCCTAAAGAGATCAACCCCAAGTTTAGAATCTGCAAGGGTTCTAACACCTGGTATCAGAGCAGCGTTCTTGGCGTCTCGCTGCCCTTCCGTAGCCATCCATCAACCCTCTACAACCATCCAAAGCAATTCTCACAATTGCTTAAAAGATCGTCACCGAATTCCGTCATCATCTCCACCACCACGGATCATCCTTTGATCTCCCCATGAATTACAACAGGTTCTGGTTTCCTACCTGGCTGGTTTCCTAATTGAGAGGGACATTCATGTAAAAATGTTAGGACTCTAGCTAGGAGAGTCCTAATTGAGAGGGACATTCTGTTAGGACTCTAGCTAGGAGAGTCCTAATTGTGAGGGGCATTCATGTAGGAGGTTTTTTCTTAGAGAAGAATTAGGAGTTGTAAGGGAATAGGAGTCTTGAGTAGGAGTTATATTAGGAGTTGGTTAGAAGTAAGAGTCTTAAGTAGGAGTCCTATTAGGAGTTAGGGTTTAGAAGCCCTATAAATAGCCATGTATTCCTTCTCTTTTCATAAGCAATAGATGAATCTTTTCTGCAGCCTTTGAGCAGCAACTTGGAGGGAGGAACCCCTATAGAGTTCCAAGGAGGCCGATCCCCTAAAGAGATCAACCCCAAGTTTAGAATCTGCAAGGGTTCTAACACCTGGTATCAGAGCAGCGTTCTTGGCGTCTCGCTGCCCTTCCGTAGCCATCCATCAACCCTCTACAACCATCCAAAGCAATTCCCACAATTGCTTAAAAGATCGTCACCGAATTCCGTCATCATCTCCACCACCACGGATCATCCTTTGATCTCCCCGTGAATTGCAACAGGTTCTGGTTTCCTACCTTACTGCTGCTGCAATTTAGTTATCCTTATTCGAAAATCTAAAAAAAAAAAAAAAATCGTTCCTATATTGCTGCATAAACTTTTCGTCACAAAGTTTTTATCTCTACGACGAAAGATACATTGCAGAATTCCAGCCGCATAGCACCATCTGTTTGATCTTGCTACTGTGCTTTTTCTATCCAAATTTCTACGAAATTTTTATGACATCTTTGACACTTCTTAACAGTAGATTTCCCTTTGGTTTCATCAAAAAATTCTCAATATAAACTACTGATCTTTTATGTCTAATCTGCTGCACTTGAATTGCAGAATTCAAGCCGCATAGCACCATCTGTTTGATCTTGCTACTGTGCTTTTTCTATCCAAATTTCTACAAAATTTTCATGACATCTTTGACACTTCCTAACAGTAGATTTCTCTTTGATTTCATCGAAAAATTCTCAATATAAACTACTGATATTTTTTGTCCAATCTGCTGCACTTGAAAATCTATGCTGCAGAAAATTTCAACTGCATATCGTTGCCTTAACCCATCTATTTGCAATATTTTTTGAATGAAATTTCTTATACACTTCATAGATCATCTTGGCTTCTATCTAAGATTGATCTATTAAGAAATTCATCTCTAAAAATGATTTTATGTTGCTGTAAATTTTCATCGTAACCCGCTGAAATTTTTCGACGATAATTCTGCAATTGCAACTTGCACCAATTTCCTTGCTGTTATACTGCCAAAATTTTCTTGATTAAATTAGATATCCTTGCTGTCATATAAATTGTGATTTTTCTATCAATTCCCTCCTCAATTCTCTCAAGTTTTTGGTGGAAATTACGTCGAGAAACCGTTGTTTCTTCGACGACAATTCTACTCTTACAAGACAGCACATACTTGCTGCAACTTCCACGGATTTCTGTCAAACCTTTGTTACTATCTACCACAGATCCAAAACTTTCAACCACAGCCCTAAAACTCTACTAAACCATACCCTCAAACTGCACCCAAAACTACCACAAAACAAGCCTAAATCGTAGCCTACATCCACCAATCCACCAACCCTTTTGACCATCACTTCTCTCAACCTATACATGCCTTTAACCTAACAACAAAAGAGAGATCTTAATGTTAGGATCGAGAGCACTAAGAGGGGGGGGGGGGTGAATTAGTGCAGCGGAAATCTTACAGCGATTAAAAACCAAAAGCTGCGTTCGTTCAAAAACTGTTATGATGCAAAAGCAAATTCTCAGTTTGTATCTAAGTGCAGTTTGCGTCTAAGCGCAGATTGCGTCTAAGCGCAGTTTTGCGTCTAAGCGCAGTTTACGTTTAAACTCAGATTTACGTATAAACGCAGTTTTACGTCTAAACGCAGATTTACGTCTAAACGCAGATTTACGTCTAAACGCAGATTTACGTCTAAACGCAGTTTTACGTCTAAACGCAGATTTACGTCTAAACTCAGATTTACGTCTTAAACTCAGATTTACGTCTAAACGCAGATTTACGTCTAAACGCAGTTTTACGTCTAGACGCAGATTTACGTCTAAACTTTTGAAACTTGTTTGTATACTCGCAGAAGGCAGTATGCAGTTGAAATCAAGACGTAAACGTGAACTGAAATCTGATGATTGAGCGAGGAAAGCCGATTTACGTCTGAATGCAGTTTTACGTCTAAATGCTGAAACTCGTTCGCAAAATCGTAGAGGAAAGTTTGCAGTTATCAATAGGATCAAAATGTAAGTGTAAACTGCAAAGAAGCTCGTTCGTAAAAGCACGGAAGACAGTTCTGCAGAATCAAACGTAAACGTAAACAGTAATGTATGAAAATATGAATTTACGTCTGAATGCAGATTCGGAAGAACAGCACTTAGAACTTGTTCGTGGAAGCGCAGAGAGCAGTAGCAATGAAGGAGGTTTGCAGTAATGATAAAGTGCTCGAAAATAAACGCAAACCAGAGATTTAGAGTGGTTCGGTCAGCCTTGACCTACTCCACTTTTGGCTTCCTCCACCGACGAGGTTGCCGACGTCAACTAGGTGCCTTCCTTCAATGGGCGAAGGCTAACTGCCCTTTTACAGTTTCTCTCCTTTTGACAGGCTCAGGAGACAACCTTTACAGACCTTTCTCTCCTCACTTTACAACTGAAAACTTGAAGAACAGAAGGAGGAGACTTAAAGGATTTACAACACTTTTGAGCTCTTAGAATCACAGAAAAGATCAAGATTTCGGTGTAGGTCTGTATCTTTTCAGTGCTGAATGGGTGGGGTATTTATAGGCCCCAACCCAATTCAAAATTCGAGCTCAAAACGATCAAATCGATCAAATCCCAGAATTCTGGGATCAGGCGGTTGCACCTCTTGACTGGAGAGGTGGCACCGCCTAGCAGAGCTCGAAGACTGAGCTCAGGCGATTGCTTCTCTCTGCCAGAGCTCGAAGACTGAGCTCAATGGTTGCATCACCTGGCAGAGCTCGAAGACTGAGCTTGGTGATTGCATCACCTGGCAGAGCTCGAAACTGAGCTCGGTGGTTGCATCACCTGGCAGAGCTCCAAGCTGAGCTCAGGCTGATCCACCTCTCTGCCAGAGCTCGAAGACTGAGCTCGGTGATTACATCACCTGGCAGAGCTCGAGACTGAGCTCAGGCTGATGCACCTCTCTGCCAGAGCTCGAAGACTGAGCTCGGTGGTTGCATCGCCTGGCAGAGCTCGAAACTTGAGCTCTGGCGGTGCTACCTCTTGGCAGAGGAGGTTGCACCGCCCAGTCTAGCTCGAAGACTGAGCTCTGGGCGGTTGCACCTCTCGGCTGGGGCGGTTGCACCTCCCAGCCTCGCAGCCCTGGCGGTTGCACCTCCTGGCTGGGGCGGTTGCACCTCCCAACCCCACAGCCCAGGCGGTTGCACCTCCTGGCTGGGGCGGTTGCACCTCCTGGTGCAATCAGGGTCCGAATGGTTCACTCCATTCGGCCCACTTTGAATCTTTTCAGGGGCCCAATTGCCCCAAGATTAAGCTAATGGGATCACCTCCCATTTTCATGCTTAATCATCATGCTAACTACGATTAACTCTAAGACAACTTCTGCAGCTTTGCTCCGATGCGTCAATCGCTTCTTCCGGCGAGTTTCCTGCCAACTTTCGTCGATCAACCGATAACCCTCGGTGATCCTTCTGCGGACATCCGGCATACTCCTGGACTTTGCGATGATCCACTTGGCTAGTTCCGACGAGCTTCGCTTGGCAAGCTTCTGGACTTCTCGGATCTGTTCTCGTTGAACCTCCGACGACCGTCCGAACTTCCGTCGAACTCTCGAACTCCCAACGTGATCATGATCTTGACTCCGGCGCAACACCTGCTGCTTGTCTTACTCTTATCGTAGTTAATCCTGCACACTTAAAACAAAACTTCAATCGAGACAATTAATCCTAAGCAATTAACCAAGTTGTCCGACATGTCATTGGTCCCTCGACGCTTCGTCCGATTCTTCGGCGCATCGTCCTCTCGTGCAGCCTATTGCCCAATCGGCCAGTTGACTCCGCAACTCCGATATCCTTGGCACAATACCCGCTCTTCTTGGCCCGATGCCCGAGTCCACGGCCCGAAGCCTTCTGTCGATACGCCGACCGATCCACCGGCCCGACGTCCAATCTTCTGACATGTTCCTTCGGCACAAACATGATTTTCCTGCTTTAATTGTCTCATCCTGATCGAAGCATCCTGCGTCACTCAAAACGCAGATTAAATCATAAACATATATCAAGTAGTTTCATCATCAAAATACGATATTCAACAATCTCCCCCTTTTTGATGATGACAACTACTTGATGACGGAGTTAACCTTAACTCCCGGAGTTTAAACAAACTCCCCCTATCAATATGCCATATTGATAGAACCTTGAATTCAAACTGAATTCAAGTCATTGCAATATTCATCATGAATACTTGCAACACGTCAACATGAACATATGCATAAACTTTATGCATCACATGTCATGTCATCAACATACTTTCATCAACATACTTCTCCCCCTTTGTCATCAACAAAAAGGAGAAGTACTACAATCAAGTGTGTGTGATATTGGTTCAACTCATTGCATGAAAAACATAGTATCAAGTTTTATCATCATGCAATCTTGGAGCTAGAAGATTTAGCAAGTGTTACATCATGCTTAGAACATTCATGCTATCAAGTTTTAGATATGCAAGTTTTATAGCATATAAGATAGCACTTTTGGTAATGTTCAAGATAGCAAGTTCTACATCATGCAAGCTAGCAAATTAGAGATGTTCAAGAAGGCAACTCTTGCTTCTTGAAAATTTTGCTCACTTTGCTAGATGCGCAAGTTAGCATTTTTGCCTCTTGAGATAGGCAAGATAGCACATTTGCTTCTTTTGAGATAGCAACTTTTTGCTTCTCTTTAGACCAACAAGCTAGCAATTTTTACGATATACAAGTTTCACAATATATAAGCTAGCAAAAATTTCGAAAGCAAATGCAAGATAAATTTCTTGTGTAAGCTCATGATTCTTGCTTCCTATTACAATGTGCAAATTGCAAGTTTTGCTTCTTGAGATATTCAAGATAGTGATGTTCAAGAAGACAATTTTTCTTCTTGAAATAAGCAAGTTAGCAATCTTTGCTTCTTAAAATAGGTAAGCTAGCAAATCAAGTTTTTGCATCTTCTTGACTTGTACAAGCTAGCTATCTCCCCCTTTGTCATTGTCAACAAGGGAAAAACCCTTTACATCAATTTCTAAATCATGACAAAGGTAAGTAATCATTCTTATTTGTGCATCATTATAGTTTCAATGCACAAATTCATTAACATTACATTTCAAAAGATTTATGCATGATACTGAAAAATCAATTATCATCATGAGCATATCAAACATGATATTCAAGCATTCATGATATATCATTTTGGCAGCATGATCATAGATATTCAAACGATGGTATCTAGAATTCATTACATCCTATTATGCATGATCATTAACTCCTCATTTGTATTTCATGCATTATTTCATTTCATCTCATAAGGAATATCAAGAAGAGTTATTGGATGATGAGATAAATATTTTATGAATACACAGAATATTATAAGTGTTTCATGTATTCATATTATCACATGAAGCATATTATCATTTTTAAGATTCATAACATGAATAACGTTATTACTATTTCATCAAAATCAGTTTCGAGATTCACATAATATCATGAAATCATTAATCTCGATAAAATGGGAAAAACATTTTCTTTTTAAGTGATTCTTTTAACACATCATAAAAAAGAAAAACTCATTCATAATTCAAGTGATTTACAAGATATTATAAATGAATTTATCACTTGTATTTCACCAAAATCGAGAACTCTTAGAGATAGAAAATGATTGAAGCATTTAATCTGATTGAAGAATGATTCATATTTAAAGTGTAGCATTTGTCAAATCTGAAATCATCAAGTATAACTTTAATATTTTCATTGCAACATTAAGCAAGGTTTCATTGAACATAATTTTGAATGATTCTTATAAATGCCTAAAACTTCTTTAGTTTTAATTTATGATTGACTTTATAATAGCATGCTCAAATCTTTATTTTTATGTCAAAACCATACATTATATTTAATAAACAAAGACAATGAAAAATATCAAGCCTTCCAGACAAAAGCCATGTATCGTCATTGAAAAGCAATATGAAAATCATCAAAATATACATTCTTGCTTCTCAAGCACATAAATAAGATTAATCTCACTAGGTGTAAAATCATTAGATTTCTATCTTGCATTAACATGAGACATGCAATTTTCATTATCATTTTCAAGATTACAAGCATGATCATATTTTTGCATTTTCATTATTAAATTATTAAAAATATAATTTTCAAGAAAATTTAAAGAAAAAGAAAAATGCATCATGAAATGCATCATGTAATTTCGAAGTAAATTAGGGGGATTTCGATTACCTCATCATTGTAGGCTGTTAAGGCGTAGTTTCCCGCCTTGCTTTTGTTGACTTTCTCTTCTTCGGAGGAGCTCGATTCATCCCAATTTTTGTTCTTCTTCTTGCGTTTAAAGCAAGTAGTTCCATTCTTTTTGCTTTTTAATTTTCGTTTCATTTTAAGTTCACCATCACTTGAGCTTATGCTCGAGTGGTCTTCAAATGTTCTATGTCCCAAATCCTTCCTGTTCTTTGGAAGGTTGGTTTGTTCATCATTGTCCTCATCACTTGAGTCATCGCTCAAGTGGCATTCATTTGTCCAGAGTTCCAAATCCTTCCTGTTCTTTGGAAGGTGGTTCTCAAGTTCTTCACGTGCATTGCACGTCATTTCATATGTGATCAATGAACCAATTAGTTCTTCAAGTGGAAAATGGTTCAAGTTTTTCGATTCTTGAATAGCAATTACTTTTGAATCCCAAGTTTTAGAAAGTGAGCGCAAAACTTTGTTAACGAGTTCAAAATCCGAAAAGCTTTTACCAAGTGATTTTAAACCATTGACGACATCCGTAAAACGGGTGTACATGTCAACAACGGTTTCGCTTGGTTTCATATGAAAAAGCTCGAAATCAAGCAGTAGAATATTAGCTTTCGAGTCTTTGACTCTACTAGTTCCCTCGTGCGTGATTTCAAGAGTGCGCCAAATATCGAAAGCCGTTTCACACGTAGAAATCCGATTGAACTCATTTTTGTCCAATGCGCAAAATAAGGCATTCATAGCCTTTGCGTTTAAAGAAAAATTCTTCTTCTCCAAAACCGACCATTCGTTCATCGGTTTGGAGGGAAGTTGAAAACCGTTTTCAATGATATTCCATAAATCCAGATTTAGAGAAATTAAGAAAACTCTCATTCGAGTTTTCCAATAAGTGTAGTCCAATCCGTTAAAGAACGGTGGACGAAAGACCGAACAGCCCTCTTGAAAAGTCATTTCTCTCGGGTGTAAATCCGAAATGAGAAATACCCCGCTCTGATACCAATTGTTAGGATCGAGAGCACTAAGAGGGGGGGGGTGAATTAGTGCAGCGGAAATCTTACAGCGATTAAAAACCAAAAGCTGCGTTCGTTCAAAAACTGTTATGATGCAAAAGCAAATTCTCAGTTTGTATCTAAGTGCAGTTTGCGTCTAAGCGCAGATTGCGTCTAAGCGCAGTTTTGCGTCTAAGCGCAGTTTACGTTTAAACTCAGATTTACGTATAAACGCAGTTTTACGTCTAAACGCAGATTTACGTCTAAACGCAAATTTACGTCTAAACGCAGATTTACGTCTAAACGCAGTTTTACGTCTAAACGCAGATTTACGTCTAAACTCAGATTTACGTCTTAAACTCAGATTTACGTCTAAACGCAGATTTACGTCTAAACGCAGTTTTACGTCTAGACGCAGATTTACGTCTAAACTTTTGAAACTTGTTTGTATACTCGCAGAAGGCAGTATGCAGTTGAAATCAAGACGTAAACGTGAACTGAAATCTGATGATTGAGCGAGGAAAGCCGATTTACGTCTGAATGCAGTTTTACGTCTAAATGCTGAAACTCGTTCGCAAAATCGTAGAGGAAAGTTTGCAGTTATCAATAGGATCAAAATGTAAGTGTAAACTGAAAAGAAGCTCGTTCGTAAAAGCACGGAAGACAGTTCTGCAGAATCAAACGTAAACGTAAACAGTAATGTATGAAAATATGAATTTACGTCTGAATGCAGATTCGGAAGAACAGCACTTAGAACTTGTTCGTGGAAGCGCAGAGAGCAGTAGCAATGAAGGAGGTTTGCAGTAATGATAAAGTGCTCGAAAATAAACGCAAACCAGAGATTTAGAGTGGTTCGGTCAGCCTTGACCTACTCCACTTTTGGCTTCCTCCACCGACGAGGTTGCCGACGTCAACTAGGTGCCTTCCTTCAATGGGCGAAGGCTAACTGCCCTTTTACAGTTTCTCTCCTTTTGACAGGCTCAGGAGACAACCTTTACAGACCTTTCTCTCCTCACTTTACAACTGAAAACTTGAAGAACAGAAGGAGGAGACTTAAAGGATTTACAACACTTTTGAGCTCTTAGAATCACAGAAAAGATCAAGATTTCGGTGTAGGTCTGTATCTTTTCAGTGCTGAATGGGTGGGGTATTTATAGGCCCCAACCCAATTCAAAATTCGAGCTCAAAACGATCAAATCGATCAAATCCCAGAATTCTGGGATCAGGCGGTTGCACCTCTTGACTGGAGAGGTGGCACCGCCTAGCAGAGCTCGAAGACTGAGCTCAGGCGATTGCTTCTCTCTGCCAGAGCTCGAAGACTGAGCTCGATGGTTGCATCACCTGGCAGAGCTCGAAGACTGAGCTTGGTGATTGCATCACCTGGCAGAGCTCGAAACTGAGCTCGGTGGTTGCATCACCTGGCAGAGCTCCAAGCTGAGCTCAGGCTGATCCACCTCTCTACCAGAGCTCGAAGACTGAGCTCGGTGATTGCATCACCTGGCAGAGCTCGAGACTGAGCTCAGGCTGATGCACCTCTCTGCCAGAGCTCGAAGACTGAGCTCGGTGGTTGCATCGCCTGGCAGAGCTCGAAACTTGAGCTCTAGCGGTGCTACCTCTTGGCAGAGGAGGTTGCACCGCCCAGTCTAGCTCGAAGACTGAGCTCTGGGCGGTTGCACCTCTCGGCTGGGGCGGTTGCACCTCCCAGCCTCGCAGCCCTGGCGGTTGCACCTCCTGGCTGGGGCGGTTGCACCTCCCAACCCCACAGCCCAGGCGGTTGCACCTCCTGGCTGGGGCGGTTGCACCTCCTGGTGCAATCAGGGTCCGAATGGTTCACTCCATTCGGCCCACTTTGAATCTTTTCAGGGGCCCAATTGCCCCAAGATTAAGCTAATGGGATCACCTCCCATTTTCATGCTTAATCATCATGCTAACTACGATTAACTCTAAGACAACTTCTGCAGCTTTGCTCCGATGCGTCAATCGCTTCTTCCGGCGAGTTTCCTGCCAACTTCCGTCGATCAACCGATAACCCTCGGTGATCCTTCTGCGGACATCCGGCATACTCCTGGACTTTGCGACGATCCACTTGGCTAGTTCCGACGAGCTTCGCTTGGCAAGCTTCTGGACTTCTCGGATCTGTTCTCGCTGAACCTCCGACGACCGTCCGAACTTCCGTCGAACTCTCGAACTCCCAACGTGATCATGATCTTGACTCCGGCGCAACACCTGCTGCTTGTCTTACTCTTATCGTAGTTAATCCTGCACACTTAAAACAAAACTTCAATCGAGACAATTAATCCTAAGCAATTAACCAAGTTGTCCGACATGTCATTGGTCCCTCGACGCTTCGTCCGATTCTTCGGCGCATCGTCCTCTCATGCAGCCTATTGCCCAATCGGCCAGTTGACTCCGCAACTCCGATATCCTTGGCACAATACCCGCTCTTCTTGGCCCGATGCCCGAGTCCACGGCCCGAAGCCTTCTGTCGATACGCCGACCGATCCACCGGCCCGACGTCCAATCTTCTGACATGTTCCTTCGGCACAAACATAATTTTCCTGCTTTAATTGTCTCATCCTGATCGAAGCATCCTGCGTCACTCAAAACGCAGATTAAATCATAAACATATATCAAGTAGTTTCATCATCAAAATACGAGATTCAACACTTAACATCATAGATTTGGAGGCATATATTATGGCATCTAAGGAGGTAATCAATGCTAAATTCGAAGCCTTGGAGGCGCGAATGGAGGATAAGATTCGGATGCTCTTTACCGAACTCAGATTGGGCCGACCACTAAGCCCGAAGAAATCACATCAAGGAGAGAGCTTTGCCCAATCACACCAACCCCAAAGATATGACTTCCAAGAGAGGGGAAGCTCTATGACCAACCTCAACTATCCATGCATGAGAGTGGACTTCCCTAGATGGGAAGAAGGAGACCCGATTGGTTTGATCTCGCGCGCGGAGCGATATTTTCGGTACCACAAAACCGCGGATGTATCTATGGTGAAAATTGCAGCTATACATCTTGAAGGGGATGCTATATAGTGGTTTGACTGGTTTGAACATACTTATGGAGTCCTTTCATGGCGACAATTCAAAGAAGGACTGCTGATTCGCTTCAAACCAACCGATTACGAGAATATTGACGAACAACTAGCAAAGATCCAACAAACCTCCACCATTCAGGAGTACCAAACCAGGTTTGAAAGGTTATCTAATCAAACTCATGATTGGTCTCAAAAACAGCTATTGTGAACCTTCATCGAGGGCTTGAAGCCGGAGATCCGAGGAGAAGTTAAAGCGCGACAACCGTATACGCTTATGGCAGCCATCTCTTTCGCATGATATCAAGAGGAGCAATTGAACCATGAAGCTCGGAGGACTAGGGTCTCTCCTCAACCAGTAATATTGAAGCCCTTAGCGCCCCCTACTGTCGACCAAGTCCCTACACTAAAGAGGTTAACAAGAGAAGAGCTTCGGGAGCGATATGCGAAGGGGTTATGTTGGCATTGTGACGAGCCGTGGAGCCGTGAGCATCGCTGTAGTAAAGGGGGACTTCTTATGATTGAACCGATAGAAGAAGAGGTCATTGAACATCCACAAGAGAGCCTTGAACATGAAGAAGAAGATGCAGAAGAAGAGCCACAACTGACCGAAGTTACGGTACATACACTAGCTAGCTACTCAAACCCGCAAACGATGAAAATTGGAGGCCTTCTCAAACAACAACCAATCAATGTTCTCATCGACACGGGCAGTACTACTAACTTCCTAAATAGTAAGCTTGCTGTTCGGATATCATTACCTATCGAGAATCGTTGCAGGTTTGATGTTAAGGTCACCGACGGACGGATTTTGAATTGTGATCATAGGCGCTTGCAAGAGAAACTATTGCTGCAGGACCAAGAGATAATTGCAGATTTCTACCTTCTCCCTCTTAACAATCATGAGGCCATGCTCAGAATTAAATGGTTGACGACATTAGGTGATATTTCTTGGAATTTTATGAAACTAATTATGAAATTTTACAGTAAGGAGAAACAGGTGACATTGCACGGGAAACGTGGGGGCGACATAACAACAATTTGCACACAACAAATGGAGAATGTTTTGCATAAAGCATGCAGCGGATTTTTGGTACAACTTGAGCAGCAAACTAAGGGAGAGCCAATAGAATTTGAAGATCCAAATCTACTTCCTTTGCTTACTGAATTTTCAAATATATTTGACGAACCGCGCAACCTACCTCTTACCTGTCGGCATGATCATTTTATAATGATTCTTCCAGGCAAATCTTCAGCAAATGCTCAACCATATCAGTATCCACATCTCCAGAAGGATGAAATAGAAAGGATTATAAAAGAGATGCTCAAAACATGAGTTATTCGGCCAAGTTGCAACCTCTACTCTTCGCCGGTGCTACTTGTATGCAAGAAGGACGGAACAAGGCGAATATGTGTTGATTACCGAGCTCTCAATGGCATAATCATCAAGGATAAATACTTTATTCCAATAGTAGATGAATTGCTAGATGAAAGGGAGCACAAATCTTTACAAAGCTGGACCTTTGATCCGGGTATCATTAAATACGAGCATGCGAAGAAGACATACGGAAAACCACCTTTTGAACACACAACAACCATAAATTTTTGCTTTCTTCAACAAAAGGTGGAATATCTTGGGCATATCATATCAGAGGAAGGTGTGTCAGTGGACCCCTTCAAAATTGGAGCAATGCAAAACTGGCCGACCTCGAGAAACATAAAATTGCTACATGGCTTTCTGGGTTTAACAGGCTACTACCACAAGTTCGTCAAAAACTATGGAAAGATTAGTGCACCACTTACTTCCTTACTAGAAAAAGATGTCTTCCAATGGTTGGATAGAGCCTCCACTACCTTCGACAAACTTAAGGCAGCCATGATGACGACGCCGATGCTAACACTACCAGATTTCAACCGACCCTTCATTATTGAGGCCGACACATCTGGAGTCAGAATTGGAGCCATTCTCATGCAAGATGATCGACAACTCGCATACACTAGCAAGGCATTATCTCCCTCCGATCAAAATATGTCAACATATGATAAGGAGATGCTCGCCATTGTGCGCGCAGCAACGAGGTGGAGATTGTACTTGATCAGGCGATACTTTCAAATCAAGACCGACCATGAAAGCCTAAAATATCTCTTGGAGCAGAAGATATCTTCCCCCGAGCAGCAAAAATGGGTAACAAAACTTCTTGGATTTGATTTTGAAATAACTTACAAAAAGGGGAAAGAGAATGTTCTTGCAGATGCGCTTTCGCAGCTACCCGAGCAAGTTAAAGTTTCGACCGTTTCACTTCCGACCAGCGACTTCCTTGAGGATATTAAGATGGAATGTTAGAAAGATTCAGATACTAGTAAGATTATAAAAAAATTGGAGGAAGCACCAAGCCCCATGGCTCATTACAATTGAGACTCAAAAGAATTACACTATAAGGGATGCATTGTGCTTGTGACAAATTCTACTTGCATCTTCAATAGCAGATTTTGGACAAAGTTATTCTATATGCAGGGTACTAAATTGAAAAGGAGTACGACATATCACCCACAAACCAACAGCCAACCGGAAGTTTTAAACAGGTGCTTGGAGACAGCCCAAAGCCACCCACCAAATATGACTACCCAAAGAGAACTCCAGACCCAACCAAGTGTCATTATTGATCGACGGATCGTGACTCAACGACGATGACCCATTAATGAAGTGCTAATACAGTGGGCGAACCTACCAAAAGAAGATGCCACTTGGGAGAACTATGATGACTTGAAGATCAAATTCTCAGAATTCATGAATCATCAGCCTCGAGGACAAGGCTAATTTGAAGAGGGCGGGTCTGTTAGGACTCTAGCTTGGAGAGTCCTAATTGAGAGGGACATTCATGTAAAAATGTTAGGACTCTAGCTAGGAGAGTCCTAATTGAGAGGGACATTCTGTTAGGACTCTAGCTAGGAGAGTCCTAATTGTGAGGGGCATTCATGTAGGAGGTTTTTTCTTAGAGAAGAATTAGGAGTTGTAAGGGAATAGGAGTCTTGAGTAGGAGTTATATTAGGAGTTGATTAGACGTAAGAGTCTTAAGTAGGAGTCCTATTAGGAGTTAGGGTTTAGAAGCCCTATAAATAGCCATGTATTCCTTCTCTTTTCATAAGCAATAGATGAATCTTTTCTGCAGCCTTTGAGCAGCAACTTGGAGGGAGGAACCCCTATAGAGTTCCAAGGAGACCGATCCCCTAAAGAGATCAACCCCAAGTTTAGAATCTGCAAGGGTTCTAACAAATGCTTATGTATGTCCGTGTCTTTTGGCATGTTCATGCCTTGTACAGCATGTAGAGGGGCGGCCGAAGGCATAATAGTCCTATTTTAGTTGGGTTGGTGGCCTCTTTAGGCTTGTAAATAAAGGTTGTGTCATGTGGACACGTGCGAGAGATTTTTGATCTATAATGGACCATTTTACCCTTTGTTATGCGACTGTTCAGAGCTTGTAAAGTCTGTTTATAATTTGCATTGTCTATGAAGTGTTTTTTGGAGATGTTTGCTTGTGGATCCCGATTGAGGCGTTCTCTCTAACCCGTTCTCTCTTTTGGTGGTCCTAAGGGACGATATGAGGCTTCGGGGAGGCTAACCTTTGCGGACGGACACGCAAGGGTGCCGCACGACTTAGGCAAAACCAGCTAAGTCCGTGACAATACGCTTTCAAGCTATCTTTATGAATCAGTTTCAACGTACGAAAGATTTACGAAATGAAGAATTTTTCGAACCTGATGATTTTACCACTGCATTAATTCACCGCCGTCCCCCTCCCCCCACCCCCCCTCTTAAAGCCAACTCATTCCTAACAGTTGGTATCAGAGCCTCGTATTTCTCATTTGGTTGAACACCCAAGAGGAATGACTCTTTTCGGCTTTCAAGAGGGTCACTCTCTCATTCGTCCTCCATTTTTCAATGGGATGGACTACACATATTGGAAAACTCGAATAAGAGTTTTCTTGGCTTCTTTGGATTTAAACTTATGGAACATTGTTGAAAATGGTTTTCGAAGATCTTCTCTTCCATTGAACCATTGGAATGATTTGGAGAAGAAGATATTTTCTTTAAATGCTAGAGCTATGAATGCTCTATTTTGTGCCTTAGACAAAAATGAGTTTAATCAGGTTTTTACTTATGAAATGACTTTCGATATATAGCACACTCTCGAAATCACACACAAAGGCACTAATAGAGTAAAAGATTCTAAAATAAATATTTTAATGTACGATTTTGAACTATTTCGAATGAAGCCAAGTGAAACCATTGGAGACATGTATACCCGTTTTATGGATGTCATCAATGGTTTAAAAGCTCTTGGTAAATCCTTTTCTAATTTTGAACTCATTAACAAGATTTTATGATCGCTTTCTAAGAATTGGGATTAAAAAATAACAACTATATAAGAATAAAAAATTTGAATACTTTTTTGATCGAAGAACTTATCGGGTCTCTAATGACCTATGAAATGACATGCAATGCATGTAAATAACTTGATAACCACCTTCCAAAGAACAAGAAGGATTTCAGACTAAGAACAATCGAAGACTACTCGAGCATAAGCTCAAGTGATGGTGAACTTGAACTTCTCATGAAATTTTTAAAACAAGAATTAAAAAATTAAAAATGAACTTAACAAAAAAAAAGAAGGTGACTTTGGATGAATCAAGCTCATCCAAAGACGAGGAGAAAAACAAAGGCGAGATGGCAAACTATGCATTAACAACTTTCTACAATGAGGTAAACAACTCATACGAAAATCTTTTAATTTATTTCAAAATTACATAATACTTTTCATGAGTTATTTTTAATTTAGTTTAATTATTTTTCTTGAAATTTGCATGTTTAATGATGTAATGCAAATGCAAAACAGAAAAAGGGATCATTTTAAGAAATTTTGAAAATGATCATGATTTATGATAAATAAATAAAATAATTTTGATTAAAAATGCCTTATGAAATCATGCTTGATGTTTTAATGATGCTCTATGATTAATGAAATCATGTTTCATTTGAAGTAATGATTTGATATCATACTCAATAAGTTTATATTTCAAATTTATGCATGATGATTCTTGAGATTTATGGATTATCAATTTTTACAATAATGAACATGGCCTTTTCAGTTTTAAACCATGATGTATGGTTTTCATACGAAAAAACTTAGGCATGCTTGTATGAAATCAAATCACTTAGATTAAAACAAAAAGGGGGAATACATATTTTTCTTGAAAATATCTCTAAAGCTTTTAGATTTTTCAACAAGTGATTCTTAGTGATGAATCTATCTTATATAATCTCTTGAAAATAATATTTATTTGATGATTTAAATTTAAATGAGTTTTATCTTGATTTTTTGAAATTTATAACTTGAGATTTCTTATGCACGAATCAAGATCTCCTATGTTTCTTTTATCCACTTATAAAAGAAGAGATTTGTTGAAATAAATCATGTCTTGTGACATTCATGAAAAATTGAGATATTATGCATGAATTGAGTTCTCATGAGAATCTATTTACGTTGTCTTCATTGAATTTTCTTGAAAACATTTTGATGATTTTGATTATTTGAATTTGAATGAGATTTTACCTATATCGTGATTTTGATTCCTCGGAATTACTTGATATTTAAATTTGAATCATAAAATTTCTTATGCATGAATTGAAATATTTTTCTCCTACATTTCCTTTTGTAATTTACTAAATAGAATATCTTTTTAGGAATTCATGACTGAAAATTTATTTTGAAGATCTTTTACTATTTGATCTCCTATGATTCTATTTGCTATATATTAAAAGGAAGTATTATTGAACTCATGATCTTGGATTCTCAGAATCAAATCTTGATATTTTCCTTAATTGAATCAAGATCCCTCACTTCTTATTCTCGAATGATTTCTTACGGTTTATTAATGAGAATATTTGTCCAAACGAATCACAATGTTTCCATGATTTTTTTTACTCACAACTTGAGATGATGTGCTTTGAAGTTTGGAATAGGGTAAACATAAATTAATTTTTCTTTCATCTTTCGAAACTCCCTTGTATTCATTTAGTGTATATCTCATCACCTAATTCTTCTTGATATTTTTCATGTGATGATATGAATGCATGAAATACTCATGATATTGTGTTGATGCTCTAAAATGATATAAATTTGCTAGCTTATGAGTATCATATATGATATAATAATTGATTTATTTTTAGTATCATGCATAGAGTAAGGATAATATGTAATGTTTTAAAATTGTGAATGTTGTAAATTGAAACTATAATAATGTACAAACATATTGAAATACTTATTGAAACATTAATGTAATTATGAATGATGATTTGATATTATGCATGCAATACTTTAACTTATGATAACGATGCATGCAACGATGAAATATTCATGATGAAATTTTTTTTTGACATTCATGACTTGAATTCTCATCTATTCTATTTACCTTTGTCATGGTTTAGAAATTGATGTAAAAGGAAAAAGAGATACAAAATTGTATTCTTCTCTTCTTTTTGACAATGACAAAGGGGGAGATAGCTAGCTTGCACAAGTCAAGAAGATGCAAAACATACTACTAAACTTACACATCTAGCAAAATTTATAAACTTGCAAAACTCAAGAAATATTGCTAGCTTGCATGTTGATATGTGGAGAAAGAATTGCTAGAAATGCAAAAATGCTAGCTTGCACGTTTTAAGTAGATGCAAAAATATGCTACCTTGCATATATCAAAAGGTGTAAAAAGTTTACAAAAAACTCACTAGCTTGCATAATGCAAAACTTGTTAGCTTGCTTCATGTAAAACATTGTATCTTGCTAGATTGTTATCTTGCATTATTTTTCAAAAACTTGTTAGCCTTCGTACTTCAAAGAGAAGTAACACTTACCAAATTGCTAGCTTGCATATTGTAAAATAATGTAAAATTTTGGTAACTTGCACTTTGCAAAGGAAGCAAAAATGACACTTCTGAAAAGAGTAGAAAGAGCTTGCTATCTTGAAGTAAAAATGCAAACTTACATAATTTGCAATCTTGCACATCTTTAAAATTAATGATGATTTGGTGATTATGCATGTTGTAAAATGATGAAAAATTTACTATCTTGCATAATGTAAAACTTGCTAATTTTTCTAGCTTACAAATTGCATGATGATAAAACTTGATATTATATTTTTTATGCAATGTTTGACATTATATCTCTAAACAATTGATAGTTGCACTTCTCCTTTTTGTTGATGATAAAGGGGGAGAAGTATGATGTTATGCATAAGTTTATGATAACATGTTGCTTGGATTTTTGAATCCAAGAGTTCTATCAATATGGCATATTGACAGGCGGAGTTTGTTTAAACTCTGGGAGTTAAGGTTAACTCTGTCATCAATTGGTTATCATCATAAAAAAGGGGGAGATTATTGAATCTCGGATTTTGATGATGAAATCAATTAATAAGTATTTATGATTTGATCTGCATTTTGAGTGATGCAGGATGCTTCGATCAGGGATTGACAATTAAAGTGGGAAGAATCATGTTGGGCCGAAGGAAAATATGTTAGAAGATTGGACATCAGGCCGGAGGATTGATCGATGTATCGATAGAAGGCTTCGGGCCATGGATTTGGGCATTAGGCCAAAAAGAGTGGATATTGTGCTAAGGATATCGGTGTTGCGGAGGTCAACTGGCCGATTGGGCAATAGGCCACAAGAGAGGACGATGCGCCGAAGAATCGGACAAAGCGTCGATGGACCAATGACATGCTGGACGACATGATTCATGCTTAGTAATAATTTTCTAGATCAAAGTATGTTTTTATGTATGCAGGATTAACTATGATAGCAAGACATAAAGCAAAATAAAGTTTTGGTGTCAAGAACGCGATTTCGTTGGGAGTTCGAGAGTTCATCGGAAGTCCGGACGTTCGTCGGAAGCTCTATCGGAACCAACCGAGAAGTCCAGGAGCTTACCAAAGAAGCTCATCAGAACTCACCAAGAAGACCATCGTAAAGTCTAGGAGCTTACCGGGAGTCCACCGGAATATTACCGAGAGATCGTCAGAAGTTTGCCGGAAGATCACCGGAAGAAATCAGACTTATCTTGCTTAGAATATGTCTTAGGAATCATAGTTAGCATATATTAGAGTTAGGATTGGGAGGTAATCCCATAAACTCTGTTAGGGGCCAACTGGGCCCGAACTTGGGCTCGTTTGAGTCGGATTCAAGGCCCAACTAGGGTGCTAAAAGCCTAGCCGGCGGTGTCACTGCTTGGGGAACAACACCCTAGGTATTCTGGGTGGTGGTTCCACCTAGGCTGGGCAGTGGTACCACCAGCAGTAATGCTGCCAGCGGTGGTACTGCCCTTGTCAGGCGGTGGTATCGCCTAGTGGCAGATCCTATGGCGGTTGTACCGCCTAGGAACGATAGTGGTACCGCCAGTACCCAAGAAACCTGGGATGAGTCTTTTTTAGGCTCCAAGTTTGAATCAACTTGAAGCCTATAAATACCCCTCTCATCCCTGGTTAAACAACACACAACTGAGAGCAAAAAAGAAAGAAAACTCTATTGCAATTATATGTGAAACTCCTATCAAAGTTCTAATTGTTAGAATAGTTTGAGAGAGGAGTAAGTTGGGGGGGGGGGGGGCGCGTAAGAGTTATCTCCTAAACCGAGTAAAAGGAGAATTGAGTTGTAAAAGGTGGTTGGTCTTCACCTATTGAAGGAAGATCGATAGTGGATGTTGGTGGCCTCGACGGAGGAGGAATCGGTAGTAGATATAGGTCATGAAGATCGAACCACTATAAACTCAGTTTGTATTTACTTTGAGCAATTTACTTTTATAGCAAACTGCCTCTACTCCTTACTATGCTTTTACTACACCTACACTCTTCCATATGCTTTCAAGCGATCTTTACGAATTAGTTTCAATGTATGAAAGATTTACGAAATGAAGAATTTTCTGAAACCAGTGATTTTACCACTACACTAATTCACCCCCTCCTCTTAGTGCCGACTCATTCCTAACAATACCAGACATAGTGCTGTCAGACCCATATAGTTTCTACTTGAGTCTCGCACTAATCGGATTCTCCCGGAGAACTCTTTCTCTCTCAATCCAAATGAACCTAGCTAGGGATTTGTTTGAGCAAGAACATATGAGACATTCCTCTCATAACACCGAGAGTAGATGATCCTTTATTGACACTCAATAGCCCTCGTAAGGTTGACTACCACTCTGGATGATCGGTTGTGTTAGATTTGGGACATCTAAACCTATAAGTCTGGTATCAAAGAGTGAAGCACTTATACATGACATCCTTGGAGTCTCAAGTCTAAAGACTGTTGAATCTCGGATTTTGAAGATGAAGTCAATTGATGGGTTAATTAATCTAATCCATATTATTGAGATAAGTGTGCAGGATTAACTACGATAGCTTGAAAATATAAAGCATGTTTACCAGAGTCAAGTTCGATGGGTGTTCGAGAGTCCGTTGAAAGTCTGAAGAATCGTCGGAAGTGCTGCCGGAACCAACCGAGAAAGAATTAAGGACTTGCCGAAGTTTTCATAAGTCTGCTAGAAAGATCGTCAGAGGTTTGCGGAGATCACCGAGAAGGTTCGGATACTTTCCAAAGACTCATTGAACTCGCCACAAGACCGGGAGTTTGTTGGGAGTTCGCCGGAAAAAATCCCAGGGTGTATCGGAAGTCCGCCGGAAATTCACTGGAAAGCTCGCCGGAAGGAAACTCGATGTTGCTGGTTAAAAATTTGCTTAGGGCTATGTCTTAATTTCATAGTTTGCATATAATTTGGGTTAGGATTAAGGATTAATCCTATAACCCGGTTAGGGGCCAATTGGGCCCGAGTTTGGACTGGTTTGGGCCAAGTTTGGAGCCCAACTAGTGATCTGGAATAGTCCAGGCGGTGGCACCGCCTAAAACCCGAGAGGTCTGGCGGTGACACTGCTAGCACCGGAAAACCCAAAAGTAATTCAAATTTGGAGCCCAAATTTGAATCCTCTTGGACCTATAAATACCTCTCAATTCTCAACAGAGATTACACCTTTTTGAGAAGTTAGAAAGTGAGAAAAAGCTCTAGCAAAGTCTTGTTTTCAATAGCTTAAGTGTTCACCTCCCTCTTTCTCTTTGAAAAAAATCTGTAAGAGTGTGAACCACTTATAAGAAGGTTATAAGAGGGGTATTTGGTCCTTCCCCTTTAAAGTGATTTGCTAGTGAAAGTTGGGAGCCTTATCAAAGAAGGCTTCGAAAGTGGATGTAGGTCATTTGACCGAACTACTATACATCGTGGTGTTCCTTGAATGTGTGTGTGCTTAATTTTCTGAACCATTTCTTTACTTAGCTGCAAATCGTTTGGTTTTCATCTCCCTACTCTTGACTACCTTTACTCGAGCTATTTTAGCTAAGTCATCCTTCATCGAATCGAAATCTCTACACATTTATGAAATCAATTTCAAACTTACGAGTTTTAATTCGCTACACTAATTCACCCCCCCCCTCTTAGTGTCGCTCCGATCCTAACAATTGGTATCAGAGCAAGGCTCACTCTCATATTTGGTTTAATACCCAAGAGAGATGACTTACTCCGGCATACAAGAGGGTCACTCTATTACACGTCCGCCTATTTTTAATGGGTTGGATTACACATATTGGAAGACTCGTATGAGGATCTTCCTTATTTCCATGGATTTGGAGCTTTGGAATATTTTCAAAAATGGATTTCAAAAATCTTCTCTTCCGATGAGCGAATGGGATGAATAGAAGGTTTTTGCTTTAAATGCAAAGGCTATGAATGCCTTGTTTTGTGCACTTGACAAAAATGAATTTAATCATGTTTTGATTTGTGATTCGGCTTTTGATATTTAGAGAACTCTTGAGGTCACTCATGAAGGCACTAGCCAAGTGAAAGAGTCCAAAATCAAAATTCTTGTGCATTCTTATGAACTTTTCCGGATGAAACTAAGTGAGTCCATCGAAGACATGTACACCCATTTCACGGATATCATAAATGGACCCAAAGCAAGGGTTTTCTAACTTTGAACTAGTAACTAAAATTTTAAGATTCCTTCCAAAGAGTTGGGATCCAAAAGTTACGGCCATTCAAGAGGCTAAGGACCTTAAAATATTTCCTCTCGAAGAACTTATTGGGTCTCTAATGGCCTACTAAATAACGTGCCATGATCATGATGAGCTCAAGAACCCCCTTCCAAAGAATAGGAAGGATATGACACTTAGAACACAAGAAGACCACTTGAAAGGAACATCAAGTGACGAGGACAGTGACGATGACATTGCACTTTTAACTCAAAAATTTAAAAAATTTATAAGAAAAAATAAATTTAAAAATGATACCAAAAATAAACTTGAACATAAAAAGGACCAAGTAATATGCTATGAATGCAAGAAGCCGGGGCACTTTAAAAATGAATGCCCCCAAGCCAAGAAGAACAACCGAAGAAGAACAAAGCTTTAAAAGCGACTTGGAATGACTCAAGTGATTCTAAGAATGAAGAAGCTAGCAACAAAGAGGGTCAAACTTTGCGCTAATGGCTTTAGGAGGAGAGGTATGTGATTTAATTAATAAAGATTTATCTTTCAATGAACTTTCTATCGCTTTTCACGAATTATTTGATGAGTGTAGAACTATTAGTAAGAAGTTCAATCTATTAAAGAAAGAGCATGCCTTACTACAAAATAAGCTTGATAGTCTTCAAACTCCTCCATGCTCTAAGTGTGAACACTTAGAAGCAATAAAAAATGAGAATTTGCTACTTAAGGAGACCTTAAACAAGTTTAAGGTCGGTAGCAAAGGCTTGGACAGGATCCTTGCAAAGAAGGGTTACGTCGCAAATAGAAGTGGAATTGGTTTTGTGAGAGGATATCACCAAAATCCTACCACCTTCATTAAAGGACCCACATTACATGTTTCACCTCATTTGAAATACAACTTTTGTTGTAAATCCGGATATGTTGTTTACAAATGTCTATTTAAGAAAATTAGTCCACATAAGTTGATATGGGTTCCTAAAGGAACTATAAATAATTCAATAATGAATGACAAAATTAGTAGATCAATTTTTGAGGCACCCAAAATCAAATGAATGACAAACTCGCAAGCTAGGAGCAAGAGATGATATCTTGATAGTGGATGCTCAAGGCACATGACCGGAGATCCATCTCATTTCTCTATGCTCACTAGCAAAGAAGAAGGGTATGTCACATTCGGAGACAACAACAAAGGTAAAATCATTGGCAAGGGAACCATAGGTAACGAATCAAGTTTTTCAATTGATGATGTGTTGCTAGTTGATGGATTAAAACATAATCTCTTAAGCATTAGTCAATTATGTGATAAAGGTTACATCGTTAGATTTGAATCTAATGTGTGCATTATTGAAAAACCAAACAATAATATATCAATGATAGCCTTAAAATAAAATAATGTCTACACTATCAACCTTGATGAACTTAATAATGAAATGTGCTTTTCCGCTTTAAATGATGATGCTTGGCTTTGACATAGGAGATTAGGCCTTGCAAGTATGAAACTAATATATAAGATTTCATCTAGAGAGTTAGTACGAGGGATTCCAATATGAAGTTTATTAAGGACAAAGTGTGTGATGCTTGTCAACTAGGAAAACAAATAAAAACTAGTTTCAAACCAAAAAATCAAATTAGCACCACTAAACCATTGCAATTGATCCATTTGGACTTATTTGGACCAATTGACACAACGAGTCTAGGAGGAAGCTATTATGCCTTCGTAATTATAGATGACTATAGTAGATACACTTGGACCTATTTCTTAGCTCACAAAAGTGATTGTTTCAAATGTTTCTCTAAATTTTGTAAACTTACTCAAAATGAGGCTTCATGATTTCATCAATTCGGAGTGATCACGGTGGCGAATTTCAAAATCGTGACTTCCAAAGTTTTTGTGAATCCAATGGATATAGCCACAACTTCTCCACTCTGAGAAATCCTCAACAAAATGAGGTAGTTGTAAGAAAAAATAGAAATTTACAAGAAATGACAAGAACCATGTTAAATGAACACAGTCTATGAGTTCGATAGAATCCCATTTCAGCGCGGTTAAGCGATGTTCTAGTTTCCTCTGTCTTTGTTGGTGATAAGTCCCCTTCTGTTCAAGTAACATGGTCGGTGAGTGAAGTAATAGAAGCAATGCTGCTAGTAAACACTTTTGATACATTGAGTGAAGGAAGGGACGGAATGCTACTAGTAAACACTGTTGTTGCTCGGCCTAAACTTAACGAGCACTGAAACTATAACTCCGGCTCAGCCAAGCGTATACTAGACAAGACAGCAAGCAACGTAGACAAAGGCAAAGAAAGCAACCAAGCAACTAAATGACTTAGCATAGTTTAACAAATGGGTGTTACTAAGTTGGGCACCGAGTTAGAGAAGTCTATGCAAACTCCCTATAGCTTTCAGAATTGAGGCATCCCTATCCCTATTGATAAGAAAAGAATTGAGTGCAAGTGATTAATTCGATCGTGTTATAAAGTTCGGGCAAGACGTTGTTGTTAGTTAACTTAATTCTAGACTACAGCGTTAACGAGCTCTTTTGTAAGACATTGTGCTAACGGGGAGTTCCTATCCTCAGCTTACGGGGAGTTCCTATTCATTTCTGGAACGGGTAAGATCAAATGATAGGTAATTTGCCATCAAACGTAAAAAGATGTGAAATACAGCAATTTATGCCCCTATCTTTAGGGTAGTGCTCCTTACTTTCTTGCTTGTTGAAAATTCCCAATCCTCCGAATCAAAGCATAGTTAGTTTGTTTCATTGGGCCTTATATCTTATTATTGAATAAAGTTCCATACTGCCCCCCAATTGCTTATTCTTTCGTTCCCGCTTGCTGGTATCAATAGTTGTTCTACTTGTGAAGTAAAAGTCCGCTATGCTACTCACATCGACTATAGAGCTATAGTATTTTTGGGCCGAAGCCGTTAATATGACTTGCTATGTCATGAATAGGGTTCTAATAAGACCATCTCTATCAAAAACTCCCTATGAATTATGGAATAACAAAAAACCAAATGTTTCTTATTTTAAAGTTTTCGGTTGCAAATGCTTTATTTTGAATGAAAAGGATGTCATAGGAAAATTTGATGCTAAATCCGATGAAGGCATCTTTCTTAGTTACTCTTCCGTTTCTAAGGCTTTTCGTATTTTTAACAAAAGAACCTTAGTTATAGAAGAGTCTATTCATGTAGTTTTTAATGAAAATTTTGAGTTAAAGAAAAATGATTTTAATGATGATATTGGTTTTGATAATTTGAATTTAAATGAACTCCCTCCTCAAAATAACAACTTGGATGCATCTTCTTCAGAAATTTTCTTACCCAAGGAATGGAAGTATGTAGATGCTCATCCAAAGGAGCTAATTATAGGAGATACATCAAAAGGGGTTCAAACTCGTTCTTCCTTTAAGAATTTTTGTGCTAATACTGCCTTCCTTTCTCAAATTGAACCTAAATGCATTGACGAAGTCTTGAAAGATGATTCATGGGTTTTTGCAATGCAATAGGAATTGAACCAATTTGAGAGGAATGAGGTATGAAATCTTGTTCCTATACCTAGTGACCATTTAGTCATTGGTACTAAATGGATCTTTAGAAACAAGCAAAATGAATGCGGTATCGTGGTTAGAAATAAGGCTAGACTAGTGGCCAAAGGTTTCAACCAAGAAGAAGGTATCGACTACGAAGAGACCTTCACTCCTGTGGCAAGATTAGAAGCTATTAGGATGCTCCTTGCCTATACTAGTAGTAATGATTTTAAACTAATTCAAATGGATGTCAAAAGTGCTTTCTTGAATGGTTTTATTTCCGAAGAAGTATATGTTGAACAACCTCCCAGATTTGAAAATTATCTTCTTACTAATCACGTATTTAAATTGACTAAGGCTCAGGATGGCTTAAAACAAGCTCCTAGAGCTTGGTATGAAAGGTTTAGTTCCTTTCTTATTTTAAATAATTTTACAAAAGGCAAGGTTGATACTACATTATTTATCAAATATTTTAAAAATAATTTTCTTATTGTTCAAATTTATGTTGACGATATTATTTTTGGTTCTTCGGATGAATCACTATATGAATCATTTGCTAAGTGTATGAGTCATAAATTTGAAATGAGCGTAATGGGAGAATTAGCCTTCTTTTTAGGATTGTAAATTAAACAACTTAGTAATGGTATATTTCTTAATCAATCTAAATATACTTTAGAATTGTTAAAATAATTTAGCATGGATGGTTCAAAAGCTATAAACACTCCTATGTGTACTTCTACTAAGTTAGACATGGATGAAAGTGGAGCTTTGATCAAAAAACATATAGGGGAATGATTGGTAGTTTACTTTACTTCACCGCAACTAGACTGGATATCATGTTTAGTGTAGGACTTTGTACTAGGTTTCAAGCTAATCCTAAATTATCTCATCTTAAAAGTGTTAAAATAATCCTTAGATATCTTAAAGGAACTCCTAATTTAGGATTATAGTATCCAAAATTCGATAATTTTGATTTAATAGCTTATGCAGATGCCTATTTTGGCGGATGTAGGATAGATAAAAAAAGCACATCCAGAACATGTCAATTTTTAGGACATGCACTTGTTTCTTGGACTTCCAAGAAACAAAATTCGATTGCACTATCTACGTCGGAAGCCGAATACATAGCTACAAGTGCATGCTGTGCACAAGTTGTTTGGATGAAAAATACATTAGAAGACTATAGAATTTACTTAAAGAACATTCCTATAAAATATGATAATATAAGTGCTATTTGTCTAACCAAAAATCCAATTCAACACTCTAGAACTAAGCATATTGACATTAGGCATCACTTTATACGAGATCATGTCAATAATAATAATGTCATTCTAGAATTTATTGATACAAAGCATCAATTAGCAGATATTTTCACAAAAGCCTTAAATGAAGATCAATTTGACTTTATTAGAAGGGAATTAGGCATGTTGAATTGTCTTTGTGAATGAGCTTGATTATATATTTTTTTCAAAAAATTTTCATCCTCTTTTCAGTTTTCGTGGATTTGACTTCTTTCTTTTCGATTTTGAATGATATCTTAAAGAGTGATTCAAGACACTATCCTATCTTAAATCAAACACATTAAAACTTCTAAAAAAAAAAAATTATTTTTTAACGTGCCAACGGTGGCACCGCCAGAACCGACGGTAGCACCGCTTGGGCGCTCGGTCCCCAGGCGGTGGCACCACTCGGTTGGCGATGGTACTGCCCGAGAACCCCCTTATAGGTTAGGGTCGGCGGTGGAACCACCCCCAACCCGAGAGCACCCTCCCTAGCACTATCACAAAGCCCTCTAAATCTCTCTCAACCTCATTCTAAGCCTCTAGAAGCCTAAGAGAGGGGTTCTTCTTGGATCAAGCTCTCTACCTCCTAAGGAAACTTATATAAGGTAAGATCTGAAATTTTTTTCTTCCTCTCATTATTTGGCCTATTCTTTAAAGTTCTCTCTTAATCTATCATCATGATTAGATATGGCTCCAAAGAGATCATCAAGAACCAAAGGGAAAAGGGTGGAAGGAGATTCTTATGACTAAATCCTCTTTAGATCTAATGAAGTAACCCTTAGGTATCCAAATTTCGAAATAAGAACAATACATAAGGGCAAACATGTTGATCTAGATGAACTTGGAAACATATAACCCATTAGATGGTTTGCAAATTTAGATGTCTTATCTATCCTACAAATTGATGAACCGATTTACCCTAGGTTGGTTAGGTTATTTTACGCAAACTTAAGTATGGACAATGATAGCTTAACTACCTACCTCTTAGGAACACAAATTCGAATCTTTAATAGCACTATATGTGAGTTAATTAGAATTGCCGAAAAGGATAGGGGTTGTTATTTTAGAAGTAAATTGGATATCAATGCAATCGGAGCAACTTACTCCGAAGCCTTAGAAACTATTTTTGCAAATCTGAACCTAGGCATAATTCCCAAAAGTTGCGAGCACTTATTGCCCTTTAACTCTAAATTTCATCATCACATCATGATAAGCATCCTACTTCCTAAACAATTTCATCATGTTAAGATTAGCCAAATAGAGTTAAGTACTATGTATTGGATTATGATCGGCCAAAATAATTGTTTTAGATACTTAATTCAGTAACATATGCAGGACATAATAGCTAAAGACTCAATGTTACCATATGGGGGGTTAATCACTCGATTAATGCTTGCTTATAATATTTGTGTCTCACCCGATGAAGAAATAATCCAGGTTGATCGATTTAATACTATCAACAGAAACCTACTAAAGAGACTTAGGTGCACTCTTGGCAATGGTATATGGATTAGGTAACTTAGAAGGACTGATCCAATTCCCCCACCAGTAGAACACCCTGAAACACCCATTTTTAAGGGAAATGAATCTCCTCCTCCTAGTCCCATTGGTGTAGCACCTTCAGAACCAGCTCCTGCTTCATCTTCTAAAGATCCCATCATGGCAGAATTAAATCAAATCAAATCACAACAAGAGCAACTCAAATCACAATAAGAGTAAATCCAATTACAGCAAGTTGAAATTTTGAGGGAACTACGACAAATGAACCAGAAGATAGATGCCATGTATAGGAACTCTAGAATTCCTCCTAAGAAATAATCGTTATGTTAAACCTTTCTTATTATTGTAAACCTCTATGCTACCTTGACATGCGTTTGACATTATCCTAGTATATAATGTTGGATGTTTCTTTCCGAAATTTTGTCAACATTTTGATGGCACCTTCAGGTTATTTTGGATGATTTGATGTCTTCCTTGAATGATCGATCTTAATTCCAAGTTGAAGCTTTGTCAATTTTGACATCTCATTTTCAAGATTTTTTTTCTTATGAGATAATTTTATGAATAGCTTCAATGATCATGAGTTCTATGCTTGAAAACTCATCTCCTTTTTGTTGATGACAAAGGGGGAGAAGAATATGCAAAAGATTGATGACTTGTGTAAATATGAAATTTACATGTTGTATAATGCAATGAAAAATGTCTTATATGTGTTTTATTCCTTAAAAGCATCGTAAAACTTTTTGAGCATATCGCATATGAAAGTTTTTTAGATTGGCTGTCGTATCATGTTTATCATTTTTTTATATATGATAAGCAATTATCTCATGATCATATGAAATCATGCCTTGCATTTATATCATGAGATCTATGTTGAAATTTTAAATTATTATTATTTCTTATCGAAATGATAATTATTTTTTATTATTCGGCTTGAAAATAATTTTCATGCCTTGAAATTATGAGAAATATGAAGTTTCATATTTGCTCATACTTATTAATAATGATAAGTTCGATAGATAGAACTTATCGGTTTAGGCTTGAATTCAAAGAGATTGAATTCAAGTGTTTTTATCTTCTCATAATATGGCATACGGATCAATTGCAAAGGTCTAGAGGTGCTTATTCGGTTCTTAGGTTTGAAGCTACATTTTATTTGTTTTTCTAGTTAACATGCATCACACACATTATCTTTGACAAACTTGATATGAGGAATTCCTCTTACAAGTTTTTTAGATGAAATTTAAGTGATTAGTTTCATGCTAGCATGACCTAATCTCCTATGCCAAAGCCAAGCATCGTCATTGAAAACCGAAAAGCATATTTCATTGCAAAGATCATTAATGTCAATAGTGTATATGTTATTTTATTTTAGTGCAATCATTGATGTGTTTTTGTATGGTTTTTCAATAATGCAAGCATTAGATTCAAATTTAATGATGTATCATTTATCACACAATTGACTAATGCTCAAAATGTTATGTTTAAAGCTATCAACTAACAACACATCTTCAATAGAAAAGGTGGATTTATTACCTATGGTTCCTTTGTTAATGATTTTACCCTTGTTGTTGTCTTCGAAGGTGATATATCCTTCATCTATGCTAGTAAGCTTAGAGAATTGAGATGGATCTCCGGCCATATGCCTTGAGCATCCACTATCAAGGTACCATCTCTTGCTCCTAGCTTGTGATGATAAATGTTTCTACAAAAAAGGATGGTTTTTAGGTACCCATTTGACCTTGGGAGCCTCAAAAATTGATCTACATAGCTTATCATGTTGCATTGAGTTATTTGAGGTTCCTTTTAGAACCCAAATCAATTTGTGTAGACTACATTTCTTAAATGGACAATGATAAGCTACATGCCCAAATTTGTAACAAAAGTTATATTTCTTTCGGGGTGAAACATGCAAAGTAGAGCCTTTAACAAAGGTAGATAGATTTTGGTGAGAGCTACTCACAAATCTAATTCCGCCTTTTCTATGAACGTGACCCTTGTTGGCAAGGATCATGTTCAAGGATTTGCTACCAACCTCAAATTTTTCTAAGGTTTTCTTAAGTAGCAAGTTTTCCTTTTGAAGTAATTCTAGTTCATAACATTTCGTACATGAAGCTAAACTATCATTGTGCTCAACTTTTAATCTATCATAATCACTAACAAGAGAATCATGCACCTTTTTTTAACAATTTATATGTTTTATTAATTGACTTGCTTTCATCAAATAAATCATGAAATGTATTTAAAAGTTCATCAAATGATAAATTTGCATCAAATGAACATGTTACATTATCTCCAATGGCCATTAGTGCATAGTGAGCAACTTGCTCAGTGTTGGTTTTCTCCTCTTCTTCGGAAGCACTTGAGTCATCCCATGTACCTTTGAGAGCATTCTTCTTTGGTTGCCTCCTCTTTGCTTGGGGATATTCACTCTTGAAGTGTCCCGGCTTCTTGCATTCATAACAAATCACTTGTTTTTTCTTAGGTTCAAATTTATTTTTAGTATTATTTTTAAATTTATTCCTTTTAATAAATATTTTAAATTTCCTTATTAAGAGTGTCAAGTCTTCATCAAGGTCCTCATCACTTGAGTTTTCTTTCAAGTGGTCTTCTTGTGTTCTCAGTGCCATATCCTTCCTGTTCTTTGGAAGGGTGTCCTCAAGCTCTTCATGAGCTTTACATGTCATTTTATTGTCATTAGTGACTCAATTAGTTCTTCAAGAGGAAAATTATTTAGATCTTTGGCCTCTTGAATGACCATTACTTTAGGGCCCCAACTTTTTGAAAGGGATCTTAAAATCTAATTAACTAGTTTAAAATCCGAGAAACTTTTACCAAGTCCTTTTAGACCATTGACGACATCCGTAAATCGGGTGTACATGTCTCCAATAGTCTCACTCGGTTTCATTCGAAACAACTCATAAGAATGCACTAAAAGATTAATTTTTGACTCCTTCACTCTATTAGTGCCTTCATGAGTCACTTCGAGTGTGTGCCAAATGTCAAAAGTCATTTCACAAATCGATACTCGATTAAACTCGTTTTTATCTAATGCACAAAACAAGACATTCATAGCCTTTGCGTTTAAAGCGAAAGTCTTCTTCTCCAACTCATTCCAATCGTTCATTCGAAGAGAAGACTTTTGAAAGCTATTTTCTACAATATTCCATAATTCAAAATCCATTGAAATTAGGAAGATCCTCATTCTAGTCTTCCAATGTGTAATCCGTCCCATTGAACATGAACGAACATGTAATTGAATGACCCTCTAGGTTGCCGACAAATGCTATCTCTCTTGGGTTTAAAAGCAAATGAGAGTGAACCTTGCTCTGATACCAATTGTTAGGATCAAGAGCGGCACTAAGAGGGGGGGGGGGGGGGGGTGTGAACTAGGGCAGCCAAAAACTTTCGTGATTTTAGAAAATTATTCATTTCGTTTAAAATTGATTTTGATGAAAATGGTTTCGATTCAATATGTTTCAAAGAGAAGTTGAACTTGAAAGCTTTTGTAAAAGTGCAAGAGAAGATTAATGAGGTTTGTAGTAAAGTAAATTGCATAAATGAAAAGTAAATCGAAATTTAGAGTGGTTCGGTCAAGGTGACCTACATCCACTTTCGGATTCCCCTCTGACTAGGTCACCGGTGTCCATTAAAGGCCTTCCTTCAATAGGTGAAAACCGAAACACCTCTTTACAGTACTTTCACCGTTTCCCGGGTTTAGGAGACAACCCTTACAAGTCTCACTCCTCTTTCTTAGATGGTTACAAGGCTAAGAGATGGAGGAGGACTCTAACTTTTACAACACTTTTATGACTCGAGAATTCAAGATTAAGCCAATATTTTTATGCCCTTTTATGCAGAAAAGGGTGGGGTTTCTATAGGCCCCAATGGCTTTAAAATTAGAGCTAAAAAGTATCACATCCTCGGAATCCAGGGTACTGGCGGTACCATCACCATTACTAGGCGGTACTATCGTTGTTGATTTGACTATGGATAGTACCACCGTCGAACAAGGGCAGTACCACAGTTGGTAGCACTATTGTCGGTGGTACCACCGCCTAGAAATCCAGGGGCATTGCCTTCCAAGCAGTACCACAGTTGGTAGCACTTTAGCCCTGTTAAGGGCTCAGTTGGCCCATAATTAAGTTAGTGGGATTACCTCTCAATCCTAACTTAATTTACACTTTAACTATGATTATTAAGACATGATTACAGTGCTACTTGTTTTGGTGCGTCAATTGCTCTTCCGGCGTACTTCCAGCGAATATCCGACGAACTCTCGGCAATGTTCCGGTGGACTCCCGACAAGCTCCTGGACTTTATGATGATCTTCTTGGCGAGTTTTGAGGAGCTTCTTGTTGGGATCAAAATCACTAAGAGGGGGGGGGGGGTGTGGAGTGAATTAGTGCAGTGGAAAACTTCCGTCGATTAAAACGACGTTCGTACGATGAAATCATTTTTGACGAAAACCATTCGGAAAGTTCTTTAACTTAAGAGTAAATGGAAGTATAGTTGTTGTAAAGCAATGGAGGTAGTTTGCAGTTAAGATAAGGAGCATAATGTAAATGCAAACCGAGATTTAGAGTGGTTCGGTCAATCTTGACCTACATCCACTTTTGGCTTCCTCCTCCGATGAGGTCACCGACGTCCATTAGAGGCCTTCCTTCAATAGGCAAAGGCCAACCTCCCTTTTACAGCTTTACTCCTTTTGACAGGCTTCAGAGACAACCCTTACAGATTTTCACTCCTCTCTTGAATGATCAAAACTTAGAAGAAAAGAGGGAGAAGAACTTCTAGCCTTTTGCAACACTTTTAAGCTCTCAAATTCTCAGAATAAACGCATGCTTTCAGTATTTCATGCAGGAAAGGGTGGGGTTTATATAGGCCCCAACTAGTTTGAATTTGGAGCTCAAAAGTGTCATCTCCCGGATTTCCACGGTCCTGGCGATACCACTGCCAGAACTGGGCGGTACTACCACCTGACATTGCTTGGAGACCGAGCTCAAGCTGTACCATCACCTGACAGGGGCGGTACCACTACCTGATTTCACTCAGAGACCGAGCTCAGGCAGTACGACCGCCTGACTTTACTCAAAGACTAAGCTTCTGGGCGGTGCCACCGTCGGCTAGGAAATTTGGGTCCGAATGGGTTGATCCTTTCGGCCAAATTTGGGTTTGTCAAGGGCCCAATTGGCCCCAGATTAAGTTAATGGGATTATCTCCCATTTCTAACTTAATCTTCATGCTAACTACGATATTTAAGACATTAATACTACAACTCGTGTTCCGATGTGTCAATCACTTCTTCCGGCGAGCTTCCGATGAACTTACGGCCAACATCCGACGAACCCTCGACGATGCTCCGGTAGGCTTCCGGCAAACTCCTAGACTTGCGATGATCCTCTTGGTGAGTTCCAACGAGCTTCTTTGGCAAACTCCTAGACTTCTAGGATTTGTTCCCGTAGAACCTCCGATGACCGTCCGAACTTCCGTCGAACTCTTGAACTCCCAACGTGATCTTAGTCTTGATTCCGTCACAACACCTACTGCATGTCTTACTGCCATCATAGTTAATTTTGCATATGTAAAACAAACTTCGATCTAGACAATTAATACTAAGCATTAATCAAGTTGTCCGGCATGTCATTGGCCCCTCAATGCTTCGTCCGATTCTTTGGTGCTTCATCCTCTCCTACGGCCTATTGCCCAATCAGCCAGTTGACTCCGCAACTCCGATATTCTTGGCGCAATACCCGCTCTTCTTGGTTCAATGCCCGAATCCACAGCCCGAAGCCTTCTATCGATATGTCAACCGATCCACCGGCCCGACGTCCAATCTTCTAACATGTTCCTTTGGCCCAACATGATTTTTCCTGCTTTAATTGTCTTATCCTGATCGAAGCATCCTATATCACTTAAAATACAGATTAAAACATAAACACAATTATCAATTGGTTTCATCATCAAAATACGAGATTCAACAATCTCTCCCTTTTTGATGATAACTAATTGATGACGGAGTTAAACTTAACTCCCGGAGTTTAAACAAACTCCCCCTATAAATATGCCATATTGATAGAAACTCTTGGATTCAAAAATCCAAGCAATATGTCATGATAAAATCATGACATATAATCAACATACTTCTCCCCCTCTTTGTCATCAACAAAAAAGAGAAGTACCACAATCAAGTGTCTGTGATATAAGTTCAACTCATTGCATGAAAAAATAATATCCATTTTTATCATCATGCAAGTTTGCTATCATCAAAATACAAGCTAGCAAAATTTTTTTTTCAACATTTTAAAACAAGCAAGCTAGTAATTTTGAGATGTTCAAGAAAGCAACTCTTGCTTCTTGAAATATAAGTTTTGCTAGATGTGCAAGTTAACTTTTTACTTCTTGAGATAGGCAAGATAGCACTCCTTAGTGATGTTCAAGATAGCAAGTTCTAGATCATGTAAGCTAGTGAATATTTTAGAACATGCATAATTACCAAAGCATCATAAATTTTAATGATGTGCAAAATTATAAATTTTGCATGTTTGCATTTGTGAGTCTTGAGATTTGCAAATAGTACTTTCTTGGTGATGTTCAAGATAGTAATTTCTTCTCTTTTGAGAAGTGCAATTTTTGCTTTCTTCTTGAATTGTGCGAGCTAGCAAATTAGCTTTCTAGCATGTTTTGCTCCCCTTTTATCATTGTCAAAAAAAAAAAGGAAGACCATTTATGTTAATTTCTAAATTATGACAAAGGTAAATAGCATAGATAAAAATTCAAGTCATGAATGTCAAAACGATTATTTTATCATGAATATTTCATCGTTGCATGCATCATTATCATAAGTTAAAGTATTGCATGCATAATTTCAAATCATCATGTATATAAAATCATCATTACATTCGTGATTCCAAATCATCATTTATTTCACATCATGATGGTATCAATTTTGTCAAATTACATCCTACCATGCATGATCGAAACTTCTTATTTGTATACATCAAAATAAATTAATGAATATTTCATGTATTCATATCATCACATAAGGAATATCAAGAAGAATTATTGGGTGATGAGATAAATATTTCATGAACACAAGGAATTGCATAAAAATCATATCATGAAAAGAAAAAATCATGTGAATACCAAAAGACATGATTCATTTTGACACATCTCCTCTTTAAAAAAAATGAAAGGAATTCATAGGAGATCATGATATAGATAAAATTCATTCAATCTTGTAGGAGAACAAGATATTAATTCAAGGATATACAATTTCTCAATTCATTATGAATCATAAAAAAAATTATGGTTCCGAAAAATCATGATTCATTTAGGAAAAATTTCT
This sequence comes from Musa acuminata AAA Group, assembly GCF_036884655.1. Taxonomy (NCBI): domain Eukaryota; kingdom Viridiplantae; phylum Streptophyta; class Magnoliopsida; order Zingiberales; family Musaceae; genus Musa; species Musa acuminata. Next base: position 20,093,029 of record NC_088355.1, on the reverse strand, counting down.
CTTTAGTGTACGATAAGAAGAAATATAGCAATGATACCAATCATGATTCATTTGGATGGTAGATGGCAAAAAGAAACATTGAGGATAATAGATCTCGATTTTTTATAGAGTAAATCTCAAGTTAGAAATCTTAAAAAATCAAGATAAATCTCATTCAAATTCAGATCATCAAATCAAAATCATTTTCAAAAGATTCATAAAAAGATGATAAAATAGATTCATCAAAGTCAATAAGATAGAGAAAAAGAATTTTTAAGAAAAATACTTTTCTCTATTTAGTTGTTTCATACAAGCATGCCTTGTCCTTTTTGTGCCAACAAAAATATATATCATCAATCGTTTAGGATCGAAAAATAAATTTCATCATAAAAACCATCAAGATCAATAAACCATAAAAATCATCATGTATAACTTTAAAATCTCATGCATAAAATCATCAAATCATGGTATCAAAATTTTAATATTTTCATTATAACTTTATAAATCATTAAGTATACAATCATCATGACACTTACACTATTTCATATAAGCATACCAATTTCATTTATATCTAATCAAAACATGCATAATTTTTTTTACACCGAAATAGCCACTTTTATTATCGTGAAAATTGATAATCCATAAATCACAAAAATTATTATGCATCATTTCGAAAGAAAACTCATTAAGCATGATCATTATGATTATTTCAAATCAAACATGATTTCATTTATTTTCAAAATATTCATCATGATAGGACATACAAGGCAAAAAAATCATTAAACATAAACCATATTCATCAATCATAGTTTCATTGAGCATTAGGTATTTTCAACCAAAATCATTTTATTATTTGCTGTAGTCATGCATTTTTCTTTTTAGGTGAATCTATCTTTTCATGCTTAGTTTTCCATACAAAAGCCATGCATCATCATTAAGCATGATATTAAACTTCTTAATATTTTCATTAAAATATCAAGCATGGTTTCAAGTAAAATCAGAAATAATCAAGATACACATTTTTTCTTTTTAAGAAAAACATACATATGATCATTAGATTTAAATCTAACATTTTATTTCATTAACATAAAACATATAATTATTATTATTATTTTTAAAATTACTAGCATGATTATATTCTTACATTTTTAATTTTTTAAATATACAATTTTTAAGAAAAATAATTATTCAAAAAAAGAGAAAATACATCATGGAAAACATCAAGTAATTTTAAAATAAATTAAGGGGGTTTCGATTACCTCACGGAAGTTCAGACAGTTGTTGGAGGTTCTGCGGGAACAAATCCGAGAATTCCATGAGCTTGCCAAAGAAGCTCGTCGGAACTCGCCAAGTGGATCGTCGCAAGTCCAGGAGTTTGTCGGAAGTCCGCAGGAGCATCACTGAGGGTTCATCGGATGATCGACGGAAGTTCGCCGGAAGAAGCGATTGACGCACCGGAGCAAGTTGCAATAAATATCTTAGGAAATATCATAGTTAGCACAATGATTAAGTTGGAAATGGGAGGTGATCCCATTAACTTAATCTTTGGGCAATTGGGCCCCTAAAAAACCCAAATTGGGCCGAATGGATCAACCCATTCGGACCCTGATTTCTGCCAAGCGGTTCAACCGCCTCAGTCAGGTGGTGGCACCGCTTGAGCTCAGTCTTCGAGCTTTGGCAGGAGGTGCAATCGCCCCTGACAAAGGTGGCACCGCCTGAGCTCGGTCTCTGAGCTTTGGCTGAGTGGTGTAACCGCCTTAGTCAAGAGGTGGCACCGCCCGAGCTCGGTCTTCGAGCTATGGCAAGAGGTGCAACCGCCCCTGACAGGATGTGGCACCACCCAGAGGCTCAGTCTTCGAGCTCTGCCAGGCGGTGCAACCGCCCCAGTCAGGCGGTGCAACCGCTAGATCTCAGAATTCCGGGAATTGACAGTTTTGAGCTCCAAATTCAAACTGGGTTGGGGCATATAAATACCCCACCCTTTCTGCACTGAAAGGGTACCCAGAAACCACCGAAATTCTGATTTTACTTTGTGATTTTTAGAGCTCAAAAGTGTTGTATGAGTTGAAAGTTCTTCTTGCTCTTTTCTTCCAAGTTCTAATCTGTTAAGAGAGGAAAGGAAATTCTATAAGGGTTGTCTCCTAAGCCAGTCAAAAGGAGTGAAACTGTAAAAGGGTGGTTGGCCTTCGCCTATTAAAGGAAGGCCTCTAGTTGACGTCGGTGACCTCGTCGGTGACCTCGTCGGTGGAGGAAGCCAAAAGTGGAGTAGGTCAAGATTGACCGAACCACTCTAAATCTCAGTTTGCATTTACTTTGAGCATCTTATCTTTATTGCAAACCTCCTCAATAGCTTACTACCTTCTGTGCTTTTACGAATGTGTTTCAAAAGTTCAGTGCTTTCCGAATCGGCGTTTAGACGCAAATCAGTTTTATCGTACGAACGCAGTTTTAATCGTAGAAAGATTTCCGCTGCATTAATTCACCCCCCCCTCTTCTTAGTGCTCTTGATCCTAACAATTGGTATCAGAGAGGGGTTAACTCTCAAATGGATTAAAACCCAAGAGAGATGGCATACGCTGGAATCCAAGAGGGCCATTCTATTACACGTCCTCCCATGTTCAATGGGACGAATTACACCTATTGGAAGACCCGAATGAGGATCTTTCTTATTTCTATGGCTTTTGAACTTTGGAATCTTATCGAAAATGGATTTTCGAAGTCTTCTCTTCCAATGATCGATTGGAATGAATTGGAGAAGAAGGCTTTCACTCTTAATGCAAAGGCTATGAATGCCTTATTTTGTGCACTTGATAAAAATGAGTTCAACCATGTTTTGGTTTGTGAAACAATATTGGTATTTGGCACACACTCGAAGTGACTCACGAAGGCACAAGTAGAGTGAAAGAGTCAAAAATCAATCTTTTGTTACATTCTTTCGAACTTTTCCGGATGAAACCGAGTGAGACTATTGGCGATATGTTTACCCGTTTCACGGATGTCATCAACGGTCTAAAAGAACTCAGAAAAAGTTTTTCAGATTTTGAGCTCGTAAATAAGATTCTAAGATCCCTTCCTAAGAGTTGGGATCCTAAAGTCATTGCTATTCAAGAGGCAAAAGATCTAAACAACTTCCCTCTTGAAGAACTAATTGGGTAATTAATGACCTACGAGATGACTTGCAAAGCTCATGACGAGCAAGAAGACATCCTTCCAAAGAACAGGAAGGATATGTCACTTAGAACTTCAGAAGACCACTTGAGAGAAAACTCAAGTGATGAGGATTGTGACATTGACTTGGCACTTCTAACAAAAAAAAACAAAAAATTTATTAAAAGAAACAAGTTTAAGAATGACACAAAAAATAAACTTGAACCCAAGAAGGACCAAGTTATTTGCTACGAATGTAAAAAGCCGGGACACTACAAAAGTGATTGTCCCCAAGTCAAAAAGAGAACATCAAAGAAGAAGGCGCTCAAAGCAATGTGGGATGACTCGAGCGCGTCCGAAGAAGAGGAGTCCAACACCGAGCAAGTTGCTCATTACACCTTAATGGCCATCGGAGAGGAGGTAACGAATTTAATAGATGCAGATTTATCATTTGATGAATTATTAAATGCCTTCCATGACTTATTTGATGAATGCAAGATTATTGGTAGAAAATACAAATAGCTAAAAAAGAAGCATGATAGTCTTACTTGTAATTTCGATAAGTTAAAAACTGAATATCATGATAGTTTAGGTTTATGCATAAAATGCCATGATCTAGAAACTCTCCAAAAGGAAAATTTGTTACTTAAGGACACCTTGAAGAAATTCGAGGTTGGTAGCAAGTCCTTGAACATGATTCTTGCAAATTAGGGTCACGTTCCCAAAAGAAGTGGAATCGGATTTGTGAGAAGTCCTCACCAAAATCCAACTACCTTCATAAAAGGCCTCATCTTACATATTAGACACTAAAGCAAATGCAACTTTTGTTGCAAACTTGGACACAAAACGCATTATTGTCCATTCAAGAAAATTAGTCCGAACAGATTAATTTTGGTTCCTAAAGGTACCATGATAAATTCTATGCAACATGATAAAAAATGTAGATCTATTTTTGAGGCACCCAAAAGCAAATGGGTACCTAAAGATCATCCATTCTTGTAGAAACCTATACCATCGCAAGCTAGGAGCAAGAGATGGTACCTTGATAGTAGATGCTCAAGGCATATGACCGGAGATCCATCTCAATTCTCTAAGCTCACTAGCATAGACGAAGGCTATGTCACCTTCGGAGACAACAACAAGGGTAAAATCATTGGCAAAGGAACCATAGGTAACAAATCTAACTTCTTTATTTAAGATGTTTTGTTAGTTGATGGTTTAAAACATAACCTCTTGAGCATTAGTCAATTATGTGATAAAGGATATATTGTCTAATTCGAATCTAATGCTTCCATCATTGAAAAACCATACAAAAACACTTCTATGATTGTATTAAAATAAAATAACGTATACACTATTGACATCAATGATTTGTGTAATGAAATGTGTTTTTCGGTTTTGAATGAGGATGCTTGGCTATGGCATAGAAGATTGTGTCATGCTAGAATGAAACTAATCACTCAAATATCATCTAAAGAACTTGTAAGAGGAATTCCTCATATCAAGTTCATCAAAGATAATGTATGTGATGCTTGCCAATTAGGTAAACAAATTAATGGTAGTTTTAAATCTAAGAATCAAATAAGCACCTCTAGGCCCTTACAATTGATCCATATGGACTTGTTCGGACCAATCTCTACATCAAGCCTAGGAGGTAGCAAATACGCCTTCGTCATTGTGGATGACTATAGCAGATACACATGGACTTACTTCTTAAAACAGAAAAATGAATGCTTTAGATATTTTACCAAGTTTTGTAATCTTGTTCAAAATGAGAAAGGTTCTATGATTTCGTCAATTAGATGTGATCACGGTGGTGAATTTCAAAACCATAATTTCCAAGAATTTTGTGAACTCAATGGATACAACCATAATTTCTCTACTCCTAAAAATCCTCAACAAAATGGAGTAGTAGAAAGAAAAAATCGAAATTGACAAGAAATGACAAGAACCATGTTGAATGAACATAGCCTACCCAAATATTTTTGGGCCAAAGCCGTAAACACTGCATGCTATATTTTGAATAGAGTTCTAGTAAGACCCTTACTCACCAAAACTCCCTATAAGTTATGGAACAACAAAAAACCCAATGTTTCATATTTTAATGTCTTTGGGTGTAAGTGTTTTATCTTGAATGAAAAAGATAACTTAGGAAAATTTGATGCTAAATTCGATGAAGGAATCTTTCTTGGTTATTCTTCGGTTTCTAAAGCTTTTTGTATCTTCAATAAAAAAACTTTAATTATCATAGAATCCATTCTTGTTGTTTTCAATGAGATTTCCGAAATTAGGAAAAATGATTTTGATGATGACGTTAATTTTGATTCCTTGAATTTAATTGAAACCTCATCTCCAACTAGCAACTTGGATGCATCCACTTCCGAAACATCCTTACCCAAGGATTGGAAGTATGTAGATGCTCATCCCAAGGAGCTAATCTCAGGAGACACATCAAAGGGGGTTCAAACACGTTCTTCTCTTAAAAATTTTTGTTCCAACGTCGCTTTTCTCTCCTAAATTGAACCCAAATGTGTTGACGAAGCCATGAAAGATGATTCATTGATTATCGCAATGCAAGATGAATTAAATCAATTTGAGAGAAATGTGGTGTGGAAGCTAGTTCCTAGCCCAAATGACCATTTAGTTTTTGGTACTAAATTGGTTTTTAGAAACAAGCAAGATGAATATGGTATCGTGGTTAGAAACAAGGATAGATTAGTGGCCAAAGGTTTCAACCAAGAAGAAGATATCGATTACGAAGAAACCTTCGCTCCTGTGGCTCGATTAGAAGCCATAAGGATGCTCCTTGCCTACGCTAGTAGTATTAATTTTAAGTTGTTTCAAATGGATGTTAAAAGCGCTTTTCTTAATAGCTTTATTTCCGAAGAAGTCTATGTTGAACAACCTCCTGGATTTGAAAATAATAGCCTTCCTAATTATGTGTTTAGATTAACTAAAGCTCTCTATGGTTTAAAACAAGCTCCGAGGGCTTGGTATGAGAGACTTAGTTCTTTTCTTATTTAAAATAATTTCATAAAAGGCAAGGTTGATACTACATTGTTCATCAAGAATTTTGAAAATAATTTTATCATTGTTCAGATTTATGTTGATGATATTATCTTTGGTTCTACGAATGAATCTCTTTGTGAATCTTTTGCTAAAACTATGAGTCTTGAATTCGAAATGAGTTTAATGGGAGAATTAACATTCTTCTTAGGCTTACAAATCAAATAACTAAGTAATGACATCTTTATTAGTCAAACAAAATATGCTATGAATTTGCTAAAAAAGTTTAATATGAATAGCTCAAAAGCTATTAACACTCCTATGAGCACCTCCACTAAGTTAGAAATTAATGAAAGTGGAGAAAGCTTCGATCAAAAACCTTATAGGGGCATGATAGGAAGTTTACTTTACCTCACTGCAACTAGACCAGATATCATGTTCAGTTTAGGACTTTGTGCTAGATTTCAATCAAACCCTAAGATATCTCATCTTAAAGCAATTAAAAGAATACTTAGATATCTTAATGGTACCATAAATCTAGTATTATGGTACCCAAAATCAGAGAATCTTGATTTAATTACTTATGCTGATGTGGACTTTGCTAGCTGTAGACTAGATAGAAAAAGCACATCAGGAACATGTCAATTTTTAGGACATGCCATTGTTTCCTGGTCATCTAAGAAACAAAATTCGGTTGCACTATCAACAACCGAAGCTGAATATATTACAGCAAGTGCATGCTGTGCACAAGTTATATGGATGAAAAATACCTTAGAAGATTATAAAGTTCATCTTAAAAATATTCCCATTAAATGTGATAACACAAGTGCAATATGTTTAACAAAGAATCCTATACAACACTCAAGAACAAAACATATTGATATTAGACATCACTTTATACGAGATCATGTTACTAATCATGATGTAATTATAGAATTCATTGACACTAAACATCAACTAGCTGATATTTTTACAAAACCTCTAAGTGAAGAACAATTTGATTTCATAAGAAGAGAATTAAGAATGTTGATGTGTCCGAATACATAAACTTGTTGAAATTATTTTTCGGACTTTATTGATTGATTGATCAATTTCGCTTAATTGCTATGATGATTTTACACAATTACATGTTAGAAATTATATGTATGAATATAAAAATTTCTATGATGATAAGCATGTTTTGTCTTCATGATCATATTTGAAAATCAATAGCACAGTCTCGTCCGAATGCATGAAAGTCTTAATTTCGTTTTTAGATTCTCTTAAAAATCAGAGTTTCTCGATAATTATCCTCTTCCAGACTTAATAAAGTATATGTCATAATGAGTTTAATTCTCATCATTGTTGACATATGAAATACATCTCTCATACACCCATGTGAAGAATATTCTTTAAAGAAATGGATTTAATAAAATGATTTCTGATTATATGAATGATAGTGTTTTTACTAACAAGGATTCGTTTCTAATACATATCTTGATTCTTGTGAAAATGAAGCAAGATTTAATCTCTCATCAATTTTAACTTCATTTAAAGTAAACTCACAAATAGATGGTGGAGATACGGGGTAAAAACAGAATTGATATCTCCATGTCATGGTTGCATAATTGACTCACTATTGAAAATGACATGAAACTAGTAAAGGCATCACACTTATGCTCAAAATTCGCTTATATTGTTCTCCTGGTATCACAATTACCATGCTTTTTGTTGATGACAAAGGGGGAGAAATATATGAGTATTAATGCCATGCTTGCATCACTAAGAGATATATGAATTGCTATGCTATGATTGCTATAATTTGCATTATGCCTTGTTTGTATCATGTAATGATATCAAAATCTTACTTCGCAGTTTTACATGTTGATATCTGTTAGGACTCTAGCTTGGAGAGTCCTAATTGAGAGGGTCATTCATGTAAACTGTTAGGACTCTAGCTAGGAGAGTCCTAATTGAGAGGGACATTCTGTTAGGACTCTAGCTAGAAGAGTCCTAATTGAGAGGGTCATTCATGTAGGAGGTGTTTTCTTAGAGAAGAATTAGGAGTTGTAAGGGAATAGGAGTCTTGACTAGGAGTTGGTTAGAAGTAAGAGTCTTAAATAGGAGTCCTATTTAGAGTAAGGGTTTAGAAGCCCTATAAATAGCCATGTATTCCTTCTCTTTTGATAAGCAATACATGAATCTTTTCTGCAGCCTTTGAGCAGCAACTTGGAGGGAGGAACCCCTATAGAGTTCCAAGGAGGCCGATCCCCTAAAGAGATCAACCCCAAGTTTAGAATCTGCAAGAGTTCTACCACCTGGTATCAGAGCAGCGTTCTTGGTGTCTCGCTGCCCTTCCACAGTCATCCATCAACCCTCTACAACCATCCAAAGCAATTCCCACAATTGCTTAAAAGATCGTCACCGAATTCCGCCATCATCTCCACCACCACGGATCATCCTTTAATCTCCTCGTGAATTGCAACAGGTTCAGGTTTCCTACCTTACTGCTGCTGCAATTTAGTTATCCTTATTCGAAAATCCAAAAAAAAAAAAAAAAAAATTGTTCCTATATTGCTGCATAAACTTTTCGTCACAAAGTTTTCATCTCTACGACGAAAGATACATTGCAGAATTCCAACCGCATAGCACCATCTGTTTGATCTTGCTACTGTGCTTTTTCTATCCAAATTTCTACGAAATTTTTATGACATCTTTGACACTTCCTAACAGTGGATTTCCCTTTGGTTTCATCAAAAAATTCTCAATATAAACTACTGATCTTTTATGTCCAATCTGCTGCACTTGAATTGCAGAATTCAAGCCGCATAGCACCATCTGTTTGATCTTGCTACTATGTTTTTTCTATCCAAATTTCTACAAAATTTTTATGACATCTTTGACACTTCCTAATAGTAGATTTTCCTTTGGTTTCATCGAAAAATTCTCAATATAAACTATTGATCTTTTATGACCAATCTGCTGCACTTGAAAATCTATGCTGCAGAAAATTTCAGCTGCATATCGTTGCCTTAACCCATCTATTTGCAATATTTTTTGAATGAAATTTCTTATACACTTCATAGATCATCTTGGCTTCCATCTAAGATTGATCTATTAAGAAATTCATCTCTAAAAACGATTTTATGTTGCTGCAAATTTTTATCGTATCCCGCTGAAATTTTTCGACGATAATTCTGCTATCGCAACTTGCACCAATTTCCTTGCTATTATACTACCGAAATTTTCTTGATTAAATTAGTCATCCTTGCTGTCATATAAACTGTGATTTTGCTATCAATTCCCTCCTCAATTCTCTCAAGTTTTTGGTGGAAATTACGTCGAGAAACCGCTGTTTCTTCGACGATAATTCTGCTCTTACAAGACAGCACATAATTGCTGCAACTTCCACTGATTTCTCTCAAACCTTTGCTGCCATCTATCACAGATCCAAAACTTTCATCCATAGCCCTAAAACTCCACCAAACCACACCCTCAAAATGCACCCAAAACACCCACAAAATAAGCCTCAATCGTAGCCTACATCCACCGATCCACCAACCCTTTCGACCATCACTTCTCTCAACCTATACATGCCTTTAACCTGACAACAAAAGAGAGATCTTAACATCATAGATTTGGAGGCATATACTATGGCGTCTAAGGAGGCAATCGATGCTAAATTCGAAGCCTTGGAGGCGCGAATGGAGGATAAGATTCGGACGCTCTTTACCGAACTCAGATTGGGCCAACTACTAAGCCCGAAAAAATCATATCACGAAGAGAGCTTTGCCCAATCGCACCAGGCCCGAAGAGATGAGTTCCAAGGGAGGGGAGGCTCTATGATCGATCCCAACTATCCATGCATAAGGGTGGACTTCCCTAGATGGGAAGAAGGAGACCCGATTGGTTGGATCTTGCACGCGGAGCGATATTTTCGGTACCACAAAACCGCGGATGCATCTATGGTGAAAATTGCAGCTATACATCTTGAAGGGGATGCTATACAGTGGTTTGACTGGTTTGAACATACTTATGGAGTCCTTTCATGGTGACAATTCAAAGAAGGACTGCTGATTCGCTTCAGACCGACCGATTACGAGAATATTGACGAACAACTAGCAAAGATCCAACAAACCTCCACCATTCAGGAGTACCAAATCAGGTTTGAAAGATTATCTAATCAAACTTGTGATTGGTCTCAAAAACAGCTATTGAGGACCTTCATTGAGGGCTTGAAGCCGGAGATCCGAGGAGAAGTTAAAGCGCGACAACCGTACACGCTTATGGCAGCCATCTCTTTCGCACGACATCAAGAGGAGAAATTGAACCATGAAGCTCAAAGGACTATTGTCACTCCTCAACCAGCAATATTAAAGCCCTTAGCCCCCCCTACTGTTAACCGAGTCCCTGCACCAAAAAGGTTGACAAGAGAAGAGCTTCAGGAGCGATCTGCGAAGGGGTTATGTTGGCATTACGACGAGCCGTGGAGCCATGAGCATCGCTGTAGTAAAGGGAGACTTTTTATCATTGAACCAGTAGAAGAAAAGGTCATTGAATATCCAGAAGAGAGCATTGAACATAAAGAAGAAGATGCAGAAGAAGAGCCACAACCGACCGAAGTTACGGTACATGCACTAGCCAGCTACTCAAACCCGCAAACGATGAAAGTTGGAGGCCTTCTCAAACAACAACCAATCACTGTTTTCATCGACACGGGCAGCACTAATAATATCCTAAATAGTAAGGTTGTTATCTAAATGGCATTACCTATCGAGAATCGCTGCAGGTTTGATGTTAAGGTCACCGACAGACAGATTTTGAAGTGTGATCGTAGGCGCCCGCAAGAGAAACTATTGCTGCAGGACCAAGAGATAATTGCAGATTTCTTCCTTCTTCCTCTTGATGATCATGAGGCCATGCTCAAAATTAAATGGTTGACAACATTAGGTGATTTTTCTTGGAATTTTATGAAACTAATTATGAAATTTTACAGTAAGGAGAAACAGGTGATACTGCACGGGAAACGTGGGGGCGACGTAACGATGATTTGCACACAACAAATGAAGAAGGTTTTGCATAAAGCATGCAGTGGCTTTTTGGTACAACTTGAGCAGCAAACTAAGGGAGAGTCAACAGAATTTGAAGATCCAAATCTACTTCCTTTGCTTGCTGAATTTTTAGATATATTTGACGAACCGCGCAACTTACCTCTTACCCGTCAGCATGATTATTATATAACGATTCTTCTAGGAAAACCTCCAGCAAATGCTCAGCCATATCAGTATCCACATCTCCAGAAGGATGAAATAGAATGGATTGTAAAAGAGATGCTCGAAACAGGAGTTATTCGGCCATGTTGCAGCCCCTACTCTTCACCGGTGCTCCCCATACGAAAGAAGGACGGAACATGGCGATTATGTGTTGACTACCGAGATCTCAATGGCATAACCATCAAGGATAAATACCCTATTCTAGTAGTAGATGAATTTTTTGATGAAAGGGAGCACAAATCTTCACAAAGTTGGACCTTCGATCCGGGTATCATCAAATACAAGTATACGAAGAAGACATACCGAAAACCACCTTTTGAACACACAACAACCACTTTGAATTTTTGCTTTCTTGAAAAGAAGGTGGAATATCTTGGGCATATCATATCAGAGGAAGGTGTGGCAGAAGACCCCTTCAAAATTGAAGCAATGCAAAACTGGCCTACCCCGAGGAACGTAAAATTGCTACATGGCTTTCTGGGTTTAACAGGCTACTACTGCAAGTTCGTGAAAAAATATGGCGACATCAGTGCACCACTTACTTCCTTACTGAAAAAAGATGTCTTCCAATGGTCGGATAGAGCCTCCGTTGCCTTCGACAAACTTAATGCAGCCATGACGACAACGCCGGTGCTAACACTACCATATTTTAACCGACCCTTCATTATTGAGGCCGACGCATCTGGAGTCAGAATTGGAGCCATTCTCATGCAAGATGGCCGACCACTTGCATACACTAGCAAGGTATTATCTCCCTCCCATCAAAATAAGTCAACATATGATAAGGAGATGCTCGCCATTGTGCGCGCAGCAACGAGGTAGAGACCCTACTTGATTGGTCGACAATTTCAAATTAAAACCGACCATAAAAGCCTCAAGTACTTTTTAGAGCGAAAGATATCATCCCCTGAGCAGCAAAACTAGGTAACAAAACTTTTTGGATTTGATTATGAAATAACTTACAAAAAGGGGAAAGAGAATGTTCTTGCAGATGCACTTTCACAGCTACCCGAGCAAGCTGAAGTTTTGGCCATTTCACTTCCGACCAACGACTTCTTTGAGGATATTAAGATGGAATGGCAGGAAGATTCGGAGACCAGTAAAATACAAAAAGAATTAGAGGAAGCACCAAGCTCCGTGGCTCATTACAATCGGGACTCAAAAGAATTATGCTATAAGGGACGCATTGTGCTTGTGACAAATTCTACTTGCATCTTCAAGAGCAGATTTTGGACAAAGTTATTCCATATGTAGGGTACTAAATTAGAAAGGAGTACGACATATCACCCACAAACCAATAGCCAGACGAAAGTTTTAAATAGGTGCTTGGAGACAGCCCAAAGCCACCCACTAAATATGACTACCCAAAGAGAACTCCAGACCCAGCCAAGTGACATTATTGATCGACGGATCGTGACTCGACGACGATGACCCACTAATGAAGTGCTAATACAGTGGACGAACCTACCAATAGAAGATGCCACTTGGGAGAACTATGACGACTTGAAGATCAAATTCCCAGAATTCACGAATCATCAGCCTCGAGGACAAGGCTGATTTGAAGAGGGCGAGTCTGTTAGGACTCTAGCTTGGAGAGTCCTAATTGAGAGGGACATTCATGTAAACTGTTAGGACTCTAGCTAGGAGAGTCCTAATTGAGAGGGACATTTTGTTAGGACTCTAGCTAGGAGAGTCCTAATTGAGAGGGGCATTCATGTAGGAGGTGTTTTCTTAGAGAAGAATTAGGAGTTGTAAGGGAATATGAGTCTTGACTAGGAGTTGGTTAGAAGTAAGAGTCTTAAATAGGAGTCCTATTTAGAGTTAGGGTTTAGAAGCCCTATAAATAGCCATGTATTCCTTCTCTTTTGATAAGCAATAGATGAATCTTTTCTGTAGCCTTTGAGCAGCAACTTGGAGGGAGGAACCCCTATAGAGTTCCAAGGAGGCCGATCCCCTAAAGAGATCAACCCCAAGTTTAGAATCTGCAAGGGTTCTAACAATATCTTACAATATGATGAATTGCTACTATTACCATCATTCAAACTTGTTATGTAAAATTTGAAAATGAATGTCAAGCCTTGACATCGTCTTTAGAGAGATACATCATGATGGGAATCATGATGGGAGTATTGATAAGTTTAATTGATTTTAACTTATCAATATGTCACTTGAATTCAAAGGTTTTGAATTCAAGAATGACTTATCTCCAGTATGGCATATAGACAGGGGGAGTTAAGGTTAACTCCATTATCAATTGATTGTCATCATAAAAAGGGGGAGATTGTTGAATCTCGGATTTTGATGATGAAGTCAATTATCATTTGTTATCTAATCTATATGTTGAGATAAGTGTGCAGGATTAACTACGATGAAAATAAGATATGCAGCAGGAGTTACGCTGGAGTCAAGACAATGATCACGATGGGAGTTCGAGAGTTCGACGGAAGTTCGGACAGTCATCGGAGGTTCTGCGGGAACAAATCCGAGAAGTCCATGAGCTTGCCAAAGAAGCTCGTCGGAACTCACCAAGTGGATCGTCGCAAGTCCAGGAGTTTGCTGGAAGTCCGCAGGAGCATCACCGAGGGTTCATCGGATGATCGACGAAAGTTCACCGGAAGCTCGCCGGAAGAAGCGATTGACGCACTGGAGCAAGTTGCAGTAAATATATTAGGAAATATCGTAGTTAGTATAATGATTAAGTTGGAAATTGGAGGTGATCCCATTAACTTAATCTTGGGACAATTGGGACCCTAAAAAACCCAAATTGGGCCGAATGGATCAACCCATTCGGACCCTGATTTCTGCCAGGCGGTGGCACCGCCGAAGTGTTGAATCTCGAATTTTGATGATGAAGTCAATTGTCATTTGTTATCTAATCTATATGTTGAGATAAGTGTGCAGGATTAACTACGATGAAAGTGAGACATGCAGCAGGAGTTGCGCCAGAGTCAAGACAATGATCACGTTGGGAGTTCGGACAGTCGTCGGAAGTTATGCGGGAACAAATCCGAGAAGTCCATAAGCTTGCTAAAGAAGCTCGTCAGAACTCGCCAAGTGAATCGTCGCAAGTCTAGGAGTTTGCCGGAAGTCCGCAGGAGCATCACCGAGGGTTCATCGGATGATCGACGGAAGTTTGCCGGAAGCTCGCCGGAAGAAGCGATTGACGCACTGGAGCAAGTTACAGTAAATGTCTTAGGAAAACTCGTAGTTAGCACATTGATTAATTTGGAAATGGGAGGTGATCCCATTCACTTAATCTTGGGGCAATTGGGCCCCTGAAAAACCCAAATTGGGCCGAATGGATCAACCCATTCGGACCCTGATTTCTGCCAGGCGGTTGAACCGCCCAAGGCAGGAGGTTGCACCGCCTAGGCTCAATCTCCGAGCGAGACTAGGAGGTGCAACCGCTCCAACCAGGCGGTGGCACCGCCTGGGGCTCAGTCTCCGAGCGGGACTGGGCGGTGCAACCTCCCTTGACAGGAGGTGGCACCGCCTGAGCTCAATCTTCGAGCTCTGCCAGGCGATGCAACCGCCTCAGTCAGGATGTGCAACTGCTTGAGCTCGATCTTCGAGCTCTGTCAGGAGGTGCAACTGCCCCTGATAGGAGGTAGCACCGCCCAGAGGCTCAGTCTTCGAGCTCTGCCAGGTGGTGCAACCGCTCCAGTCAGGAGGTGCAACCGCCTGATCTCGGAATTCTAGGAATTGACAGTTTTGAGCTCCAAATTTGAACTGGGTTGGGGCCTATAAATACCCCACCCATTCAACAATGAAAGGGTATGTACTTACACCAAAATCTTGATCCTTTTATGTGATTCTTAGAGCTCAAAATTGTTGTAAAGGCCAAAAGCTCTTCTCCCTCTGTTCTTCCAAATTCTGAGTTGTAAAGAGAGGAGAGAAAATTCTGTAAGGGTTGTCTCCTAAGCCCGTCAAAAGGAGTGAAACTGTAAAAGGGTGGTTGGCCTTTGCCTATTGAAGGAAGGCCTCTAGTTGACGTCGGTGACCTCGTTGGTAGAGGAAGCCAAAAGTGGAGTAGGTCAAGATTGACCGAACCACTCTAAATCTCGGTTTGCATTTACTTTGAGCATCTTATCTTTACTGCAAACCTCCTCAATAGCTTACTGCCTTCTGTGTTTTTACGAATGTGTTTCAAAGTTCAGTGCTTTCCGAATCGGGATTTAAAACTCAAATTAGTTTTATCGTATGAACGTCGTATTTCAGTTTGCGCTTACGTTCTGATTTCCACTATAACTGCAAACTACCTTTATATCTTTGCTTTAACTGCATCTCGCCTTATCTCAAGTTAAAGTGGTTTACGAATTAGCTTTTATATCGAAATCACTTTTATCGTACCAACGTCGTATTTCAGTTTGCGCTTATATTCTGATTTCCATCATAACTGCAAACTGCGTTCATATCTTTGCTACATCTCTCCTAGTCTAAAGTTGAAGTGATTTACGAATTGGCTTTCTTACCAAAATCACTTCTATCGAACGAAAGCAATTTTCGATTTTAATCGCAAAAGGTTTTCCGCTGCACTAATTCACCCCCCCCCCTCTTAGTGCTCTTGATCCTAACAATTGGTATCAGAGCGGGGTTAACTCTCTAACAGATTAAAACCCAAGTGAGATGGCATACGCCGGAAACCAAGAGGGCCATTCTATTACACGTCCACCCATGTTCAGTGGGACGGACTACACCTATTGGAAGACCCGAATGAGGATCTTTCTTATTTCTATGGATTTTGAACTTTGGAATCTTGTCGAAAATGGATTTTCAAAGCCTTCTCTTCCAGTGATCGATTGGAATGAATTGGAGAAGAAGGCTTTCGCTCTTAATGCAAAGGCTATGAATGCCTTATTTTGAGCATTTGATAAAAACGAGTTTAACAGTGTTTCGACTTGTGAAACCGCATTTGATATTTGGCACACACTCGAAGTAACTCACGAAGGCACAAGTAGAGTAAAAGAGTTAAAAATCAATCTTCTGTTACATTCTTTCGAACTTTTTCGGATGAAACTGAGTGAAACCATTGGCGACATGTTTACCCGTTTCACGGATGTCGTCAACGGTCTAAAAGGACTCGGAAAAAGTTTTCGGATTTTGAGCTCATAAATAAGATTCTAAGATCCCTTCCTAAGAGTTGGGATCCTAAAGTCACTGCTATTCAAGCGGCGAAAGATCTAAGCAACTTCCCTCTTGAAGAACTAATCGGGTCATTAATGACCTACGAGATGACTTGCAAAGCTCATGAAGAGTAAGAAGACATCCTTCCAAAGAACAAGAAGGATATGACACTTAAAACTTCAGAAGGCCACTTGAGAGAAAACTCAAGTGATGAGGACTGTGATGATGACTTGACACTTCTAACAAGAAAATTTAAAAAATTCATTAAAAGAAACAAGTTTAAGAATGACGTAAAAAATAAACTTGAACCCAAAAAGGACCAAGTTATTTGCTATAAATGCAAAAAGCCGGGACACTACAAGAGTGATTGTCCCCAAGCCAAAAAGAGAACATCAAAGAAGAAGGCGCTCAAAGCAACGTGGGATGACTCGAGCGTGTCCGAAGAAGAGGAGTCCAACACCGAGCAAGTTGCTCACTACGCATTAATGGCCATCGGAGAGGAGGTAACAAATTTAATAGATGCATATTTATCATTTGATGAATTATTAAATGCCTTCCATGACTTATTTGATGAATGCAAGATTATTAGTAGAAAATACAAATTGCTAAAAAAAGAGCATGATAGTCTTACTTATAATTTTGATAAGTTAAAAACTGAATATCATGATAGTTTAGGTTCATGCATAAAATGCCATGATCTAGAAACCCTCCAAAAGGAAAACATGCTACTTAAGGACACCTTGAAGAAATTCGAGGTTGGTGGCAAGTCATTGAACATGATCCTTGGAAACAAGGGTCCCGTTCCCAAAAGAAGTGGAATTGGATTTGTGAGAAGTCCTCACCAAAATCCAACCACATTCATAAAAGGCCCCATCTTACATGTTCGACACCAAAGCAAATGCAACTTTTGTTGCAAATTTGGACACAAAACGCATTATTGTCCATTCAAGAAAATTAGTCCAAACAAATTAATTTGGATTCCTAAAGGAACCATAATAAATTCTATGCAACATGATAAACAATGTAGATCTATTTTTGAGGCACTCAAAAGCAAATGGGCTCCTAAAAATCATCATTTCTTGTAGAAACCTATACTATCGCAAGCTAGGAGCAAGAGATGGTACCTTGATAGTGGATGCTCAAGGCATATGACCGGAGATCCATCTCAATTCTCTAAGCTCACTAGCATAGACGAAGGCTATGTCACCTTCGGAGACAACAACAAGGGTAAAATCATTGGCAAAGGAACCATAGGTAACAAATCCAACTTCTTTATTGAAGATGTTTTGTTAGTTAATGGTTTAAAACATAACCTCTTGAGCATTAGTCAACTATGTGATAAAGGATACATTGTCAGATTCGAATCTAATGCTTGCATCATTGAAAAACCACACAAAAACATGCCTATGATTGCATTAAAACAAAATAACGTATACACAATTGACATCAATGATTTGTGTAATGAAATGTGTTTTTCGGTTTTGAATGAGGATGCTTGGCTATGGCATAGAAGATTAGGTCATGCTAGCATGAAACTAATCACTCAAATATCATCTAAAGAACTTGTAAGAAGAATTCCTCATATCAAGTTCATCAAAGATAATGTATGTGATGCTTGCCAATTAGGTAAACAAATTAAGGGTAGTTTCAAATCTAAGAATCAAATAAGCACCTCTAGGCCCTTACAATTAATCCATATGGACTTGTTCGGACCAATCTCTACATCAAGTCTAGAGGTAGCAAATACGCCTTCGTCATTGTAGATGACTATAGCAGATATACATGGACTTACTTCTTAAAATATATAAATGAATGCTTTAGATACTTTACCAAGTTTTGTAAACTTGTTCAAAATGAGAAGGGATCTATGATTTCGTCAATTAGAAGTGATCACGGTGGAGAATTTCAAAACCATGATTTCCAAGAATTTTGTGAACTCAATGGATACAACCATAATTTCTCTACTCCAAGAAATCCTCAACAAAATGGAGTAGTAGAAAGAAAAAATCGAAATTTTAAAGAAATGGCAAGAACCATGTTAAATGAACATAGCCTACCCAAATATTTTTGGGCCGAAGCCGTAAATACCGCATGCTATATTTTGAATAGAGTTCTGCAAAGACCCTTACTCACCAAAACTCCTTATGAGTTATGGAACAACAAAAAACCCAATGTTTCATATTTTAAAGTCTTTGGGTGTAAGTGTTTTATCTTGAATGAAAATGACAACTTAGGAAAATTTGATGCTAAATCCGATGAAGGAATCTTTCTTGGTTATTCTTCGGTTTCTAAAGCTTTTCGTATCTTCAATAAAAGAACCTTAATTATTGAAGAATCCATTCATGTTATTTTCAATGAGATTTCCGAAATAAGGAAAAACGATTTTGATGATGATGTTAATTTTGATTCCTTAAATTTAAATGAAACCCCATCTCCAACTAGCAACTTGGATGCATCCACTTCCGAAACATCCTTACCCAAGGATTGGAAGTATGTAGATGCTCATCCCAAGGAGCTAATCTTAGGAGACACATCAAAGGGGGTTCAAACACGATCTTTTCTTAAAAATTTTTGTGCGAACACCGCTTTTCTCTCCCAAATTGAACCCAAATGTGTTGATGAAGCCATGTAAGATGATTCATGGATTATCGCAATACAAGATAAATTGAATCAATTTGAGAGAAATCAGGTGTGGAAGCTTGTTCCTAGGCCAAATGACCATTTAGTTATTGGTACTAAATGGGTCTTTAGAAACAAGCAAGATGAAAATGGTATCCTGGTTAGAAACATGGCTAGATTAGTGGCCAAAGGTTTCAACCAAGAAGAAGGTATCGATTACGAAGAAACCTTCGCTCCTGTGGCTCGATTGGAAGCCATAAGGATGCTCCTTGCCTACGCTAGTAGTAATAATTTTAAGTTGTTTCAAATGGATGTTAAAAGTGCTTTTCTTAATGGCTTTATTTTCGAAGAAGTTTATGTTGAACAACTTCCTGGATTTGAAAATAATAGCCTCCCTAATCATGTGTTTAGATTAACTAAAGCTCTCTATGGTTTAAAACAAGCCCCAAGGGCTTGGTATGAGAGACTTAGTTCTTTTATTTTTGAAAATAATTTCACAAAAGGTAAGGTTGATACTACATTATTCATCAAGAATTTTGAAAATAATTTTCTCATTGTTCAAATTTATGTTGATGATATTATATTTGGTTCCACGAATGAATCTCTTTGTGAATCGTTTGCTAAAACTATGAGTCTTGAATTCGAAATGAGTTTAATGGGAGAATTAACATTCTTCTTAGGCTTACAAATCAAACAACTAAGCAATGACATCTTTATCAGTCAAACTAAATATGCTATAAATTTATTAAAAAAGTCTAATATGAATAACTCAAAGGCTATTAACACTCCTATGAGCACCTCCACTAAGTTAGAAATTGATGAAAGTGGAGAAAGCTTCGATCAAAAAACTTATAGGGGTATGATAGGAAGTTTACTTTACCTCACTGCAACCAGACCAGACATCATGTTCAATGTAGGATTTTGTGCTAGATTTCAATCAAACCCTAAGATATCTCATCTCAAAGCAGTTAAAAGAATACTTAGATATCTTAATGGTACCACAAATCTAGGATTATAGTACCCAAAATCAGAGAATCTTGAGTTAATTGCTTATGCTGATGCGAACTTTGCTGGCTGTAGACTAGATAGAAAAAGCACATCAGGATCATGTCAATTTTTAGGACATGCTCGGTTGCACTATCAACAAACGAAGCTGAATATATTACAGCAAGTGCATGCTGTGCACAAGTTGTATGGATGAAAAACACCTTAGAAGATTATAAAGTTCATCTTAAAAATATTCCCATTAAATGTGATAACACAAGTGCAATATGCTTAACCAAGAATCCTATACAACACTCAAGAACAAAACATATTGATATTAGACATCACTTTATACGAGATCATGTTACTAATCATGATGTAACCATAGAGTTCATTGATACTAAACATCAACTAGCTGATATTTTTACAAAACCTCTGAGTGAAGAGCAATTTGATTTCATAAGAAGAGAATTAGGAATGTTGATGTATCCGAATACATAAACTAGTTAAAATTATTTTTCGGACTCTATTAAATGCTCAGATCACTTGATTGCCATTACATGCCTTAATAACATGTTGGAATACAAAAATGTTTTGTCTTCATGATTGTATTTGAAAATCTGTAGCATAGTCTTGTCCGAATGCATGAAAGAGTTCATTTCATTTTTCGGATTCGTTTAACAATTGGAATGCTAAAAATCAAATTTTCTCATACACTTTTATGAAAAATATTTTTTTTCTGTAATGGATTTGATGAAATGATTCCTGCTTATGAATTCCATCTTGAAATATGGATGATAGTATTTTTACTTGTAAAAAGCTGTTTCACACACTTATCTTGACTCAAAGTAAACTCACAAATAGCTGGTATCACAAATGGCTTTCCTCCTTCATGCAAAAAGGATTATAACAAAAAAAAGAGGAAGAAGTATTCAACGCAATCTACGTATCATGCCTTCCTTTATATGCTTGATAATTTGCTGGTATCACAACTACCATGCTTTTTGTTGATGACAAAGGGGGAGAAATATATGAATTGATGCTATAAACACTGATGCTATGATTATGCCATGCTTGCATCACCAAGAGATATATGAACATATGCCATGCATTAATTTGCATTATGCCTTGAGTTGATATCTTACCATGTGAAGAAATGCAATACTTGCTAACATATTTGAAATGTGTACATCATGTAATGATATCAAAATCTTACTTCACAGCTTTACATGTTGATATGATGAATTGCTACTATTACTATCATTCAAACTTGTTATATTTGAAAATGAATGTCAAGCCTTGACATCATCTTCAGAGAGATACATCATGATGGGAATCATGATGGGAGTATTGATAAGTTCAAATGATTTTAACTTATCAATATGTCTCTTGAATTCTTAGGTTTTGAATTCAAGAATGACTTATCTCAAGTATGGCATATAGATAGGGGGAGTTAAGGTTAACTCCATTATCAATTGATTGTCATCATCAAAAAGGGAGAGATTGTTGAATCTCGGATTTTGATGATGAAGTCAATTGTCATTTGTTATCTAATCTATATGTTGAGATAAGTGTGCAGGATTAACTATGATGAAAGTGAGACATGCAGTAGGAGTTGCGCCGGAGTCAAGACAATGATCACGTTGGGAGTTCGAGAGTTCGACGGAAGTTCGGACAATCGTCGGAAGTTCTGTGGGAACAAATCTGAGAAGTCCATAAGCTTGCCAAAGAAGCTCGTCGGAACTCACCAAGTGAATCGTCGCAAGTCCAGGAGTTTGCCTGAAGCTCGCCGGAAGAAGCGATTGACGCATCGGAGCAAGTTGCAGTAAATGTCCTAGGAAAACTCGTAGTTAGCACATTGATTAAGTTGGAAATGGGAGGTGATCCCATTAACTTAATATTGGGACAATTGGGCCCCTGAAAAACCCAAATTGGGCCGAATGGATCAACCCATTTGGACCTTGATTTCTGCCAAGCGGTTGAACCGCCCAAGGCAGGAGGTTGCATCACCTGGGCTCAGTCTCCGAGCGAGACTGGGAGGTTCAACCGCTCCAGCCAAGCGGTGGCACTGCCTGGGGCTCAGTCTCCGAGCGACACTAGGCGGTGCAACCTCCCTTGACAGGAGGTGGCACCGCCTGAGCTCAGTCTTCGAGCTCTGCCAGGCGGTGCAACCGCCTCAGTCAGGAGGTGCAACCGGTTGAGCTCGGTCTTCGAGCTTTGCCATGCGGTGCAACCGCTCCAGTCAGGAGGTGCAACCGCCTGATCCCGGAATTTCAGGAATTGACAGTTTTGAGCTCCAAATTTGAACTGGGTTGGGGCCTATAAATACCCCACCCATTCAACACTGATAGGGTATGAACTTAAACCGAAATCTTGATCCTTTTCTATGATTCTTAGAGCTCAAAATTGTTGTAAAGGTCAAAAGTTCTTCTCCCTCTGTTCTTCCAAGTTCTGAGTTGTAAAGAGAGGAGAGAAAATTCTGTAAGGGCTATCTCCTAAGCCTGTCAAAAGGAGTGAAACTGTAAAAGGGTTGTTGGCCTTCGCCTATTGAAGGAAGGCCTCTAGTTGACGTCGGTGACCTCGTCGGTAGAGGAAGCCAAAAGCGGAGTAGGTCAAGATTGATCGAACCACTCTAAATCTCGATTTGCATTTACTTTGAGCATCGTATGTTTACTGCAAACCTCCTCAATAGCTTACCGCCTTCTATGTTTTTACGAACGTGTTTCAAAGTTCATTGCTTTCCGAATCGGGATTTAAAACGCAAATCAGTTTTATCGTACGAACATCGTATTTCAGTTTGCGCTTACATTATGATTTCCACTATAACTGCAAACTACCTTTATATCTTTGCTTTAACTGCAACTCGCCTTATCTCAAGTTAAAGGGGTTTATGAATCAGCTTTTATACCGAAATCGCTTTTATCGTACGAACGTCGTATTTCAGTTTGCACTTATATTCTGATTTCCATCATAACTGCAAACTACGTTCATATCTTTGCTGCATCTCTCCTAGTCTAAAGTTGAAGTGATTTACGAATCGACTTTCTTACCAAAATCACTTCTATTGAACGAAAGCAGTTTTTGATTTTAATCGCAGAAGGTTTTCTGCTGCACTAATTCACCCCCCCCTCCCCCCCCCCTCTTAGTGCTCTTGATCCTAACACTGAGCTCAATCTTTGAGCTCTGGCTGGAGGTGCAACTGCCCCTGATAGAGGTGGAACTGCCTGGGCTCGGTCTCCGAGCTCTAGTTGAGCGGTGCAACTGCCTCAGTCAGGAGGTGGCACCGTCTGAGCTCGGTCTTCGCGCTTTGGCAGGAGGTGCAACTGCCCCTGACAGGAGGTGGCATCGCCCAGAGGCTCAGTCTTCGAGCTCTGCCAGGTGGTGCAACCGCCCCAGTCAGGCAGTGCAACCGCCAGATCCCGAAATTCCGGGAATTGATAGTTTTGAGCTCGAAATTCAAACTGGGTTGGGGCCTATAATTACCCCACCCTTTCAGCACTGAAAGGGTACCTAGAAACCACCGAAATTCTGATTTTACTTTGTCATTTTTAGAGCTCAAAAGTGTTGTATGAGTTGAAAGTTCTTCTTTCTCTTTTCTTCCACGTTCTAATCTGTTAAGAGAGGAAAGGAAATTCTGTAAGGGTTGTCTTCTAAGCCCGTCAAAAGGAGTGAAACTATAAAAGGGTGGTTGGCCTTCGCCTATTGAAGGAAGGCCTCTAGTTGACGTCGGTGACCTCGTCGGTGGAGGAAGCCAAAAGTGGAGTAGGTCAAGATTGACCGAACCACTCTAAATCTCGGTTTGCATTTACTTTGAGTATCTTATCTTTACTGTAAACCTCCTCAATAGCTTACTGCCTTCTGTGCTTTTACGAATGTGTTTCAAAAGTTCAGTCCTTTCCGAATCGGCGTTTAGACGCAAATCAGTTTTATCGTACGAACGCAGTTTTAATCGTAGAAAGATTTCTGCTGCACTAATTCACCCCCCCCCCCTCTTAGTGCTCTTGATCCTAACACTTGATTCATCCCAATTTTTGTTCTTCTTCTTGCGTTCAAAGCAAGTAGTTTCGTTCTTTCTGTTCTTTAATTTTTGTTTTATTGACTTTTTAAATTTCTTAGTGAGTAGTTCTTGTTCACCATCACTTGAGCTTATGCTCGAGTGATCTTCAAATGTTCTATGTCCCAAATCCTTTCTGTTCTTTGGAAGGTGGTTTTGTTCATCATGTTCATCAAGTGCATTGTCCACCATTTCATATGTCATCAATGTACCGATAAGTTCTTTAAGTGGAAAAATATTTAAATCTTTTGTTTCTTGTAATGCTGTTACTTTTGAATCCCACTTCTTAGAAAGAGAACGCAAAATCTTGTTCACAAGTTCAAAGTTCGAAAAACTTTTACCAAGTACTTTTAGACTATTGATGATATCCGTAAAATAGGTGTACATGTCTCCAATAGTTTCTCTTGGTTCCATATAAAATATCTCAAAATCATGCATCAAAATATTTACTTTAGAATTTTTTACACTACTTGTGCCTTCGTGTGTGATTTCAATAGTGTGCTAAATATCAAAAGCCGTTTCGCACAAAGAAACCCGATTAAATTTGTTTTTATCTAAGGTACAAAATAAGACATTTATAGCCTTTGCATTTAAAGAAAACGTCTTCTTCTCCAAATCATTCCAATGGTTCATTGGAAGAGAAGACATTTCAAATCTGTTTTCAACTATATGCCATAAATTTAAATCCAAAGAGAGTAAGAAAACTCTCATTCGAGTTTTCTAATAAGTATAGCCCGTCCTATTGAAAAATGGAGGACGAATGAGAGAGTAACCCTCTTAAAAGCCAAAATGAGCCATTTCTCTTGGGTGTTAAACCAACTGAGAAATAATGAGGCTATGATACCAATTGTTAGGATCAAAAGCATTGGAGGGGGGGTGGGTGGGTGAATTAGTGCAGCATAAAACTTTCGTCGATTAAAACGACATTCGTATGATGAAATCATTTTCGATGAAAGCTATTTCGAAAAGTTCTTCAACTTAAGAGTAAATGGAAGTATAGTTGACATAAAGCAACAAAGGCAGTTTGTAGTTAAGATAAGGAGCAGAATGTAAATGCAAATAGATATTTAGAGTGGTTCGGTCAATCTTGACCTATATCCACTTTTGGCTTCCTCCTTCGATGAGGTCACCGACGTCCACTAGAGGCTTTCCTTCAATAGACGAAGGCTAACTACCCTTTTATAACTTTACTCCTTTTGATGGGCTTAGGAGACAACCCTTACAGATTTTCACTCCTCTCTTGAATGATCAAAACTTAAAAGAAAAGAGGGAGAAGAACTTCTAGCCTTTTACAACACTTTTAAGCTCTCAAATTCTTAGAATAAATGCAAGCTTTCGGTCCATTTCATGCGGGAAAGGGTGGGGTTTATATAGGCCCCAACTAGTTTGAATTTAGAGCTCAAAAGTGTCATCTCCCAAATTTTCGAGGACTTGGCGGTACCACCGCCAGAACTGGGCGGTACTACCGCCTGACACTGCTCGGAGACTGAGCTCAGGCGGTACCACCACCTGATAGGGGCGGTACCACCGCTTGACTTTGCTCGGAGACTGAGCTCAGGCGGTACTACCGCCTTACATCGCTCGGAGACCGAGCTCAGGCTGTACCACTGCTTGATAGGGGCGATACAACCGCCTGACTTCACTTAGAGACTAAGCTTTTGGGCGGTGCCACTACCGGTAAAGAAATCTGGGTCCGAATGGGCTAATCCATTCGGCCCAATTTGGGTCTGTCAAGGGCCCAATTGGTCCCAGATTAAGTTAATGGGATCACCTCCAATTCCTAACATAATCTTTATGCTAACTATAATATTTAAGACATTAATACTACAACTCGTGTTCCGGTGTGTCAATCGCTTCTTCCGACATGCTTTTGGCCAACTTCTGGTGAACATCCGACGAACCCTCAGCGATGCTCCAACGGACTTCCGGCAAACTCCTAGACTTATGACGATCCTCTTGGCGAGTTCCGACGAGCTTCTTTGGCAAGCTCTTGGACTTCTCGGATTTGTTCCCACAGAACCTCCGACGATCGTCCGAACTTCCGTCGACCTCTTGAACTCCCAATGTGATCTTGGTCTTGACTCCAGTGCAACACCTACTGCATGTCTTACTACCATCGTAGTTAATCTTGCACATGTAAAACAAAATTTTATCTAGATAATTAATACTAAGCATTAATCAAGTTGTCTAGCATGTCATTGGCCCCTCGACGCTTTGTTCGATTCTTCAGCGTATCGTCCTCTCTTGTGGCCTATTGCCCAATCGGCTAGTGGACTCCACAACTCTGATATCCTTGGCGCAATACCCGCTCTTCTTGGCCCAATCCTCGAATCTATGGCCCGAAGCCTTCTGTCAATACGTCAACGGATCCACTAGCCCGATGTCCAATCTTCTGACATATTCCTCCGGCCCAACATGATTTTTCCTACTTTAATTGTCTCATCCTAATTGAAGCATCCTACATCACTTAAAATGTAGATTAAAACATAAACACAATTATCAATTGGTTTCATCATCAAAATACGAGATTCAACACTTCTTTGGCAAGCTCTTGGACTTCTTGGTTGGTTTCGACAGAACTTCCGACGAACGTCCGGACTTCCGTCGAACTCTCAAACTCCCAATGAGATCTTGATTTTGACTCCGGCACAATACTTGCTTTATGTCTTACTACTATTATAGTTAATCCTGCACACTTTTCTTAACATATAGATTAGATCAAACAAATTACAATTGACTTTATAATCAAAATCTGAGATTCAACAAAGAGATCGTCACAGCGTGTCACAAGTGCCATCACTCTCCTACTTGACCTAAAGCCAATCACCTACGTGTTTGATCCTCATCAGACCTATGTGATGCTCAAATACAATCTGAGTCAATAGCTTCATCAGTGGATCTACAATGTTATCTTCGGATAGAACTCTTTCCATTGCTATATCTCCACGGGGTGCGATCTCTTTGATCAGGTGGAATCTCCTCAGAATATGCTTAGACTTATGATGAGATTGGGGTTCCATTACTTGAGTGATCACCCCATTATTATCATAATATATGAGAATCAATTCTGCACTGCTCGATACGACTCCTAAATCTGTGATGAAATTCTTCATCCAAACTCACTCTTTCGCTGCTTCTATCAAAGCAATGTATTCCACCTTTATGGTTGAATCGAGAATAGATCTTTCTTGGAACTTTTCCAGCTCATCATTGCCCCATTCAGGGTGAACACATACCTTGAATTCGACTTATAATCATCGACATCAAATTGGAAACTTGAGTCCATGTATTCCTCAACCTGGAGACTACATCCTCTATATACCAATAAAAGGTCCTTAGTCTTTCTTAAGTACTTAAGGATATACTTTACTGCTTTCTAGTACTCCAAGCCAGAATCCGCTTGATACCTGCTCTCGACACTTAGAGCATGCGCTATATCATGTTAGGTATATAGCATAGCATACATGATAAACCTTATCGCAGAGGCATAGGGTATATGCTGGAAAATTTGAGGTGACATCACATGCGTGACAGAAGAATAGAAAAACAAAATCCTAGAATTCTCGTAGAAAAGAAGGATTCATAGTTATGCAAAAGTTGGTGCGCAAAAACCTACTAAATCGAAAAACTACACGTAAGAGAATTACCTAGGAAGATCGTATATCCTTGAAAATGTATATATTTATGAGAGAGGATGAAGGAGGTCAACTGTCCTCTTCTCTAGCGGTGATTCACACGTCAAGGGCTGCAAAGATGCTCCTCAAATTGCTGCCCAAAACTCTTCCTCGTGCGTATCACGCAATCAAGAAGGGGCTGCCCCTTCTTGCTGTCCACTCGCCCCAAATAGGGGTTGAAATATGAGGAGGAGAGGGAGAGAGGAGAATACAAGGAGGCAACCAAAAGGAACCTCTAGCCTATGGGTCTTTGGTTCCCTCCTATTTATAGAAGCCCCTAGTCAACTTAACTCTAATGAATCCTACCATATTGGGTAATGGATCCTGCCATATTCGGTACTGAATCTCCATCCTATTGAATCTCATATTTTGATGATGAAACTAATTGATAATTGTGTTTATGTTTTGATCTACGATTTGAGTGACGCAGGATGCTTCGATCAGGATGAGACAATTAAAGCAGGAAAAATCGTGTTGGGTTGGAGGAACATGTCAGAAGATTGGGTGTCGGGCCGGTGGATCGGTCTACATATCGACAGAAGGCTTTGGGCCATGGACCCGGGCATCGAGCCAAGAAGAGCGGGTATTGCGCCAAGGATATCGGAGTTGCGGAGTCAACTGGCTAATTGGGCAATAGGCCGCAGGAGAGGATGATGTGCCGAAGAATCGGACGAAGCGTCGAGGGACCAATGACATACCGGACAACTTGATTAATGCTTACTATTAATTATCTAGATCAAAGTTTGTTTTATATGTGCAGGATTAACTACGATGGAAGTAAGACATGCAGTAGGAGTTATGCCAGAGTCAAGACTATGATCACGTTGGGAGTTCGAGAGTTCGACGGAAGTCCGGACGATCGTCGGAGGTTCTGAGGGAACAAATCCGAGAAGTCCAGGAGCTTGCCAAAGAAGCTTGTTGGAACTCACCAAGTGGATCGTCGCAAGTCCAGGAGTTGGCCGGAAGTCCGCCGGAGCATCGCCGAGGGTTCGTCGGATATTCGGCGGAAGTTCACCAGAAGCTCGCTAGAAGAAGCGATTGACGCACCAGAGAAAGTTACAGTAAATGTCTTAAGAAATATCATAGTTAATATGAAGATTAAGTTAGGAATGGGAGGTGATCCCATTAACTTAATCTGACAGCAATTGGGCCCTTGATAGACCCAAATTGGGCCGAATGGATCAACCAATTCGGACTAGAATTCCTGCCAGGTGGTGGCACCGCTAGGGTCGGCAGTGGCACCGCCCAGGAGATGGTCTCCCAAGAAAGCTGGGCGGTGGCACCACGTGGGCTCAATCTTAGAGCGAGACTAGGCGGTGGTACGACCCCTGTCAGGTGGTGGCATCGCCCAGAGGCTCAGTCTCTGAGTTGCCAGGCGGTTGTACCGCCCCAGTCAGAAGGTAGTATTGCCAAGACCCCGAAAATCCGGGAAATAACATTTTTGAGCTCCAAATTCAAACCAGTTTGGGGCCTATATATACCCCACCCTTTCCTACATGAAAGTGCACCAAAAATCCAATCTTACTCTATGATTTTTAGAGCTCAAAAGTGTTGTAAAGGCTAGAAGTTCTCCTCCCTCTTTTCTTCCAAGTTTTGATCTTTCAAGAGAGGAGAGAAAAATCTGTAAGGGTTGTCTCCTAAGCCCATCAAAAGGAGTGAAACTGTAAAAGGATGGTTGGCCTTCGCCTATTGAAGGAAGGCCTCTAGTGGATGTCGGTGACCTCGTCGGAGGAGGAAGCCAAAAGTGGATGTAGGTCAAGATTGACCGAACCACTCTAAAATTACGGTGCTCTCTGGTTTGCATTTATTCTTGCTGCTTACCTTACTGCAAACCTCTATATGTGCTTTACTTCCTCATTACTTTTGCTGCACTCCTTTACATACTCGCTTTTAAGTTATGTTTCCGAAAATGATTTTACGTCGGAAACGATTTCATCGTACGAACATAGTTTTAAACGTCGAAATTTTTTCTCACTTAGTGCTCTTGATCCTAACAATTGGTATCAGAGCCTTGTTATTTCTCACTTGGATTAAGACCCAAGAGAAATAGCTCTTTTCGGCAACCAAGTGGGTCACTCTCTCATTCGTCCTCCATTTTTCATTGGGACAGACTACACTTATTGAAAAACTCAAATGAGAGTTTTCTTGTTTTCATTGGATTTGAATTTATGGCATATAGTCGAAAACATATTTGAAATGTCTTCTCTTCCAATGAACTGTTGGAATCATTTGGAGAAGAAGACATTTTCTCTAAATGCAAAGGCTATGAATGCCTTGTTTTGCACCTTAGATAAAAATGAATTCAATCAGATTTCTTTGTGCGAAACAACTTTCGACATATGGCACACTCTTGAAATCACACACGAAGGCACTTCTAGAGTTAAAGATTTGAAAATCAACTTTTTAATGCATGATTTTGAGCTTTTTCGAATGAAGCCAAGCAAAACCATTGTTGACATGTATACCTGTTTTACGGATGTCGTTAATGGTTTAAAAGCTCTTAGCAAATGTTTCTCAAATTTTGAACTTGTTAGTAAAGTTTTACGATCACTTTATAAAGCTTGGGAATCAAAAGTAATGGCAATACAAGAAACAAAAGATTCGAATATTTGTTCACTTGAAGAACTTATCGGTTCGTTGATGACATATGAAATGGTGCGCAATGCACATGATGAACAAAACCACCTTCCAAAGAACAGGAAGGATTTGGGACATAGAACATTTGAAGACCACTCGAGCATAAGCTCAAGTGATGGTGAACAAGAACTACTCACTCAGAAATTTAAAAAATTAAAGAAACAAAAATTGAAGAACAAAAAGAACAAAACTACTTGCTTTGAATGCCAAAAGAAGAACATAAAGTAGGATGAATCGAGCTCCTCCGAAGACGAGGAGAAAATCAAGAAAGGTGAGGTGGCAAACTACGCCTTAACGATATTAAACGATGAGGTAATCAAAACCCTCTTAATTTATTTCAAAATTACATGATGCTTTCATAATATATTTTCTTTTTTAGTATAGAATTAATTTTCTTGAAAATTGCATGTTTAAAAAAAATAAAAATGTAAAAATTATGATCATGCTAGTAGTTTTGAAAATAATCATGAAAATTATATATTTTATGATAAACAAACAAAATGATTTTGATTGAAAATATGAAATCATGCTATATATGGTTAAGAAGTAATAATGTGTATCACGTTGATTTCCATTGTTATTTCTCGATTTTGATTAAATAAAATCATGTTTGATTTGAAAAAATACATAATGATGTAATATTAAATATTTTGATACCATGATTGACAATTTTATGCATGAGATTTTAAGTTATACATGATGATAAGCATGTGTTATTTTCATGAGTGTATTTGAAAAACATATGACAAAAATGTGTCCGAATGCATGAACTTATTAAAATCATTTTTCAAACATTCTTAATTCATTCACTTAATTGCTATAATGAGAACTTTACACTATTACATGACTTAATAACATGTTGGAAATTATGTGTTTTGGATACAAAAATTACCATGATCATGAGCATGTTTTTTCTTCATGATTGTGTTTGAAAATCTATAGCAAAACCATGTCCGAATGCATGAAAGTGCTAAATTTTATTTTCGGATTTTCTTGATCCTAACAATTGATATTTTTAGATTTTCTCGATATATTATTCTCTTTCGGACTTAATAAACATATGTCATATTGAGTTTGATTCATATCATTGATTTTTGACATATGGAATCAACTATAAAATGCATCTCTCGTAGACTTATCATGTGAAAAATATCTTTCGAGAAATGGATTTGATGATGTTAGGATCAAGAACACTAAGAGGGCGGGGGTGAATTAGTGCAGTTATGATAAGAGCAATTTCGGTAGAAAAGCCGATTCGTAAATCACTTTAACTTGTGATCAAGCAAGATATAGTTAAAGCAAGTCTATGAAAGTAGTTTGTAGTTATGATGGAAATTAGAATGTAAGCGTAAACTGAAATATGATGTTTGTATGATAAAACTGATTTACGTCTAAATGCCGATTCAAAAAATACTGAACTTTGAAACACGATCGTAAATGCGCAAAAGGCAGTAAGCTATTGAGGATGTTTGCAGTAAAGATAATATGCTCAAAGTAAATGCAAACTGAGATTTAGAGTGGTTCGGTCAATCTTGACCTACATCCACTTTCGGCTTCCTCCACCGACGAGGTCACTGACGTCCACTAGAGACCTTCCTTCAATAGGCGAAGGCCAACCACCTTTTTACAGTTTCACACCTTTTGACGGGCTTAAAAGACAACCCTTACAGAATTTTCTTTCCTCTCTTGATACATCAAAACATGGAAGAAAAGAGGAAGGAGAACTTTTAACTCATACAACACTTTTGAGCTCTAAAAATCACAGAGTAAGATCAGGATTTTGGGGGTTTTTGGTTGCTCTTTCATTGCTGAAAGGGTGGGGTATTTATAGGCCCCAACCCAATTTGAATTCCGAGCTCAAAACTATCAATTCTTGGAATTCCGGGGTTTGGCGGTTACACCGCCTAATTGGGGCGATTGCACCGCCTGGCAGAGCTCGAAGACTGAGCCTCTAGGCGGTGTCACCTCTTGTCAAGAGCGATTGCACCTCTGTTAGAAGCGGTTGCACTGCCTAGCTAGAGCTCGGAGACTGAGCCTTGGGCGGTGCCACCGCCGACCCAAGCGGTGTCACCTCTGGCCGAGTAATCTGGGTCTGAATGGGCTGATCCATTCGGCCCAATTTGGGTCTGTCAAGGGCCCAATTGCCCCAAGATTAAGTTAATAGGATCACCTCCCATTTCTAACTTAATCATCGTGCTAACTACGAATTTCTTAAGACATTTACTGCAACTTGCTCCGGTGCGTCAATCGCTTCTTCTAGCGAGCTTCCGTCGATCATCTGATGAACCCTCGGTGATGCTCCTGCGGACTTCCGGCAAACTCCTGGACTTGCGACGATCCACTTGGTAAGTTTCGACGAGCTTCTTTGGTAAGCTCCTGGACTTCTCGATTTGTTCCTGTAGAACCTCCAACGATCGTCCGAACTTCCGTCGAATTCTCGAACCCCCAACGTGATCATAGTCTTGACTCTGACGCAACTTCTGCTGCATGTCTTACTTTCATCATAGTTAATCCTACACACTTATCTCAACATATGGATTAGATAACAAATGACAATTGACGTCATCATCAAAATTCGAGATTCAACAATCTCCCCATTTTTGATGATGACAATCAATTGATAACGGAGTTAACCTTAACTCCTCCTATCTATGTGTCATATTTGAGATAAGTCATTCTTGAATTCAAAGCCTTTGAATTCAAGAGACATATTGATAAGTTAAAATCATTTAACCTTATCAATACTCCCATCATGATTCTTATCATGATGTATCTCTCTGAAAATGATGTATGATGTCAAGGCTTGACATCCATTTTCAAATTTCAAATGTGAACGATGGTAATGATAGCAATTCATCATATGGTAAGATATCAACATGTAAAATTTCGAAGTAAGATTTTGATATCTTAACAGGATGAACACATTTCAAGTATTTTAGCAATCATAGCATTTCATCACATGGTAAAATATCAACACGTAGGACTACGATGCAAGTTCTTGATATCTTAACATGATACAAACATGGCATATTGCTAATATGGCAACCATAGTTATCATTAATTCATATATTTTCGATGATGCAAGCATGGCATAATCATAGCATCAATTCATATATCTGCTTTTTTCAACATAATATGACATTTATAGCATCAATTCATATATTTCTCCCCCTTTGTCATCAACAAAAAGGAGAATGATATAAACAACTTTTAAATATACGTGCGATGCCATAAGTAGGTTCATATCATTTATCTATATAGAGTGATAGGATATAAATTATACAAACATATCAAGAAAAACATGACATGAAGATTATAGAGTGAAAACTTCTTCCTTTTTATTTGTTATTATCTTTTTGCATGAAGGAGGAAAGCCATTTGTGTAGTTCAAATCGATAGGATATTAAGGCATGCTTTACAAGGATCAGGATATTTAAGTGAATCAAATCCTTGCACATAAAAATATCTTCATTTTATAAGAAGGAATCATCAAATCTATTTCTCAAAGAGATTATTTTTCACATGATAAGTCTAAAAGATATGCATTTGCTAGATGATTCTATTTGTCAAAAATCAATGATGTGAATCAAACTATATGTGACATATGTTTATTAAGTCCGAAAGAGAATAATGTATTCATGAAATCTGATTGGAACTGAAAATTTAATTTAACACTTTCATGTAATCGGACAAGACTATACAATCATAAAGACATGCTCATTGTTATGGAAATTTTTGTATTAATTTCCAACATGTTATTTTAGGCATGTAATGGCAATTAAGTGATTTGATCATTCAATCAATAAAGTCTGAATAATAATTTTAACAAGTTTATGCATTCGGACACATCAACATTCCTAATTCTCTTATTATGAAATCAAATTGTTCTTCACTTAGCGGTTTTGTAAAAATATCAGCTAGTTGATGCTTAGTATCTATGAACTCTATGATTACATCATGATTAGTAACATAATCTCGTATAAAGTAATGTCTAATATCAATATGTTTTATTCTTGAGTGTTGAATGATATTCTTTGTTAAACATATTACACTCGTGTTATCACATTTAATAGGAATGTTTTTAAGATAGACTTTATAATCTTCTAAGGTGTTTTTCATCCACACAACTTGTGTACAGCATGCACTAGCTGCAATATATTCAGCTTCGGTTGTTGATAGTGCAACCGAGTTTTGTTTCTTAGATGATTAGGAAACAATGGAATGTTCCAAAAATTGACATGTTCCTGATATGCTTTTTCTATCTAGTCTACACCCAACAAAATCCGCATCAGCATAAGCAATTAACTCAAAATTTTCAGATTTTGGATACCATAACTCTAAGTATTCTTTTTAACCGCTTTGAGATGAGATATCTTAGGGTTCAATTAAAACCTAGCACAAAGTCCTACACTGAACATGATATCTGGTCTAGTTGTAGTGAGGTAAAGTAAGCTTCCTATCATACCCCTATAACATGATTAACAGGGATACACTCCTACAACTGTTAAAGGATAATCTCTCTACCGCTCAAGCTAAAATGAAGCAGCAAGCCGACACACAATGAAGTGAAAGAGAATTTTCAGTAGGAAATTGGGTTTATCTTCGCCTATAGCCATACAAGCAACTCTCTATCAACACTCGAGCCTCCATGAAGCTATTTCCACATTTTTATGGGCCCTATCAGATCACAGAGCGTATTGGAGTCGTGGCGTACATACTTAAATTGCTTGAGGATGCCAAAATTCACCTTGTCTTCCACATTTCATGCTTGAAGCCCAAGTTGGGAGAACACGAGTCACCCCAGATCCAACTACCCAACACCACTGAGGATGGAGTTATTCAAGCCCAACCACAAGCCATCCTCGACTGCAGGATCGTGATGCATCGCCGACGTCCCTCTACTGAAGTACTAGTGTATTGGAATAATTTACCACTTGAAGATGCCACATACAAATCATATGAGGAACTGAAGACCCGGTTCCCTGATTTCATGAAATCTCAGCCTTGAGGACAAGGTTGATTTGAAGAGGGCAGATCTATTAGGACTCTAGCTAGGAGAGTCCTAATTGAGAGGGGCATTCATGTAAAACCTACCTAAGCTGACCCCTATTAAAGAGATGAAGAGGCTGGCTAGGGTTAGGAGGTTGTTTCCTAGAGAAGAATTAGGAGTTGTAAAGGAATAGGAGTCTTAAGTAGGAGTCCTATTAGGAGTTGGTTAGAAGTAGGAATCTTGAGTAGGAGTCCTATTAGGAGTTAGGGTTTAGAAGCCCTATAAATAGCCATGTATTCCTCCTCTTTTGATAAGCAATAGATGAATTATTTCTATAGCCTTTAAGAAGTAACTCAGAGGGAGGAACCCCTATAAAGTTTCAAGGAGGTCGATCCCCTAAAGAGATCAACCCCAAGTTTAGAATCTATAAGGGTTCTAACACTATTGAGTGTTGATAGAGAATCATCCGCTCTCGGTGTCATGAGAGGAATATCCTATGTGTTCTTGCTCAAACAAATCCCTGGCCAAGGTTATTTAGATTGAGAGAGAAAGAATTCTGCGGGAGAATCCAATTAGGGTGAGACTCGTGTAGAAACTATATAGGCCTGATAGCACCATGCCCGATTTACGATCTTTGGGATATTAGATGGATGAAGGATTATAGGTACATGGTAATTGAGGATAGATAGGTCCAAAGAATTGTATTCCCCTATATCGTTTGGGGATTACGGCGTAGTGGCCTAATACATCCACAGTCGATGAGTCGAGTGAATTATTATAGAGATAATAATTCACTAAGTTAGAAGGAGTTCTGATAGGTATGAGTTATAGCCAGCTCTATATTGGTCCTAGAGGGTCACACCCATATGGTAGGCATTGCAACGAGTAGATTTTCGGATATGAGATATCCACAGGAACCCTTATCTTATTGGATATCCAATAAGTCCCTAAATTATTGGATCCTATGGATGAGATCCAATACAAGCTAATAAGATATTATTGGGTAGAGACCTACTAAATTAAGAGGCTTTGGTAGTTGGATGTGTTAGGATCAAGAGCACTAAGAGGGGGGGGGGGGGGGGGCGTGAATTAGTGTAGTGAAAAACTTTCGATATTTAAAACTGCGTTCGTACGATGAAATCGTTTCTGACGTAAAATTATTTTCGGAAACTTAACTTGAAAGTGAGTACGTAAAGGAGTGCAGCAAAAGTAATGAGGAAGTAAAGCATATATGGAGGTTTACAGTAAGGTAAGCAGTAAGAATAAATGCAAACCAGAGTGCACCGTAATTTTAGAGTGGTTCGGTCAATCTTGACTTATATCCACTTTTGGCTTCCTCCTCCGACGAGATCACCAACACCCACTAGAGGCCTTCCTTCAATAGGCGAAGGTCAACCACCCTTTTACAGTTTCACTCCTTTTGACGGGCTTAGGAGACAACCCTTATAGAATTTTCTCTCCTCTCTTGAAAGATCAAAACTTAGAAGAAAAAAGGGAAGAGAACTTCTAGCCTTTACAACACTTTTGAGCTCTAAAAATCATAAAGTAAGATTGGATTTTCGGTGCCCTTTCATCCAGGAAAGGGTGGGGTATATATAGGCCCCAAACTGGTTTTAATTTGGAGCTCAAAAATATTATTTTCTGGATTTTCGGTGTCCTGGCGGTACTACCTCCTGACTGGGGCAGTACAACTACCTGACAGCTCGGAGACTGAGCCTCTGGGCGGTGCCACCCCCTAACAGGGGTGGTGCCACCACCCAGTCTCGCTCGGAGACTGAGCCCACGCGGTGCCACCGCCTGACTAGGGCAGTTGCACCACCTAGTCTCGCTCAGAGACTGAGCCCAAGCGGTGCCACTACCTGACCTGGGCGGTTGCACCGCCTAGCTTTCCTGGGAGACCATCTCGTGGGCGGTGGCACCGCCAGGGTTGATCCATTCGGCTCAATTTGATCCATTCGGCCTGATTTTGACCCATCTTCTAGTCCGAATGTGTTGATCCATTCGGCCCAATTTGGGTCTATCAAGGGCCCAATTGCCCCCATATTAAGTTAATGGGATCATCTCCCATTTCTAACTTAATCTTCATGCTAACTATGATATTTCTTAAGATATTTACTACAACATGCTCCGGTGTATCAATCGCTTCTTCCGATGAGCTTTCGGCGAACATCCGACGAACCCTCGGCGATGCTCCGGTGGACTTCTGGCCAACTCCTAGACTTGCGACGATCCACTTGGCAAGTTCCGACGAGCTTCTTTGGCAAGATCCTGGACTTCTCGGATTTGTTCCCGCAGAACCTTCGACGACCGTCCGAACTTCCCTCGAACTCTAGAACTCCCAACGTGATCATAGACTTGACTCCGGCGCAACTCCTACTGCATGTCTTACTTCAGTCATAGTTAATCCTGCACATGTAAAATAAACTTCGATCTAGACAATTAATACTAAGCATTAATCAATTTGTCCGGCATGTCATTGGTCCCTCGATGCTTCGTCCGATTCATTGGCGCATCATCATCTCCTGCGACCTATTGCCCAATCGGTTAGTTGACTCCGTAACTCTGATATCCTTGGCACAATACCTGCTCTTCTTGGCCCGATGCACGAGTCCACAGCCCGAAGCCTTCTGTCAATACGTCGACCGATCCACCGGCCCGACGTCCAATCTTCTGATATGTTCCTCCGGCCCACCATGATTTTTCCTACTTTAATTGTCTTATCCTGATTGAAGCATCTTGCATCACTCAAAATACAGATCAAAACATAAACACAATTATCAATTGGTTTCATCATCAAAATATAATATTCAACAATCTCCACCTTTTTTATGATGACAACCAATTGATGACGGAGTTAAACTTAACTCATAGAGTTTAAACAAACTCCCCCTATCAATATACCATATTGATAGAACTTTGAAGTCCAACTGAATTCAAGTCATTGCAATATTGATCATGTTGAATCTCGGATTTTGATGATAAAATCAATTGATGGGTTAATTGATCTAATCCATATTATTGAGTTAAGTGTGCAGGATTAACTACGATAACCAAAAAACATAAAGCAAGAATACCAGAGTCAAGTTTGATGGACGTTTAAGAGTCCGAAGAATCGTCGGAGATGCTGCCGGAACCTACCGAGAAGAAATCGGGAACCTGTCGAAATTTTCGGAAGTTCGCCGAAGAGATCGTCGGAGGTTTGTGGAGATCACTGAGAAGGCTCGGCTACTCGTTGAAGTCATCACAAGATCGGGAGCTTGCCGGGAGTCCGTTGGAAGAAGTTCGTCGGAAAGCTCGCCGGAACAAGACTTGACGTTCGCGGTTGAAAACTTGCTTAGGATGTTTTTAGTTATGTAGTTCACATGTACTTAGGATTAGGATTAAAAGATAATCCTATATCCTGGTTAGGGGCCAACTGGGCCCAAAATTAGACTTGGTTTGGGCTAAATTTAAAGCCCAACCAGTGAACCGAAGGGTCTGGCGGTGGCACCGCCCAACACTCGAGAGCCAGGTGGTGGCACCGCCCAGCAACCGAGAGCCAGGTGGTGGCACCGCTTGGCTGGGCGGTGGCACCACCAGTCCACTATCAGTGTCAGACACTGATAGGCGGTGGCACCGCCACTGACAGGCGGTGGCACCGCCAGCATCGGCAACCAAAGAGAATTCAAATTTTGGAGCCCAAATTTGAATCCTCTTGAGGCCTATAAATACCCCTCAAATCTCAGTTGAGAATACAACTTTTTGAGAAGCAATTGATTGAGAGAAAGGTCTTAGAAAAGTCTTAGCTAGTTTTGTTTTCAATTTGCTAGAGTGTTCACCTCATTCTTTCTTGCTGAAAATTTGTAAGAGTGTGAACCGCTTGTAAAAAATTGTAAGAGGGGTATTTGCCCTTCCCCTTCAAGAGATTTGCTAGTGGAAGGTGGGAGCCTCATCGAAGAGGGCCTCGTAAGTGGATGTAGGTCATTTGACCAAACCACTTTAAAATCGATGTGATCTCTGGTTTGCATTTCATTATTGCTATTTACATTACTGCAAACCTTCTTACGTGGTTTATTTCCTCATTACCTTTGCTGCACAACTTTACGAATACGCTTTCAAGTTAAGCACTTCCGAGTTCGATTTTTATCGTACGAAAGATTTATCAAAACCGACGTTTTAATCCACTGCACTAATTCACCCCTTCCCCCCTCTTAGTGCCGCTTCGATCCTAACAATTAGTATCAGAGCTAGGCTAACTCTCATATTTGGTTTGATACCCAAGAGAGATGGCTTACTCCGGCATACATGAGGGTCATTCTATCACACGTCCACCCTTGTTTAATGGGTCTGATTATACTTATTGGAAGACTCGTATAAGGATCATCCTCATTTCCATGGATTTCGAGCTTTGGACTATTGATGAAAACGGATTTCAAAAATCTTCTCTTCCGAAGAGCGAATGGAATGAATCGGAGAAGAAGGTTTTTGCTTTAAACGCAAAGGCTATGAATACATTGTTTTGTGCACTAGACAAAAATGAATTTAATCATGTTTCAATTTGTGATTCGGCTTTTGATATTTAGAGAACTCTTGAGGTTACTCATGAAGGTATTAGCCGAGTGAAAGAGTCCAAAATCAACATCCTTATGCACTCTTACGAACTTTTCCGAATGAAACCAAGTGAGTCCATCGGAGACATGTACACCCGGTTCACGGATGTCATCAATGGACTCAAAGCTCTTGGTAAAGATTTTACTAACTTTGAACTAGTAACTAAAATCTTAAGATCCCTCCCTAAAAGTTGAGATCCAAAAATTACGGCCATTCAAGAGGCCAAAGACCTTAAAACATTCCCTTTTGAAAAACTTATTGGGTCTCTAATGACCTACAAAATGACATGTCAAGCTCATGACGAGCTCGAGAACCCCCTTCCAAAGAACAGGAAGGATATGTCACTTACATCATAAGAAGACCACTTGAAAGGAACATCAAGTGATGAGGACAATGTTAGAACCCTTGCAGATTCTAAACTTGGGGTTAATCTCTTTAGGGGATCGGCCTCCTTGGAACTCTATAGGGGTTCCTCCCTCCAAGTTGCTGATCAAAGGCTGCAGAAAAGATTCATCTATTGCTTAAGAAAAGAGAATGAATACATGGCTATTTATAGGGCTTCTAAACCCTAACTCCTAATAGGACTCATACTTAAGACTCTTACTTCTAACCAACTTCTAATAGGACTCCTACTCAAGACTCCTATTCCCTTACAACTCCTAATTCTTCTCTAAGAAAAAACCTCCTATATTAATGTCCCTCTCAATTAGGACTCTCCTAGCTAGAGTCTTAACAGAATGTCCCTCTCAATTAGGACTCTCCTAGCTAGAGTCCTAACAGACCCGCCCTCTTCAAATCAGCCTTGTCCTCAAGGCTGAGATTCCATGAACTCAGGGAACCGGGTCTTCAGCTCCTCATATGGTTCCCATGTGGCGTCTTCAAGTGGTAGATTATTCCAATGCACTAGTACTTTAGTATAGGGATGTCGACGACGCATCACGATCCTGCAATCGAGGATGGCTTGTGGTTGGGCTTGAATAACTCTATCCTCAGTTGTGTTGGGCAGTTGGATCTGGGGTGACTCGTGTTCTCCCAACTTGGGCTTTAGGCATGATACGTGGAAGACAGGGTGAATTTTGGCATCCTCAGGTAATTTAAGTCTGTACGCCACGGCTCCAATACGCTCTGTGATCTGATAGGGCCCATAAAAACGTGGGGATAGCTTCATGGAGGCTCGAGTGTTGATAGAGAGTTGCTTGTATGGTTGTAGGCGAAGATAAACCCAATCTCCCACTGAAAATTCTCTTTCACTTCGTCATGTGTCGGCTAGCTGCTTCATTCTGGCTTGAGCGGTAGAGAGATTATCTTTTAACAATTGTAAGAGTTTGTCCCTATCAATCAATTCTTGGTCAACCTGATCTACCTTGGCCGAGCCAATTACATACTTTGGAATCACAGGGGCTGGTCGACCATACAATGCTTAATAAGGAGCACATTTTATAGATGAATGATATATAGTATTATACCACCATTCGGCCCAGGGAAGCCATTTCGCCTACTCTTTTGGTCGGTCGCTAGCGAAACACCGGAGGTACATCTCTAAGCACCTATTTACCACCTTTGTTTGGCCGTCAGTTTGTGGATGATATACTGTGCTCATCTTGAGTTTGGTGCCTTGTAACTGAAATAACTCGGTCCAAAATTTACTAGTGAAGATCCTGTCACGATCACTTATGATGGACCTTGGCATCCCATGCAGTTTAACAATATTTTCTATGAAAATCTGGGCAATACTAGCAGCAGTGTAGGGATTTCTCACAGCACAAAAATGAGCATATTTCGTAAGTCGATCAACCACCACGCGAATCATGCTTTTACCTTTGGAAGATGGCAGCCCTTCAATGAAGTCCATGGAGATGTCAGTCCACACTGAATCTGGTATGGGTATTGGTTGTAGCTTTCCTGGATTTGCCACAGTTTCACCTTTGTGCTATTGACATACATCACATTGTGCCACATATTCAGCAATAATTTTTTTCATCCCTCTCCAATAAAAATTTTGCTTCACTCTTTTGTAGGTTCTTAGTAATTCAGAGTGCCCTCGTGAAGGTATGGAGTGCATTTCATGCAAGATTATTGTGATGCAAGGGGAGTCAGGTATAAGCACAATGCGAACTTTGTAGCGTAGATCCCTCGAATCCCAAGTGTAGTGGGCTATTGCACTTGGATCCTCCAATTTTTTTTATGATGTTGCTGATCTCTGGATCCTTCTTCCATTCTTCCCTAATGTCCTCTAGGAGACCGGTGGTAGGAAGGGAGATGGCTGAAACCTTAGCTTGTTCAGGTAGCCGTGAGAGTGCATCTACAACAACGTTTTCTTTCCCCTTTTTGTAAATAATTTCATAATCAAATCCAAGAAGTTTGGTTACCCATTTTTGCTGCTCAGGGGATGATATGTTTTGCTCCAAAAAGTACTTGAGGCTTTTATGGTCAGTTTTAATTTGAAATTGTCGGTCGATCAGGTAGGGTCTCCACCTCGTTACTACGTGTACAATGGCGAGCATCTCCTTATCATATACTGACATGTTTTGATGGGAGGGAGATAATGCCTTGCTAGTGTATGTGAGTGGTCGACCATTTTGCATGAGAACGGCTCCAATTCCGACTCTAGATGCGTCGGCCTCAATGATGAAGAGTCTATTGAAATCTGGTAGCGCAAGCACCGGC
Organism: Musa acuminata AAA Group; assembly: GCF_036884655.1. Classification (NCBI taxonomy): domain Eukaryota; kingdom Viridiplantae; phylum Streptophyta; class Magnoliopsida; order Zingiberales; family Musaceae; genus Musa; species Musa acuminata. The sequence continues at coordinate 20,050,306 of NC_088355.1, read as the reverse complement.
GTCGTTGTCATGGCTGCTTTAAGTTTGTCAAAGGCAGCAGAGGCTTTGTCCGACCATTGGAAAGCATCTTTTTTCAGTAAAGAAGTGAGTGGTGCACTGAATTTCCCATAGTCCTTAATAAATTTTCGGTAGTAGCCCATTAGTCCAAGGAACCCCCGTAGTAATTTCACGTTTGTAGGTTTCGGCCAGCCTTGCATTGCCTCAATTTTTGTTGGGTCTACCGCCACTCCTTCTGATATTATATGCCCAAGGTACTCTACTTTTTGTTGGAGAAAGCTGCACTTTGGTTGCTTAACAAAAAGAGTATTCTCCCGAAGCATCGTCAAAACAATCCGTAAATGCTAAAAGTGAGTCTCAAGAGAAGGGCTGTAAACGAGAATATCATCGAAAAATACTAGCACAAATTTACAAAGAAAGCTCCGAAAAATATCATTCATGAGACTTTGAAAGGTTGAAGGAGCATTAGTGAGTCCAAAAGGCATTACCAAGAATTCATAATGGCCATCATGTGTGTGAAATGCAGTTTTTGGAATGTCATCGTCACATACCCGAATTTGGTGGTAACCGGATCGGAGGTCTAACTTCGTGAAGACTCGAGCTCCTTTCAATTCATCAAGAAGTTCATCCACCATTGGTATTGGGTACTTGTCCTTGATGGTGATGCCAATTAAAGCTCGATAGTCGATGCACATCCGCCAAGTTCCGCCCTTCTTGCGTACAAGTAGCACCGGTGAGGAATAGGAGCTGCAACTTGGCCGAATCACCCCTGTTTCAAGCATCTCCTTTACGATCTTTTCAATTTCATCTTTTTGGAGGTGAGGATATTGGTACGGTCGAGTGTTCGATGGTGGCTTGCCCGGAAGGATTGGAATTCGATGGTCATGTTGCCGAGAAGGAGGAAGACCGTGCGGTTCAGCAAATATGTCGGCAAATTCAGTAAGCAATTGGGCAAGATTTTGATCTTCAATTTCTATTTTCTTCTCTTCTAGTTGTGGCTGGAGATGCATCAAAAAGCCACCATTTACCTTATGCAAAACTTTCTCCATTCATTGGGTCGAAACAGTGGTAACGTTGCTTCCGCGCTTCCCGCGTAGGATGATATGTTTGCCCTTACAGTAGAATTTCATAATTAATTTAGAAAAGTTCCAAGAGACATCACCTAGTGTAGTCAGCCATTCTATACCAAGCACTGCCTCATAATCATCGATTAGTAGGAGGAAGAAGTCGGTGATAATTTCTTGGTCTTGCAGTAATAGTTTCACCTGCGGGCATCTTTGGTCGCACTTTAGGATTCTGCCATCGGCAACCTTTACATCGAACTTGCTGCAACCTTCAATATGCAATATCATCCGAGCAGCAACCTTACTATTTATGAAGTTATTAGTGCTACCCATGTCGATGAGAACAGTGATCGGCTATTGTTTGAGAAGGCCTCCAACTTTCATCGTTTGTGGATTTGAGTAACCGGCTAGTGCGTGTACCGTAATGTCAATCGGCTGTGGCTCTTCTTCCATATCTTCTTCTTCATGTTCAAGGCTCTCTTCTAGATGTTCAATAACCTCTTCTTCTATTGGTTCAATCATAAGAAGTCTACCTTTTTTACAGCGATGCTCACGGCTCCAAGGCTCGTCACAATGCCAACATAACCCCTTCGCAGATCGCTCCTGAAGTTCTTCTCTTGTTAACCTTTTCGGTGCATGGACTTGGTTGATAGTAGGGGGGCTGTGTTAGGATCAAGAGCACTAAGAGGGGGGGGTGAATTAGTGCAGCGGAAATCTTATAATAATTTAAAACCAAAAAGCTGCGTTCGTTCAAAAACGATTATGATGCAAAAGCAAATTCTCAGTTTGTATCTAAGTACAGTTTGCGTCTAAGCGCAGATTGCGTCTAAACGCAGTTTTACGTCTAAACGCAGTTTTACGTCTAAACGTAGATTTACGTTTAAGCGCAGTTTTACGTCTAAACGCAGTTTTACGTCTAGACGCAGATTTACGTCTAAACTTTGAAACTCGTTTGTATATTCGCAGAAGGCAGTATGCAGTTGAAATCAAAACGTAAACGTAAACTGAAATCTGATGATTGAGCGAAGAAAGCCGATTTACGTCCGAATGCAGTTTTACGTCTAAATGTTGAAACTTGTTCGTAAAATCGTAGAGGACAGATTGCAGTTATAAATAGGATTAAAATGCAAGCGTAAACTGCAAGGAAGCTCGTTCGTAAAAGCGCAGAAAACCGTTCTGCAGAATCAAACGTAAACGTAAACTGTAATGTACGAAAATACGAGTTTACGTCTGAATCCAGATTTGGAAGAACAGCACTTAGAACTTGTTCGTGAAAGCGCAGAGAGCAGTAGTGATGAGGGAGGTTTGCAGTAATGATAAAGTGCTCGAAATTAAACGCAAACCAGAGATTTATAGTGGTTCGGTCAGCCTTGACCTACTCCACTTTTGGCTTCCTCTACCGATGAGGTTGCCGACGTCAACTAGCAGCCTTCCTTCAATGGGCGAAGGCCAAACTTCCCTCTTACAGTTTCTCTCCTTTTGACAGGCTTAGGAGACAACCTTTACAGACCTTTCTCTCCTCACTTTACAGTTGAAAACTTGAAGAACAGAAGGAGGAGACTCAAGGCTTTACAACACGTTTGAGCTCTTTAGAATCACAGAAAAGATCACAATTTTGGTATATGTCTGTATCTTTTCAGTGCTGAATGGGTGGGGTATTTATAGGCCCCAACCCAATTCAAAATTGGAGCTCAAATCGATCAAATCGATCCAATCCCAGAATTTCTGGGATCAGGCGGTTGCACCTCTCGACTGGAGAGGTGGCACCGCCTGGCAAAGCTCGAAGACTGAGCTCTGCCGATTGCTTCTTCTCTGCCAGAGCTCGAAGACTGAGCTCGATGGTTGCATCACCTGGCAGAGCTCGAAGACTGAGCTTGGTGGTTGCATCACCTGGCAGAGCTCGAAATCTGAGCTTGGTGGTTGCATCACTTGGCAGAGCTCCAAACTGAGCTCACGCTGATGCACCATTCTGCCATAGCTCGAAGACCGAGCTTGGTGAATTCATCACCTGGCAAAGCTCGAGACTGAGCTCAGGCTGATGCACCACTCTACCAAAGCTCGAAGACTGAGCTTGGTGGTTGCATCGCCTGGCATAGCTCGGAACTTGAGCTTTGGCGGTGCAACCTCTTGGCTGGAGCGGTTGCACCTCCCAGCCTTGCAACCCTGGCGGTTGCACCTCCTGGCTGGGGCGGTTGCACCTCCCAGCCTTGCAACCCTGGCGGTTGCACCTCCTGGCTGGGGCGGTTGCACCTCTCAACCCCACAGCCCAGGCGGTTGCACCTCCTGGCTGGGGCGGTTGCACCTCCTGGTGCAATCAGGGTCCGAATGGTTCACTCCATTCGACCCACTTTGAATCTTTTCAGGGGCCCAATTGCCCCAAGATTAAGCTAATGGGATCACCTCCCATTTTCATGCTTAATCATCGTGCTAACTACGATTATCTCTAAGACAACTTCTGCAGCTTTGCACCGATGCGTCAATCGCTTCTTCCGGCGAGTTTCCGGCCAACTTCCGTCGATCAACCGATAACCTTCGGTGATCCTTCTGCGGACATCCGGCATACTCCTGGACTTTGCGACGATCCACTTGGCGAGTTCCGACGAGCTTCGCTTGGCAAGCTTCTGGACTTCTCGGATCTGTTCTCTCTGAACCTCCGACGACCGTCCGAACTTCCGTCGAACTCTCGAACTCCCAACGTGATCCTGATCTTGACTCTGGCGCAACTCCTGCTGCTTGTCTTAATCTCATCGTAGTTAATCCTGCACACTTATCTCAACAAATAGATTAGATAACAAATGACAATTGACTTCATCATCAAAATCCGAGATTCAACAATCTCCCCCTTTTTGATGATGACAATCAATTGATAAAGGAGTTATCCTTAACTCCCCCTATCTATATGCCATAGTTGAGATAAGTCAACCTTGAATTCAAGACCTAAGAATTCAAGTGACGCATTGATAAGTTAGATCAGTTAAACTTATCAATGCTCCCATCATGATGCCTATCATGATGTTTCTCTTCAAGAATTATGTCAAGGCATGACATTCATCAACAAGTTTTTATGATTGTGTTTGTAACCATTCATCATGTAATCATATAAAGCAACAAAGGACTTTTTACATGATGCTCACATTTGAGATATTCTAGTAAGTTTGCATTTTCTTTATAATATCAAATCAAGACATGATGCAAACTATAGTACATGTTCACATATCTCTTGGTGATGCAAGGATGGCATAACATTGTTTATAGCATCACTCAAGTATTTGCAACTATGACATAGATATGATTATGGCAGTTCAGCTATGACATAGTGTTTATCAATTCATATTTTTCTCCCCCTTTGTCATCTACAAAAAGCATGATAGCATTATTAAGCATATAAGAGAAATCATGACACATATATCACTGTATTGTTTTTGCTTGACGGAGGAAAGTCATTTTCCAAGGAGTTTTAATAAGAGTGTACGGGAACATCCCATTTTTAGCATACATCCTGAAAAATGAACTTCTTACATGCATTTGGTTAAAAATATTCGTCACATAATTTGCAACATGTTATTTGATCAAGCGTTGTCAAGGCATGTAATAGTATTCGAATAATTTTGATGTAGTAACACAATTATTTTAAGTGCAGCATTATATCATATTGCATAGCAGGATTTTTATTTCAGCAAGTGTAGCATTGTATCACATGGTAAGATATCAGCTCGTATGATGCAAATTTTTGTTTGATACATGGCATGATAGCAAACATATTAGCAATAGCTACCATATCACTGTCATACTGCTAACTTATCAACTTAAAATGGTATGTTGGTTCATATTTTCAAGGCATGTATCCGAAAGATAATTTTAACTAGTTTAAGTATTCGGACATATCAACATTCCTAATTCTCTTCTTATGTAATCAAATTGTTCTTCACATAGGGGTTTTGTGAAGATATCAGCCAGTTGATGTTTGGTATCAATAAATTCTATGGTCACGTCATGATTAGTGACATGATCACGTATAAAGTGATGTCTAATATCAATGTGTTTTGTTCTTGAGTGTTGTATAGGATTTTTAGTTAAGCATATTGCACTCGTGTTATCACATTTAATGGGAATATCTTTAAGATTCACTTTGTAATCTTCTAAAGTGTTTTTCATCCATACAACTTGTGCACAGCATGCACTTGCTGCAATGTATTCAGCTTCGGTTGTTGATAGGGCAACTGAGTTTTGTTTCTTAGATGACCAGGATACAAGGGCATGTCCTAAAAATTGACATGATCCTGATGTGCTTTTTCTGTCTAGTTTACAGCCAGCGAAGTCCGCATCAGCATAAGCTGTTAATTCAAAATTTTCTGATTTTGGGTACCATAATCCTAGATTGGTGGTTCCATTAAGATATCTGAGTATTCTTTTGACAGCTTTGAGATGAGATATCTTAGGGTCTGATTGAAATCTAGCACAAAGTCCTACACTGAACATAATGTCTGGTCTTGTGGCAGTGAGGTAAAGTAAACTTCCTATCATACCCCTATAGGTTTTTTGATCGAAGCTTTCTCCATTCTCATCAATTTCTAACTTAGTGGAGGTGCTCATAGGAGTGTCAATGGCTTTTGAACTATTCATTTTGAACCTTTTTAGCAAACTTACAGCATATTTGGTTTGACTAATAAAGATGCCATTGCTTAGTTGTTTGATTTGTAGGCCTAAGAAGAATGTTAATTCTCCCATTAGACTCATTTCGAATTCATGACTCATAGTTTTCGAAAAGGATTCACAAAGAGATTCATTTGTAGAACCAAAGATAATGTCATCAACATAAATCTGAACAATGAGAAAATCATTTTCAAAATTCTTGATAAACAATGTAGTATCAACCTTGCCTTTTACGAAATTATTTTCAATGAGAAAAGAGCTAAGTCTCTCATACCAAGCCCTTGGGGCTTGCTTTAAACCATAGAGAGCTTTAGTTAATCTAAACACATGATTAGGGTAGCCATTATTTTCAAATCCAGGAGGTTGTTCAACATAAACTTCTTCAGAAATGAAACCATTTAGAAAAGCGCTTTTAACATCCATTTGAAATAATTTAAAATTATTGCAACTAGCATAGGCAAGGAGCAACCTTATGGCTTCCAATCGAGCCACAGGTGCGAAGGTTTCTTCGTAATCGATACCTTCTTCTTGGTTGAAACCTTTGGCCACTAATCTAGCCTTGTTTCTAACCACGATACCATTTTCATCTTGCTTGTTTCTAAAGACCCATTTAGTACCAATTACTAAATGGTCATTTGGTCTAGGAACAAGCGTCCACACCTCATTTCTCTCAAATTGATTTAATTCATCTTGCATTGCGAAAATCCATGAATCATCTTTCATGGCTTCATCAACACATTTGGGTTCAATTTGGGAGAGAAAAGCGGCGTTGGCACAAAAGTTTTTAAAAGAAGATCGTGTTTGAACCCCCTTTGATGTGTCTCCTAGGATTAGTTCCTTAGGATGAGCATCTATATACTTCCAATCCTTGGGTAAGGATGTTTTGGAAGTAGATGCAACCAAGTTGCTAGTTGGAGACGGGGTTTCGTTTAAATTCAAGGAATCAAAATTAATATCATCATCAAGATCATTTTTCTTAATTTCTGAAATCTCATTGAAAACAACATGGATGGATTCTTCAATAATTAAGGTTCTTTTATTGAAGATGCGAAAAGCTTTAGAAACCGAAGAATAACCAAGAAAAATTCCTTCATCAGATTTAGCATCGAATTTTCCTAAGTTATCCTTTTCATTCAAGATAAAACACTTACACCCAAAGACTTTAAAATATGAGACATTGGGTTTTTTGTTATTCCATAACTCATAAGGAGTTTTGGTGAGTAAGGGTCTTACTAGGACTCTATTTAAAATATAACATGCAGTGTTTACAGCTTCGGCCCAAAAATATTTGGGTAGGCTATGTTCATTCAACATGGTTCTAGCCATTTCTTGCAAATTTCGATTTTTTCTTTCTACTACCCCATTTTGTTGAGGATTTCTTGGAGTAGAGAAGTTATGGTTGTATCCGTTGAGTTCACAGAATTCTTGGAAGTCATGGTTTTGAAATTCTCCACCGTGATCACTTCTAATTGACGAAATCATAGATTCCTTCTCATTTTGAACAAGTTTACAAAACTTGGTAAAATGTCTAAAGCATTCATTTTTTTGTTTTAAGAAGTAGGTCCATGTATATCTGCTGTAGTCATCAATAATGACAAAGGCGTATTTGCTACCTCCTAGACTCGATGTAGAGATTGGTCCGAACAAGTCCATATGGATCAATTGTAAGGGCCTAGAGGTGCTTATTTGATTCTTAGCTTTGAAGCTACCCCTAATTTGCTTACCTAATTGGCAAGCATCACATACATTATCTTTGATGAACTTGATATGAGGAATTCCTCTTACAAGTTCTCTAGATGATACTTGATTGATTAGTTTCATGCTAGCATGACCTAATCTTCTATGCCATAGCCAAGCATCCTCATTCATAACGGCAAAGCACATTTCATAAGTTATTGATGTCAATAGTGTATACGTTGTTTTGTTTTAATGCAATCATAGATATATTTTTGTGTGGTTTTTCAATGATGCAGGCATTAGATTCAAATCTTATAATATATCCTTTATCACATAATTGACTAATGCTCAAGAGGTTATGTTTTAAACCATCAACTAGTAAAACATCTTCAATAGAGAGGTTGGATTTGTTACCAATGGTTCCTTTGCCAATGATTTTACCCTTGTTGTTGTCTCCGAAGGTGACATATCCTTCGTCTATGCTAGAGAGCTTAGAGAATTGAGATGGATCTCCGGTCATATGCCTTGAGCATCCACTATCAAGGTACCATTTCTTGCTCCTAGCTTGCGATTGTTTAGTTTTCTACAAGAAGGAATGACGTTTAGGTACCCATTTGCTTTTGGGTGCCTCATAAATAGATCTACATTTTCTATCATGTTGCATAGAGTTTATCATGGTTCCTTTAGGAACCCAAATTAATTTGTTTGGACTTATTTTCTTGAATGGACAACAATGTGTCTTGTGTCCAGATTTGCAACAAAAGTTGCACTTGGTTTGGTGTTGAACGTGTAAGATGGGGCCTTTTACAAAGGTAGTTGGATTTTGGTGAGGACTCCTCACAAATCCAATCCCACTTCTTTTGGGAGCATGACCCTTGTTTGTAAGGATCATGTTTAATGACTTGCTACCAACCTCGAATTTCTTCAAGGTGTCCTTAAGCAGCAAGTTTTCTTTTTGTATAGTTTCTAAATCATGACATTTGATACATGAGTTTAAACTATCATGATGTTCGACTTTTAATTTATCAAACTCACAAGTAAGATTATCATGTAGCTTTTTTAGCAACTTGTATTTCTTATTTATAACTTTGCATTCATTAAATAAATCATGGAAGGCATTTAGTAATTCATCGAAAGATAAATCAGCTTCTAATAAATCTGTTACCTCCCCTTCGATGGCCATAAAGGCGTAATGAGCAACTTGCTCGGTGTTGGATTCTTCTTCCTCGGATGCGCTCGAATCATCCCATGTTGCTTGGAGCGCCTTCTTCTTTGTTGTTCTTTTCTTGACTTGGGGACAATCACTTTTGTAATGTCCCGGCTTTTTACATTCATAGCAGATCACCTGGTCCTTCTTAGGTTCAAGTTTATTTTTCACATCATTTTTAAACTTGTTTCTTTTGAAGAATTTTTTAAACTTTCTTGTCAAAAGTGCCAAGTCATCGTCACAATCCTCATCACTTGAGTTTTCTCTCAAGTGGCATTCAGAAGTTTTAAGTGCCATATCCTTCCTGTTCTTTGGAAGGATGTCCTCTTGCTCTTCATGAGCTTTGCATGTCATTTCGTAGGTCATTAATGACCCGATTAGTTCTTCAAGAGGGAAATTTTGCAGATCTTTTGCCTCTTGAATGGCGGTAACTTTAGGATCCCAACTCTTAGGAAGGGATCTAAGTATCTTATTAACAAGCTCAAAATCCGAGAAGCTCTTTCCGAGACCTTTTAAACCGTTGACGACATCCGTGAAACGGGTAAACATGTCGCCAATGGTTTCACTCGGTTTCATTCGAAAAAGTTCAAAAGAATGTAGCAACAAATTGATTTTTGACTCTTTCACTCTACTTGTGCCCTCGTGGGTCACTTCAAGTGTGTGCCAAATATCAAAAGCAGTTTCGCAAGTTGAAACACGATTAAATTCGTTTTTATCTAGTGCGCAAAATAAGGCATTCATAGCCTTTGCATTAAGAGCGAAAGCCTTCTTCTCCAAATCGTTCCAATCGATCATTGGAAGAGAAGATTTTGAAAATCCATTTTCAACAAGGTTCCATAGTTCAAAATCCATAGAAATAAGAAAGATCCTCATTCGGGTCTTCCAGTAAGTGTAGTCCGTTCCACTGAACATGGGTGGACGTGTAATCGAATGCCCCTCTTGGTTTCCGGCGTAAGCCATCTCTCTTGGGTTTTAATCCTTTAGAGAGTTAACCGAGCTCTGATACCAATTGTTAGGATCAAGAGCACTAAGAGGGGGGGGGTGAATTAGTGCAGCGGAAATCTTATAATAATTTAAAACCAAAAAGCTGCGTTCGTTCAAAAACGATTATGATGCAAAAGCAAATTCTCAGTTTGTATCTAAGTACAGTTTGCGTCTAAGCGCAGATTGCGTCTAAACGCAGTTTTACGTCTAAACGCAGTTTTACGTCTAAACGTAGATTTACGTTTAAGCGCAGTTTTACGTCTAAACGCAGTTTTACGTCTAGACGCAGATTTACGTCTAAACTTTGAAACTCGTTTGTATATTCGCAGAAGGCAGTATGCAGTTGAAATCAAAACGTAAACGTAAACTGAAATCTGATGATTGAGCGAAGAAAGCCGATTTACGTCCGAATGCAGTTTTACGTCTAAATGTTGAAACTTGTTCGTAAAATCGTAGAGGACAGATTGCAGTTATAAATAGGATTAAAATGCAAGCGTAAACTGCAAGGAAGCTCGTTCGTAAAAGCGCAGAAAACCGTTCTGCAGAATCAAACGTAAACGTAAACTGTAATGTACGAAAATACGAGTTTACGTCTGAATCCAGATTTGGAAGAACAGCACTTAGAACTTGTTCGTGAAAGCGCAGAGAGCAGTAGTGATGAGGGAGGTTTGCAGTAATGATAAAGTGCTCGAAATTAAACGCAAACCAGAGATTTATAGTGGTTCGGTCAGCCTTGACCTACTCCACTTTTGGCTTCCTCTACCGATGAGGTTGCCGACGTCAACTAGCAGCCTTCCTTCAATGGGCGAAGGCCAAACTTCCCTCTTACAGTTTCTCTCCTTTTGACAGGCTTAGGAGACAACCTTTACAGACCTTTCTCTCCTCACTTTACAGTTGAAAACTTGAAGAACAGAAGGAGGAGACTCAAGGCTTTACAACACGTTTGAGCTCTTTAGAATCACAGAAAAGATCACAATTTTGGTATATGTCTGTATCTTTTCAGTGCTGAATGGGTGGGGTATTTATAGGCCCCAACCCAATTCAAAATTGGAGCTCAAATCGATCAAATCGATCCAATCCCAGAATTTCTGGGATCAGGCGGTTGCACCTCTCGACTGGAGAGGTGGCACCGCCTGGCAGAGCTCGAAGACTGAGCTCTGCCGATTGCTTCTTCTCTGCCAGAGCTCGAAGACTGAGCTCGATGGTTGCATCACCTGGCAGAGCTCGAAGACTGAGCTTGGTGGTTGCATCACCTGGCAGAGCTCGAAATCTGAGCTTGGTGGTTGCATCACTTGGCAGAGCTCCAAACTGAGCTCACGCTGATGCACCATTCTGCCATAGCTCGAAGACCGAGCTTGGTGAATTCATCACCTGGCAAAGCTCGAGACTGAGCTCAGGCTGATGCACCACTCTGCCAAAGCTCGAAGACTGAGCTTGGTGGTTGCATCGCCTGGCATAGCTCGGAACTTGAGCTTTGGCGGTGCAACCTCTTGGCTGGAGCGGTTGCACCTCCCAGCCTTGCAACCCTGGCGGTTGCACCTCCTGGCTGGGGCGGTTGCACCTCCCAGCCTTGCAACCCTGGCGGTTGCACCTCCTGGCTGGGGCGGTTGCACCTCTCAACCCCACAGCCCAGGCGGTTGCACCTCCTGGCTGGGGCGGTTGCACCTCCTGGTGCAATCAGGGTCCGAATGGTTCACTCCATTCGACCCACTTTGAATCTTTTCAGGGGCCCAATTGCCCCAAGATTAAGCTAATGGGATCACCTCCCATTTTCATGCTTAATCATCGTGCTAACTACGATTATCTCTAAGACAACTTCTGCAGCTTTGCACCGATGCGTCAATCGCTTCTTCCGGCGAGTTTCCGGCCAACTTCCGTCGATCAACCGATAACCTTCGGTGATCCTTCTGCGGACATCCGGCATACTCCTGGACTTTGCGACGATCCACTTGGCGAGTTCCGACGAGCTTCGCTTGGCAAGCTTCTGGACTTCTCGGATCTGTTCTCTCTGAACCTCCGACGACCGTCCGAACTTCCGTCGAACTCTCGAACTCCCAACGTGATCCTGATCTTGACTCTGGCGCAACTCCTGCTGCTTGTCTTAATCTCATCGTAGTTAATCCTGCACACTTATCTCAACAAATAGATTAGATAACAAATGACAATTGACTTCATCATCAAAATCCGAGATTCAACAGGCTGAGGGTTTTAGTATTGTAGGTCATGGAGTGATCCTAGTCCTCCGGGCTTCATGGTTCAATCGCTCCTCTTGAAGTCGTGCGGAAGAGATGGCTGCCATAAGCGTGTATGGTTGTCGCGCCTTAACTTCTCTCCGGATCTCCGGCTTTAAGCCCTCAATAAAGGTCCCCAATAACTATTTTTCAAACCAATCACGAGTTTGATTAGATAACCTTTCAAACCTAGTTTGGTACTCTTGAATGGTGGAGGTTTGTCGGATCTTTGCTAGTTGTCCGTCAATGTTCTCGTAATAAGTTGGTCCGAAGCTGATCAGTAGTCCTTCTTTGAATTGTCGCCATGAAAAGACTCCATAAGTGTGTTCAAACCAGTCAAACCATTGTATGGCATCCCCTTCAAGATGTATAGCTGCAATTTCCACTATGGATGCATCCGCAGTTTTATGGTACCGAAAATATCGCTCCGCGCGCGAGATCCAACCAATTGGGTCTCCTTCTTCCCATCTAGGGAAGTCCACTCTCATGCGCAAATAGTTGGGGTCGGTCATAGAGCCTCCCCTCTCTTGGAAGTCATCTCTTTGGGCATGATGTGATTGGTTAGAGCTCTCTCCTTGATGTGATTTCTTCAGGCTTGGTGGTCGGCCCAAACTGAATTCGGTAAGGAGAGTCCGAATCTTATCCTCCATTCGTGCCTCAAAGGCTTCAAATTTAGCATTGATTGCCTCCTCAGATGCCATAGTAAATGACTCCATGATGTTAAGATCTCTCTTTTGTTGATGGGTTAAAGGTATGTATAGGTTTGATAGAAATCAGTGAAAGTTTGCAGCAGAATTTGTTAGGATCAAGAGCACTAAGAGGGGGGGGGAGGGGGGGGGGGGGGGTGAATTAGTGCAGCAGAAATTTTTCAGCGATTAAAACGAAAGCTGCATTCGTTGAGATTAAAACAATTTCAATGTGAAAGCCGATTCTAAGATTACTTTAACTTGAGATTAAGCGAGATAACGTTAAAGTAGATCTATGAAGGCAGTTTGCAGTTTATGATGGAAAGCAGAATACAAGCGCAAATTGAAATGCGACGTTCATACGAGAAAAACCGATTTATGTCTAAACGCAGATTTAGAAAGTTCTGAACTTAGAAACTTATTCGTAAGATCCCAGAAGGCAGTAAACAATTATGATTGAAATCAAAACGTAAACGTAAACTGAAATATGATGATCGTACGAAAAAAGCCGATTTACATCTAAACGCAGATTCGGAAAGTTCTGAATTTAGAAACTCATTCGTAAAATCGCAGAAGGCAGTAAACTATTGAGAAGTTTGCAGTGAAGGTAAAATGCTTAAAGGAAATGCAAACCGAGATTTAGAGTGGTTCGGTCAATCTTGACCTACTCCACTTTTGGCTTCCTCCACCGACGAGGTCACCGACGTCAACTAGAGGCCTTCCTTCAATAGGCGAAGGCCAACCACCCTTTTACAGATTCACTCCTTTTGACGAGCTTAGGAGACAACCCTTACAGAAGTTTTCTCTCCTCTCTTTACAACTCAAACTTTGAAGAACAGAAGGAGGAGAACTTTTGGTCTTTACAACAATTTTGAGCTCTAAGAATCACAGAAAGATATCAAGATTTCAAGTTGCTATCTTTCAGTGCTGAATGGGTTGGGTATTTATAGGCCCGAACCCAGTTCAAATTTGGAGCTCAAAACTGTCAATTCTCGGAATTCCGGGATCAGTCGGTTGCACCTCCTAACTGGGGCGGTTACACCGCCTAGCAGAGCTCGAAGACTAAGCCTCTAGGCGGTGCGACCTCTGTCAGGGGCGGTTGCACCTCTCTGCCAGAGCTCGAAGACCGAGCTTAGGCGGTTGCACCTCCTGACTGGGGCGGTTGCACCGCTTGGCAAAGCTCGAAACTTGAGCTCAAGCGGTGCCACCTCTTGTCAGGAGAGGTTGCACCGCCCAGTCTCGCTCGGAGACTGAGCCCAGGCGGTTGCACCTCCTAGCTGGGGCAGATGCACCGCCCAGTCTCCCTGGGAGACTTAGCCCAAGCGGTGCTACCTCCTGGCTTGGGCGGTTGCACCTCCCACAGCAACCAGGGTCTGAATGGGTTGATTCATTCGACCCAATTTGGGTTTTTTTAGGGGCCCAATTGCCCCAAGATTAAGCTAATGGGATCACCTCCCATTTTCAACTAAATCATTAGTGCTGACTACGATAAATCCTAAGACAATTTCTGCAGCTTGCTCCGGTGCTTCAATCGCTTCTTCAGGTGAGTTTCCGGCGAACTTTCGTCGATCATCCGATGAACCCTCGGTGATGCTCCTCCGGACTTCCGGCAAATTCCTGGACTTGCGACGATCCACTTGGCATGTTCCGACGAGCTTCTTTGGCAAGCTTCTGGACTTCTTGGATTTGTTCCTGCAGAACCTCCGACGATTGTCCGAACTTCCGTCGAGCTCTCGAACTCCCAACGTGATCATTATCATGACTCCGGCGCAACTCCTGCTGCATGTCTTACTTTCATCGTAGTTAATCCTGCACACTTATCTCAACACAGATTAGACAACAAATGACAATTGACTTCATCATCAAAATCCGAGATTCAACAATCTCCCCCTTTTTGATGATGACAATCAATTGATAATGGAGTTAACCTTAACTCCCCCTGTCTATATGCCATACTTGAGATAAGTCATTCTTGAATTTGAAACCTTATAAATTCAAGAGACATATTCCCATCATGATTCCTATCATGATGCATCTCTTTGAAGATGATGTCAAGGCTTGACATTCATTTTCAAATTTTACATTACAAGTTTGACTGATGGTAATAGTAGCAATTCATCATATTGTAAGATATCAAAATGTAAAGCTATGAAGTAAGATTTTGATATCATTACATGATGCACACATTTCTTATATTTTAGCAAGTGTTGCTTTTCTATATATGGCATCTTTTCATATATCTCTTGATGATGCAGGCATGGCATAATCATAGCATCTGTGTTTATAGCATCAAATCAATTCATATATTTCTCCCTCTTTGTCATCAACAAAAAGCATGGTAGATGTGATACCAGGAGAACAATATAAGCAAGTTATCAAGCATATAAAGGAAGGCATGATAAGTATAATGCTTTGAATACTTCTTCTCCTTGTATGTTATAATTCTTTGTGCATGAAGGAGGAAAGTCATTTTATCAAATCCATTTCAAAAAAATATTTTTCATTAGAGTGTGTTTGATTTTTGTCATTCCAGCTGTTAAGCGAGTCCGAAAATGAGATGAATTCTTTCATGCATTCGGACAAGATTATGCTACAAAAATCAAAACATTTCAACACATGGCAATCAAGTGATTTGATCATTCAATAAAGTCCGAAAAGTAATTTTAACTAGTTTAAGTATTCTGACACATCAACATTCATAATTCTCTTCTTATAAAATCAAATTGTTCTTCACTTAAAGGTTTTGTAAAAATATCGGCTAGTTGATGTTTAGTATCAATGAACTCTATAATTACATCATGATTAGTAACATGATCTCATATAAAATAATGTCTAATATTAATATGTTTTGTTCGTGAGTGTTGTATAGGGTTCTTTGTTAAGCATATTGCACTTGTGTTATCACATTTAATGGGAATATTTTTAAGATGAACTTTATAATCTTCTAAGGTATTTTTCATCCATACAACTTGTGCACAGCCAGCACTTGTTGCAATATATTCAGCTTCGGTTGTCGATAGTGCAACCGAGTTTTGTTTCTTAGATGACCAGGAAACAAGGGCATGTCCTAAGAATTGACATGTTCCTGATGTGCTTTTTCTATCTAATCTACAGCTAGTAAATTCCGCATCAGCATAAGCAATTAACTCAAGATTCTCTGATTTTGGGAACCATAATCCTAGATTTGTGGTACCATTAAGATATCTGAGTATTCTTTTAACTGCTTTGAGATGAGATATCTTAGGGTTTGATTGAAATCTAGCACAAAGTCCTACACTGAACATGATGTCTAGTCTAGTTGTAGTGAGGTAAAGTAAACTTCCTATCATACCCCTATAAGTTTTTTGATCGAAGCTTTCTCCACTTTCATCAATTTCTAACTTAGTGGAGGTGCTCATAGGAGTGTTAATAGCTTTTGAGTTATTCATATTAAACTTCTTTAGTAAATTCATAGCATATTTAGTTTGACTAATAAAGATGCCATTGCTTAGTTGTTTGATTTATAAACCTAAGAAGAATGTTAACTCTCCCATTAAACTCATTTCGAATTCAAGACTCATAGTTTTAGCAAAAGATTCACAGAGAGATGCATTCGTAGAACCAAAGATAATATCATCAACATAAATTTGAACAATGAGAAAATTATTTTCAAAGTTCTTGATGAATAATGTAGTATCAACCTTGCCTTTTATGAAATTATTTTCAATAAGAAAAGAACTAAGTCTCTCAAACCAAGCCCTTAGAGCTTGTTTTAAACCATAGAGAGCTTTAGTTAATCTAAACACATGATTAGGGAGACTATTATTTTCAAATCCAGGAGGTTGTACAATATAGACTTCTTCGGACATAAAGCCATTAAGAAAAGCGCTTTTAACATCCATTTGAAACAATTTAAAATTATTACTACTAGCGTAGGCAAGGAGCATCCTTATGGCTTCTTCATAATCGATACCTTCTTCTTGGTTGAAACCTTTGGCCACTAATCTAGCCTTGTTTCTAACCAAGATACCATTTTCATCTTGCTTGTTTCTAAAGACCCATTTAGTACCAATAACTAAATAGTCATTTGGCCTAGGAACAAGCGTCCACACCTCATTTCTCTTAAATTGATTTAATTCATCTTGCATTGCGATAATCCATGAATTATCTTTCATGGCTTCATCAACAAATTTGTGTTCAATTTGGGAGAGAAAAGCGGCGTTGGCACAAAAATTTTTAAGAGAAGATCGTGTTTAAACCCCCTTTGATGTGTCTCCTAAGATTAGCTCCTTAGGATGAGCATCTACATACTTTCAATCCTTGGGTAAGGAAATCTGGGAAGTGGATGCATCCAAGTTGCTAGTTGGAGACGGGGTTTCATTTAAATTCAAAGAATCAAAATTAATATCATCATCAAGATCATTTTTCCTAATTTCGGAAATCTCATTGAAAACAACATGAATGTATTCTTCAATAATTAAAGTTCTTTTATTGAAGATACGAAAAGCTTTAGAAACCGAAGAATAACTAAGAAAGATTCCTTCATCGGATTTAGCATAAAATTTTCCTAAGTTATCCTTTTCATTCAAGATAAAACACTTACACCTAAAGACTTTAAAATATGAAACATTAGGTTTTTTGTTATTCCATAACTCATAAGGAGTTTTGGTGAGTAAGGGTCTTACTAGAACTCTATTCAAAATATAGCATGCAGTGTTTACGACTTCGGCCCAAAAGTATTTGGGTAAGCTATTTTCATTCAACATGTTTCTTGCCATTTCTTGTAAATTTCGATTTTTTCTTACTACTACCCCATTTTGTTGAGGATTTCTTGGAGTAGAGAAATTATGGTTGTATCCATTGAGTTCACAGAATTCTTCGAAATCATGGTTTTGAAATTCTCCACCATGATCACTTCTAATTGACGAAATCATAGAACCCTTCTCATTTTGAACAAGTTTACAAAACTCGGTAAAATATCTAAAGCATTCATTTTTCTATTTAAAGAAATAGGTCCATGTATATCTGCTATAGTCATCAACAATGACAAAGGCGTATTTGCTACCTCCTAGACTTGATGTAGAGATTGGTCAGAACAAGTCCATATGGATCAATTGTAAGGGCCTAGAGGTGCTTATTTGATTCTTAGTTTTGAAACTACCCTTAATTTGTTTACCTAATTGGCAAGCATCACATGCATTATCTTTGATGAACTTGATATGAGGAATTCCTCTTACAAGTTCTTTAGATGATATTTGAGTGATTAGTTTCATGCTAGCATAACCTAATCTTCTATGCCATAGCCAAGCATCCTCATTCAAAACCGAAAAACATATTTCATTACACAAATCATTGATGTCAATAGTGTATATGTTATTTTGTTTTAATGCAATCATAGACATGTTTTTATGTGGTTTTTCAATGATGCAAGCATTAGATTCGAATTTGACAGTGTATCCTTTATCACATAATTGACTAATACTCAAGAGGTTATGTTTTAAACCATCAACTAACAAAACATCTTCAATAAAAAAGTTGGATTTATTACCTATGGTTCCTTTGCCAATGATTTTACCCTTGTTGTTGTCTCCGAAGGTGACATAGCCTTTGTCTATGCTAGTGAGCTTAGAGAATTGAGATGGATCTCCAGTCATATGCCTTGAGCATCCACTATCAAGGTACCATCTCTTGCTCCTAGCTTGCGATGGTGTGGGTTTCTACAAGAAAGGATGATTTTTAGGTACCCATTTGCTTTTGGGCGCCTCAAGGATAGATCTACATTGTCTATCATGTTGCGTATTATGTCCAAGTTTGCAACAAAAGTTGCATTTGGTTTGGTGTTGAACATGTAAGATGGGGCCTTTTATGAAGGTGGTTAGATTTTGGTGAGAACTTCTCACAAATCTAATTCCACTCCTTTTTGGAACGTGACCCTTGTTTGCAAGGATCATGTTTAATGACTTGCTGCCAACCTCGAATTTCTTCAAGGTGTCTTTAAGTAGCAAGTTTTCTTTTTGGAGAGTTTCTATATCATGGCATTTGATGCATGGATCTAAACTATCATGATATTCAGTTTTTAACTTATCAAAAACACAAGTAAGACTATCATGCTTCTTTTTTAGCAATTTATATTTTCTATTGATAATCTTGCATTCATCAAATAAGTCATGGAAGGCATTTAATAATTCATCGAAAGATAAATTTGCATCTAATAAATTTGTTACCTCCTCTCCGATGGCCATTAAGGCATAATGAGCAACTTGCTCGGTGTTGGACTCCTCTTCTTCGGACGCGCTCGAATCATCCCATGTTGCTTTGAGCGCCTTCTTCTTTGTTGTTCTCTTTTTGGCTTGGGGACAATCACTCTTGTAGTGTCCCGGCTTTTTGCACTCATAGCAAATAACTTGGTCCTTCTTGGTTTCAAGTTTATTTTTAGTGTCATTCTTAATCTTGTTTCTTTTAATGAATTTTTTAAATTTTCTTGTTAGAAGTGCCAAGTCATCGTCACAGTCCTCATCACTTGAGTTTTCTTTCAAGTGGTCTTCCAAAGTTCTAAGTGCCATATCCTTCCTGTTCTTTGGAATGATGTCTTCTTGCTCTTTATGAGCTTTGCAAGTCATCTCGTAGGTCATTAATGACCCAATTAGTTCTTCAAGAGGGAAGTTGTTTAGATCTTTCGCCTCTTGAATAGCAGTGACTTTAGGATCCCAACTCTTAGGAAGGGATCTTAGAATCTTATTTACGAGCTCAAAATTCGAAAAACTATTTCCGAGTCCTTTTAGACCGTTGACGACATCCGTGAAACGGGTAAACATGTCGCCAATAGTCTCACTCATTTTCATCCGGAAAAGTTCGAAAGAGTGTAACAAAAGATTGATTTTTGACTCTTTCACTCTACTTGTGCCTTCATGAGTCACTTCGAGTGTGTGCCAAATATCAAATGCGATTTCACAAATCGAAACACGATTAAACTCGTTTTTATCAAGTGCACAAAATAAGACATTCATAGCCTTTGCATTAAGAGAGAAAGCCTTCTTCTCCAAATCATTCCAATCGATCATTGGAAGAGAAGACTTCGAAAAATCATTCTCGACAAGATTCCAAAGTTCAAAGTCTATAGAAATAAGAAAGATCCTCATTCGGGTCTTCCAATAGGTGTAGTTCGTCCCATTAAACATGAGTGGATGTGTAATAGAATGGCCCTCTTGGTTTCCGGCGTAAGCCATCTCTCTTGGGTTTTAATCCGTTTGAGAGTTAACCGAGCTCTGATACCAATTATTAGGATCAAGAGCACTAAGAGGCTAAGAGGGGGGGGGGGGGTGAATTAGTGCAGCGGAAATTTTTCAGCGATTAAAACGAAAGCTGCTTTCGTTGAGATTAAAACGATTTTGATGTGAAAGCCGATTCTAAGATTACTTTAACTTGAGATTAAGCGAGATAACGTTAAAGTAGATCTATGAAGGCAGTTTGCAGTTTATGATGGAAAGAAGAATACAAGCGCAAACTGAAATGCGACGTTCGTACGATAAAAACCGATTTACGTCTACACGCAGATTTAGAAAGTTCTGAACTTAGAAACTTATTCATAAGATCGCAGAAGGTAGTAAACAATTATGATTGAAATCAAACGTAAACGTAAACTAAAAAATAATTATCGTACGAAGAAAGCCGATTTACGTCTAAACGTAGATTCGGAAAGTTCTGAACTTAGAAACTCGTTCGTAAAATCGCAGAAGGCAGTAAGCTTTTGAGAAGTTTGCAGTGAAGGTAAAATGCTCAAAGGAAATGCAAACCGAGATTTAGAGTGGTTCGGTCAATCTTGACCTACTCCACTTTTGGCTTCCTCCACCGACGAGGTCACCGACGTCAACTAGAGGCCTTCCTTCAATAGGCGAAGGCCAACCACCCTTTTACAGATTCACTCCTTTGGACGGGCTTAGGAGACAACCCTTATAGAAGTTTTCTCTCCTCTCTTTACAACTCAAACTTTGAAGAACAGAAGGAGGAGAACTTTTGGTCCTTACAACAGTTTTGAGCTCTAAGAATCACAGAAAGATATCAAGATTTCGAGTGTGAGTTGCTACCTTTCAGTGTTGAATGGGTGGGGTATTTATAGGCCCCAACCCAGTTCAAATTTGGAGCTCAAAACTATCAATTCCCGGAATTCCGGGATCAGGCGGTTGCACCTCCTGACTGGGGCGGTTGCACCGCCTAGCAGAGCTCGAAGACTGAGCCTCTGGGCGGTGCCACCTATGTCAGGGGTGGTTGCACCTCTCTGCCAGAGCTCGAAGACCGAGCTCAGGCGGTTGCACCTCCTGACTGGGGCGGTTGCACCGCCTGGCAGAGATCGAAACTTGAGCTCAGACGGTGCCACCTCTTGTTAGGAGAAGTTGCATCGCCCAGTCTCACTCGGAGACTAAGCCCAGGCGGTTGCACCTCCTGGCTGGGGCGATTGCACCACCCAGTCTCCCTGGGAGACTTAGCCCAGGCGGTGCTACCTCCTGGCTTGGGCGGTTGCACCTCCCACAGTAACCAGGGTCCGAATGGGTTGATCCATTCGGCCCAATTTGGGTTTTTTCAGGGGCCCAATTGCCCCAAGATTAAGCTAATGGGATCACCTCCCATTTTCAACTTAATCACTAGTGCTAACTACGATAAATCCTAAAACAATTTCTGCAGCTTGCTCCGGTGCATCAATCGTTTCTTTCGGCGAGTTTCCGGCGAACTTCCGTCGATCATCCGAAGAACCCTCGGTGATGCTCCTACGGACTTCCGGCAAACTCCTGGACTTGCGACGATCCACTTGGCAAGTTCCGATGAGCTTCTTTAGCAAGCTTCTGGACTTCTCGGATTTGTTCCCGCAGAACCTCCGACGATTGTCCGAACTTCCGTCGAGCTCTCGAACTCCCAACGTGATCATTGTCATGACTCCGGCGCAACTCCTGCTGCATGTCTTACTTTCATGCATAAAAGGGTGAGATTTTTATAGGCCCCATTGACTTCAAAAATAGAGCCAACAAGTGTCTAATCTTGGATTTCTAGGGTCTTGGCAGTACCATTGCCATTGGGCGGTACCACCGCTTGACACCTGACACTAAGCAGTACCACTACTTGACAGAGCTCGAAGATCGAGCTCTAGCGGTACCACTGCTTGACAGGGGCGGTGCTATCGGCGGTACTACCACCCAGTCTGGGTGGTACCATCGCCCGAAAATCCTGGGGCACTGCTTTCCAAGTGGTGCCACCGCCGGCCAAGAATTTAGGTGATGAATGGGCTACTCAATTCGGCCTAATTCAGCCCTGTTAAGAGCCCAGTTGCCCCCTAATTAATTTAGTGGGATTACCTCTCAATCCTAACTTAATTTACGCTCTAACTACGATAATTAAGACATGATCACAACACTTCTTGTTCTGGTGCGTCATTTGCTCTTCTAGCGAGCTTCCTGCATACTTCCGGCGAACATCCGACGAACTCTCGACAATGCTACGATGAACTCCCGACAAGCTCCTGGACTTTACGATGATCTTCTTGGCATGTTCTAATGAGCTTCTTTGGCAAGCTCCTAGACTTCTTGGTTGGTTCCGGCAGAACTTCCGACGAACGTCCTGACTTCCAACGAACTCTTGAACTCCTGATGAGATCTCGATCTTGACTCCAACACAATACATGCTTTATGTCTTACTACCATCATAGTTAATCCTACACATTTTTCTTAACATGTAGATTAGATCAAACAATTTACAATTGACTTCATCATTAAAATCTGAGATTCAACAGTGTTGTCTTGTAGGAGCAAAATTATCATCGAAGAAACAACGATTTCTCGACTAAATTTCTAAAAAAAATTATGAGATTTGAGAAGGGAATTGATAGCAAAATCTCAGTTTATATGATAGAAAGGTTGACCAATTTAATGAAGAAAATTTCAGCAGTATAACAGCAAGAAAATTGATGCAAGTTGAGATAGCAGAATTATCGTCGAAAAATTTTAATGGTTTGCGATGAAAATTTACAGCAACAAAAGGATATTTTTAGAGATGAATTCCTCAATAGATCAATCTTAGATAGAAGCCAGGATAATCTATGATGTGTTTAAGAAATTTTGTTCAAAAAGGAATGCAAATAGATCGGTTAAGGTAACAATATGCGGTTGTAATTTTCTGCCGAACAGATTTTCAAGTATAGCAGATTGGATATAAAAGATCAGTAGTTTATATTAAGAATTTTTTGATAAAACCAAAGGAAAATCTACGGTTAGGAAGTGTCAAAGCTGTCATAAAAATTTTGTGGAGATTTAGAAAGGAAAAATATAGTAGCAAGCTCAAACAGATTATGCTATGCAGTTGGAATTATGTAATGTATCTTTTGTCGTAGAGATGAAAACTTTACAACGAAAAATTTATGCAACAATATAAGAATAATTTTTTTTTGGATTTTCGAATAAAGATAACTAAATTGTAGTAGCAGTAAGGTAGGAAACCAGAACCTATTGCAATTCACGGGGAGATCAAAGGATGATCCATGGTGGTCGAGATGACGACGAAATTTGGTGATGATCTTTTAAGCAATTGTGGGAATTGGTTTGGGCAGCTATGGAGGGCTAATGGAAGAGCAGCAAGACACCAAGAATGCTACTCTAATACGAGATGTTAGAACCCTTGCAGATTCTAAATTTGGGGTTGATCTCTTTAGGGGATCGACCTCCTTAGAACTCTATAAGGGTTCCTCCCTCCAAGTTGCTGCTCAAAGGCTATAGAAAAGATTCATCTATTGTTTATTAAAAGAGGAGGAATACATGGCTATTTATAGGGCTTCTAAATCCTAACTCTTAATAGGACTCATACTCATGACTTCTACTTCTAACCAACTCCTAATAGGATTCCTACTCAAGACTCATATTCCTTTACAACTCCTAATTCTTCTCTAAGAAACAACCTCCTAACCTTAGCTGGCCTCTTCACTTCTTTAATAAGGATCGGCTTAGGTAGATTTTACATGAATGCCCCTCTCAATTAGGAGACTCCTAGCTAGAGTCCCAATAAATAGCCCTCAAAAGGTTGGCTACTACTCTCAATGATCGGTTGTGCTAGATCTGGAACCTCCAGATCTATAAGTCCGGTATCAAAGAGTGGAATACTCATATACGACATCCTTGGTATCTCAAGTCTAAGGGCCAGTTACACCATTGGGATGACAGAATCACTGTCTGACAATAAGGCATTATAACCATCCAATATTCCGTGAGCAGATCAATTAGTGAACTCATTCTCCAATAAGTACCTATATTATATCCCTAGTGTCCCCACACAAGTAGCTATGAGACCAACTGTATCCATCATATAGACAAGTATACAACATACTAGTATATCTAGTTATCTCGATGTCACTCTCGAGTAACCTATGATCGGGATTATTAAGGATCTGTATTTAAAGGTAACTTGGTCTTATTATCGTGATCTCATCACGATCTGATTCCCATTACACAGATCCATGGACATCAAAATATATTTATGCAACATGCAAGATAAAGTGATAAAATACTAAATAATAATAATAAGTAAAAAGACTGTGTCAAGTCACATGTGTCATCACTTATGTGATTGGCTTGTAGGGCACTTTTGACTAGTAATATTATATCCATGTTTGCCCTTTCTTGAGGAGTTTTTCAGGGTATACTGTTAGAACCCTTGCATATTCTAAACTTGGGGTTGATCTCTTTAGGGGATCGGCCTCCTTGGAACTCTATAGGGGTTCCTCCCTCCAAGTTGCTGCTCAAAGGCTGTAGAAAAGATTCATCTATTACTTATCAAAAGAGGATGAATACATAGCTATTTATAGGGTTTCTAAACCCTAACTCCTAATAGGACTCCTACTCAATTAAGACTCCTACTCAAGACTCCTAATAGGACTCCTACTTAAGACTCATATTCTTTTATAACTCATAATTCTTCTCTAAGAAATAACCTCGAAACCCTAGCCGGTCTCTTCACCTCTTTAATAGGGGTTAGCTTATATATGTTTTATATGAATGCCCCTTTCAATCAGGACACTCCTAGCTAGAGTCCTAATAGACCTACCCTCTTCAAATCAGCCTTGTCCTCGAGGTTGATAATCCATGAATTCTGGGAATTTGATCTTCAAGTCGTTATAATTCTCTCAAGTGGCACCTTCTGTTGGTAAGTTTGCCCACTATATTAGCACTTCAGTAGTTGGTCGTCGTCATCGAGTCATGATCCATCGATCAATAATGACACTCGACTGGGTATGGAGTTCTCCTTGGGTAGTCATATTTGGTGGGTGGCTTTAGGCTGTCCCTAAGTACATGTTTACCACTTCCGTCTGGCCATCGATTAGCGTGTGATACGTTGTACTCCTTTTCAATTTAGTGCTCTTATGGCGTAATTCTTTTGAGTCCTAATTGTATTGAGCCACGAAGCTTGGTGCTTCCTCCAATTTTTTTTTTATGATCTTACTGGTCTCTGAATCTTCCTGCCATTCCCTCTTAATATCCTTAGGGATGTTGCTAGTCGAAAGTGAAATACCGAAAATTCAGCTTGCTTGGGTAGCCGTGAAAGCGCATCTGCAACAAAATTCTCTTTCCCCTTTTTTAAGTTATTTCATAATCATATCCAAGAAGCTTTGTTACCCATTTTTGCTGCTTGGGGGAAGATGTCTTCTACTCCAAGAAATATTTTAGGCTTTATGGTCGGTCTTGATTTGAAAGCGTCGCCCGATCAAGTACGATCTCCATTTGGCCATCGCATGCATAATCGCGAGCATCTCCTTGTCATAAATAGTCATTTTGAGATGGGAAGGAGATAATGCCTTACTGGTATAAGCAAGGGGTTGGCCATCTTGCATTAGTACAACACTAATTCTGACTCCGGAAGCATCAGCTTCAATAACGAAAGTCTTGCCGAAGTCTAGTAGCGCTAGTACGGGCATTATCATCATTGCGGCTTTAAGTTTGTCAAAGGTGGTGGTTGTTTTGTCCAACCATTGGAAAACATCTTTTTTTAGCAAGGAAGTAAGTGGTGCACTGATCTTTCCGTCATTTTTTACAAACTTGCGATAGTAGTCTATTAAACCGAGAAAGCCACGTAGCAATTTTATGTTCCTCGAGGTTGACCAGTTCTGCATTGCTCCAGTTTTGGAGGGGTCCACTGCCACACCTTCCTCTGATATAATATGCCGAAAACACTCTACCTTCTGTTAAAGAAAGCAAAAATTCGTAGTGGTCGTTGTGCGTTCAAAAGGTGGTTTTCGGTATGTCTTCTTCGTACACTCGTATTTGATGATACCCAGATCAAAGGTCTAGCTTTGTGAAGATTCGTGCTCCCTTTCATCTAGCAATTCATCAACTACTGGAATAGGCTATTTGTCCTTGATGGTGATGCCATTTATGTTAGGATCAAGAGCACTAAGAGGGGGGGGTGAATTCGTGCAGCGAAAATCTTTCTACGATTAAAACTGTGTTTGTACGATAAAACTGATTTGCATCTAAAAGCCGATTCAGAAAGCACTGAACTTTTGAAACACGTTAGTAAAATCACAGAAGGCAGTAAGCTATTGAGGAGGTTTGCAGTAAAGATAAGATGCTTAAAGTACATGCAAACCGAGATTTAGAGTGGTTTGGTCAATCTTGACCTACTCCACTTTTGGTTTCCTCCACCAACGAGGTCACCGACGTCAACTAGAGGCCTTCCTTCAATAGGCGAAGGCCAACCACCCTTTTACAGTTTCACTCCTTTTGACGGGCTTAGGAGACAACCCTTACAGAATTTTCTTTCCTCTCTTAACAGATTAGAACTTGGAAGAAAAGAGGAAGAAGAACTTTCAACTCAAACAACACTTTTGAGCTCTAAAAATCACAAAGTAAAATCAGAATTTCGGTGGTTTCTAGGTACCCTTTTAGTGCTGAAAGGGTGGGGTATTTATAGGCCCCAACCCAGTTTGAATTTGGAGCTCAAAATTGTCAATTCCCGGAATTCCGGGATCTGGCGGTTGCATCGCCTGGCAGAGCTCGAAGACTAAGCCTCTAGGCGGTGCCACCTCCTGTCAAGTGCGGTTGCACCTCTTGCCAGAGCTCGAAGACTGAGCTCAGACGGTGCCCCCTCCTGACTAAGGCGGTTGCACCACTCAGCTAGAGCTCGGAGACCGAGCCCAAGCGGTGCCACCTCTGTCAGGGGCGGTTGCACCTCCTACCAGAGCTCAAAGACTGAGCTCAAGCGGTGCCACCGCCTGACTGAGGCGGTTGAACCGCCCGGCAGAAATTAGGGTCCGAATGGGTTGATCCATTCGGCCCAATTTGGGTTTTTTAGGGGCCCAATTACCCACAAGATTAAGTTAATGGGATCACCTCCCATTTTCAACTTAATCATTGTGCTAACTACGATATTTCCTAAGATATTTTCTGCAACTTGCTCCAGTGCGTCAATCGCTTCTTCCGACGAGCTTCCGACGAACTTCCGTCGATCATCCGATGAACCCTCGGTGATGCTCCTGCGGACTTCCGGCAAACTCCTGGACTTGCGACGATCCACTTGGCGAGTTCCGACGAGCTTCTTTGGCAAGCTCATGGACTTCTCGGATTTGTTCCCGCAGAACCTCCTACAACTGTCCGAACATCCATCGAACTCTCGAACTCCCAATGTGATCATTGTCTTGACTCCGGCGTAACTCCTATTGCATACATTATTTTCATCGTAGTTAATCCTGCACACTTATCTCAACACATAGATTAGACAACAAATGACAATTGACTTCATCATCAAAATCCGAGATTCAACATAATTGTGTTGTCTTGTAAAAGCAGAATAATCGTCAAAGAAATAGCGGTTTCTCGACGAAATCTCCACCAAAAATTTGAGAGATTTGAGGAGGGAATTGACAGCAATATCTTAGTTTATATGACAGAGAAAATATAGTATGAAGATCAAACAAACAGTGCTATACGGCTGAAATTCTACAATGTATCTTTTGTTGTAGAGATGAAAACTTTGTGACGAAAAGTTTATGCAGCAATATAGGAACAAATTTTTTTTTTTTTTGGATTTTCGGATAGGGATAACTAAATTATAGCAGCAGTAAGGTAGGAAACCAGAACCTATTGCAATTCACAGGATGATCCGTGGTGGTGGAGATGATGGTGGAATTTGGTGATGATCTTTTAAGCAATTGTGGGAATTGCTTTGGACAGTTGTGGTGGGTTGATGGATGGCAGTGGAAGGGCAGCGAGATGCCAAAAACGCTGCTCTGATACTAGGTGTTAGAACCCTTGCAGATTCTAAACTTGGGGATGATCTCTTTAGGGGATCGGCCTCCTTGGAACTCTATAGGGGTTCCTCCCTCCAAGTTGCTGCTCAAAGGCTGCAAAAAATATTCATCTATTGCTTAAGAAAAGAGAATGAATACATGGCTCTTTATAGGGCTTCTAAACCCTAACTCCTAATAGGACCCCTACTTAAGACTCTTACTTCTAACCAACTCATAATAGGACTCCTACTCAAGACTCCTATTCCCTTACAACTCCTAATTCTTCTCTAAGAAAAAACCTCCTACATGAATGTCCCTCTCAATTAGGACTCTCCTAGCTAGAGTCCTAACAGAATGTCCCTCTCAATTAGGACTCTCCTAGCTAGAGTCCTAACAGACAGTGACAATGACATTGCACTTTTAACTCAAAAATTTAAACAATATTTAAGAAAGAAAAAATTTAAAAATAATATAAAAAATTAAATTCGAACACAAGAAGGACCAAGTGATTTGCTATGAGTGCAAAAAATCGGGACACTACAAGAATGATTGTCCTCAAGCCAAAAAGAGAACATCAAAAAAGAAGGCGCTCAAGGCAACATGGGATGATTCAAGCACGGCCGAAGAAGAGGAGTCCAGCACCGAGCAAGTTGCTCATTACGCCCTAATGGCCATCGGAGAAGAGGTAACGGATTTAATTGATGCAGATTTACCTTATCATGAATTATTAAATGTCTTCCATGAGTTATTTGATGAATGTAAGATAATTAGTAGAAAATACAAATTGCTAAAAAAGGAGCATGATAGTCTCACTTGTAATGTCGATAAATTAAAGACTAAATATCATGATAGTTTAGCTCCATATATAAAATGCCATGATCTAGAAACTCTCCAAAAGTAGAACATGCTACTTAAGGACACCTTGAAGAAATTCGAGGTTGGTAGCAAGTCTTTGAACATGATCCTTACAAATAATGGTCACGTTCCTAAAAGAAGTGGAATCGGATTTGTGAGAAGTCCTCACCAAAATCCAACCACCTTCATTAAAGGCCCTATCTTACATGTTCGGCACTAAAGCAATTGCAACTTTTGTTGCAAATATGGGCATAAAACTTATAAATGTCCATTCAAGAAAATTAGTCCAAACAAACTAATTTGGGTTCCTAAAGGAACCATGATCAATTCTATGCAATATGATGAACAAGTTAAATCAGTTTTTAAGGCACCCAAAAGAAAATGGGTACCTAAAAATAATCCCTTCTTGTAGAAACATACACCATCACAAGTTAGGAGCAAGAGATGGTATCTAGATAGTGGATGCTCAAGACATATGACTGGAGATCCATCTCATTTCTCTATGCTCACTAGCAAAGAAGAAGGGTACGTCACCTTCGGAGACAACAACCAAGGCAAAATCATTGGCAAGGGAACCATAGGTAACAAATTAAAATTTTCTATTGATGATGTCTTACTAGTTGATGGATTGAAACATAATCTCTTGAGTGTTAGTCAATTATGCGATAAAGGTTATATCGTTAGATTTGAATCAAATGTGTGTATTATTGAAAAACCAAACCATAACATAACTATGATTGCATTAAAACAAAATAATGTCTACACCATCAACCTTGATGAACTAAGTAATGAAATGTGCTTCTCCGCTTTAAATGATGATGCTTGGCTTTGGCATAGGAGACTAGGCCATGCAAGCATGAAACAAATATCTAAGATCTCATCTAGAGAATTGGTGCGAGGAATTCCAAATATAAAGTTTATCAAGGACAAAGTATGCGATGCATGTCAACTAGGTAAAGAAATAAAAACTAGTTTCAAACCAAAAACTCAAATTAGCACCACTAGACCATTACAATTGATTCATTTGGACTTATTTGGACCAATTGACGCTACAAGTCTAGGAGGAAGCAAATATCCGTTTGTAATTGTGGATGACTATACTAGGTACACTTGGACCTATTTCTTAGCTCACAAAAGTGATTGTTTCAAGTGTTTCTCTAAATTTTGTAAACTCACTCAAAACAAAAAAGGTTTCATGATTTCATCAATTCGGAGTGATCACGGTGGCGAATTTCAAAACCATGACTTTCAAAATTTTTGTAAAGTTAATGGATACAATCACAACTTCTCCACTCCGAGGAATCCCCAACAAAATGGAGGAGTTGAAAGAAAAAATAGAAACCTATAAGAAATGGCAAGAACGATGTTAAATGAACATAGTCTACCCAAGTAATTTTGGGCCGAAGCCGTAAATATGGCTTGCTACATCATGAATAGGGTCCTAATAAGACCATCCCTATCAAAAACTCCCTATGAATTATGGAATAACAAAAAATCAAATATTTTCTATTTTAAAGTTTTCGGTTGTAAATGCTTTATTTTGAATGAAAGGGATGCCTTAGGAAAATTTGATGCTAAATCCGATGAAGGCATCTTTCTTGGTTACTCTTCTGTTTCTAAGGCTTTTCGGGTTTTTAACAAAAGAACCTTAGTAATAGAAGAGTCTATTCATGTAGTTTTTAATGAAATTTCTAATTTAAAGAAAAATGATTTTGATGATGATCTTGGTTTTGATAATTTGAATTTAAATGAACCCCCTCCTCAAAATAGCAACTTGGATGCACCTTCTTCCGAAATTTCCGTACCCAAGGAATGGAAGTATATAGATGCTCATCCAAAGGACCTAATTATAGGAGATACATCAAAAGGGGTTCAAACTCGTTCCTCTTTCAAGAATTTTTGTGCTAACGCCGCCTTCCTTTCTCAAATCGAACCTAAATGCATTGACGAGGCCATAAAAGATGATTTTTGGGTTATTGCAATGCAAGAGGAATTGAATCAATTTGAGAGGAATAAGGTATGGAAGCTTGTTCCTAGACCTAGTGACCATTTAGTCATTAGTACTAAATGGGTCTTTAGAAACAAGCAAGACGAAAATGGTATCGTGGTTAGAAACAAGGCTAGATTAGTGGCCAAAGGTTTCAACCAAGAAGAAGGTATCGATTACGAAGAAACCTTCGCTCCCGTGGCTCGATTAGAAGCCATAAGGATGCTCCTTGCCTATGCTAGTAGTAATAACTTTAAACTATTTCAAATGGGTGTCAAAAGTGCCTTCTTATATGGTTTTATTTCGGAAGAAGTATATGTTGAACAACCTCCCGGATTTGAAAATTCTCTTCTACCTAATCATGTATTCAAATTGACTAAGGCTCTGTATGGTTTAAAACAAGCTCCTAGAGCTTGGTATGAAAGGCTTAGTTCCTTTCTTATTTTAAATAATTTTACCAAAGGCAAGGTTGATACTACATTGTTTATCAAACATTTTGAAAATAATTTTCTTATTGTGCAAATTTATGTTGACGATATTATTTTTGGCTCTTCGGATGAATCACTATATGAATCATTTGCCAAATGTATGAGTCATGAATTTGAAATGAGTTTAATGGGTGAATTAACTTTCTTTTTAGGATTACAAATCAAATAACTTAGTGATGGTATATTTCTTAACCAATCTAAATATATATTAGAATTGTTAAAATGATTTTACATGGATAATTCAAAAGCAATAAGCACCCCTATGAGTACTTCGACTAAGTTAGATATGGATGAAAATAGTGAAAATTTCGATCAAAAAACATATAGGGGAATGATAGGTAGTCTACTCTACCTTACCGCGACTAGACCGGATATTATGTTTAGTATAGGACTTTACGCTAGGTTTCAATCTAATCCTAAATTATCTCATCGTAAGAGTGTTAAAAGAATATTTAGGATTGTGGTATCCAAAATCTAAAAAATTCGACTTAATAGCTTATGTAAATGCCGATTTTGGCGGATGCAGGATAGATAGAAAAAGTACATCCGGAACATGCCAATTTTTAGGACATGCACTTGTTTCTTGGACTTCCAAGAAACAAAATTCAGTTGCACTATCTACGGCGGAAGCCGAATACATTGCTGCAAGTGCATGCTGTGCACAAGTTGTTTGGTTGAAAAATACATTAGAAGACTATGTAATTCACTTCAAAAACGTTCCCATAAAATGTGATAATACTAGTGCCATATGTCTTACTAAAAATTCAATTCAGCACTCTAGAACTAAACACATTGACGTTAGACATCATTTCATACACGATCATGTCCTTAACAATAATGTTCTAGAATTCATTGACACAAAGCATCAATTAGCAGATATATTTACAAAAGCTTTGAATGAAGACCAATTTGAATTCATTAGAAGGGAACTAGGTATGTTAAATTATCCCTAAGAATAAACTTGTTTGAATGGATTTTTCATAAAGTTTTTCATCCTCTCTCCATTCCTCGGTGAATTTGATCCTTCTCTTTCGATTCTAAATGACATGTTAAATTATCTTATCCTATCTTGAGTCAAACACCACTCCCATCTGATCAAGATTAATATGATTTTATGATATTTTGTGAATCTCGAAATTGATTGTGATAGCTTGATTATGAGTTTCACGTTGACGATTTGAATTTGAATGAGTTTATATTCGAATTATGATCTTGACTTATTGGAGTTACAACTTGAAATTTTTTTTATCACAATCTCTTCTTTGTACACCTACAATTTTTGTTATTTATAGAAAGAAGAGATTTGATAAAATGGATGAATGCTGAATTTTCCTTAAGATGAACTCTGCGTAACTATTTTAGCATACTTAATCTTGAATGATGAATTTTTGTATGATCAATGCTGAATTCCTGATGTTATAATCACAAATTATGTGCTACAAGTCTCATTCCCTTTTTGTTGATGACAAAGGGGGAGAAGTGATAACTAAGTGATGACTTATACCATTTCGATAGCATGACTTAATGAAAATGTCTTATGCGCATTGATAACATGACTTATATGAATTATAAGAGCTTGTATAATACAAATATCTTATATGCCTTGCAAAATCCTTGAGTATATCGTAATTTTTATAGGCACCAATGGTTTCAAAAATAGAGCCAAAAAGTGTCTAATCCCAGATTTTTTGGGTCCTGGCGGTACCACTATCATTACTAGGTAGTACTATAGCCTAACACCTGACACTAGGTAGTACCACAGCTTGACAGAGCTCAGAGACCGAGCTCTAGCGGTACCACCGCTTAGTAAGGGTGATACCATTGCTAGCAGTGGGTGGTACCACCGCCCAGAAATCCTAGGGCATTGCTTTCTAAGCGGTGCCACCGTTGGCCAGGAATTCAGGGGTTGAATGGGGTGCTCAATTTGGCCCAATTCAACCTTGTTAAGGGCCCAATTGGCTCTAATTAAGTT
Organism: Musa acuminata AAA Group; assembly: GCF_036884655.1. Taxonomy (NCBI): domain Eukaryota; kingdom Viridiplantae; phylum Streptophyta; class Magnoliopsida; order Zingiberales; family Musaceae; genus Musa; species Musa acuminata. The sequence continues at coordinate 20,017,270 of NC_088355.1, read as the reverse complement.
AGTGGGATTACCTCCTAATCCTAACTTAATTTACACTCTAACTATAATAATTAAGACATGATCACAACTTCTTGTTCTGGTGCATCAATTGCTCTTCTGGCGAGCTTCCGACGAACATTCGACGAACTCTCAGTAATACTCCGATGGACTCTCGACAAAGCTCCAAGACTTTAAGATGATCTTCTTGGCAAGTTCCGATGAGGTTCTTTGGCAAGCTCCTAGACTTCTCGGTTTGTTCCGACAGAACTTCCAACGAACGTCCGGACTTCCAACGAACTCTTGAACTCCCGATGAGATCTTGATCTTGACTCCAACACAATACCTGCTTTATGTCTTACTTCTATCGTAGTTAATCTTGCACACTTTTCTCAACATATAGATTAGTTCAAATAATTTACAATTGACTTCATCACCAAAATTCGAGTTTCAACAATCTCCCCCTGTTTGATGATGACAATCAATTGATGACGGAGTTAACCTTAACTCCCCCTATCTATATGTCATACTTGAGAAAAGACATTCTTGAATTCAAGGCTTTTGAATTCAAGAAACAAACTGGTAAGATAAGTTCATTAAACTTATCAACATGCACATCATGATTCCTATCATGATCTAATATTCTCAAAATGATGTCAAGGCTTGACATCCATTTTCAAGTATGATATTTCAAATATGAAAGATAACAAATATACCAATTCATCATTCTATGGCAAGATATTAATTATAAAAAAACAAGTTAAGCTCTACATATCTTATCATAATAAAGAAAATTTATCAAGCAAACATTTCAAGTATATATGATGAAATACATTGCATACATTTGTCATCAATTTATCATATTTTGGTATTATTTCTCCCTCTTTGTCATCAACAAAAAGGAGAACGATTCAATAATGCAAGTGTGGTAAATATTCATGTCACATTTCAATTTGTATTTGATGATACCAATCATATTTCAAGCATTCATGATATGGTATCACTCAAAAGTTCTCACATTAAAAGTTATAAACATTTAAAAAGATAGCTTCCATCAACTTCTCCCCCCCTTTTTTTTCATCAAAACTTTGCATGAAGAAGGAAAGTAAGGAGGAAATATATTAAGAACCAACTTTGTGAAATGATTTGAAATCAACTCCTCACTCTTGCAAGTGTTCATCTCATAAAAAAAACATAAAAATTCTTCCTTCATTAAGAAAGAATTCATATGAAAGAATCAACATATGAAGGATAAAATTTTTTCATGAATTAACCATCATAATGAGAGGAGCATCACATCAAATCTATTTCTCATTAAAAATTCAAAAAAGATAAATATGTAAGAGATGAATTGGTCAATGATATCCATGAAGCGATTGAGTGTATAAAAAATCATTAAGTGATGCAGCAAGGGTATGAAGCAAACTTGATACAAAGAATGATAAAAACGAAATAAGTTCATGAAAGCTCCATTTATGAAATACAAAAAGATAGTCCAGAAAAAATATACATCAAATTCATGCATTTGGACAAATTAACATTCCTAACTCTCTTCTAATAAAATCATATTGCTCTTCACTTAAAAGTTTTGTAATGATATCGGCTAATTGATGTTTCGTATCAATAAACTCTAAGATTACATCATGATTATTAACATGATCTCATATAAAGTGATACCTAATACTAATATGTTTAGTTCTAGAGCGTTGAATGAGATTTTTTATTAAACATATTGCACTTGTGTTATCACATTTTATGGGAATGTTTTTAAGATGAATCTTATAATCCTCTAAAGTGTTTTTCATCCACACAACTTATGCACAATATGCGCTAGCTGTAATATACTCAGCTTCGGTTGTAGATAGTGCAACCGAGTTTTGTTTCTTGGATGACCAAGAAACAAGTGCTTGTCTTAAAAATTAACATGTTCCGGATGTGCTTTTTCTATCTAATATACATCTAGCAAAATCCACATTAGCATATGTAATTAGCTTAAAGTTCTCAGATTTTGGATACCATAATCCTAGATTAGGGCACCTTTAAGATATCTAAGAATTCTCTTAACTGCTTTAAGATGAGATATCTTAGGATTAGATTGAAACCTAGTATAAAGACCTACACTAAACATGATATCCGGTATAGTTGCGGTGAGATATAGTAAACTTCCTATCATATCTCTATAAGCTTTTTGATCAAAACTTTCTCCACTTTCATCAATATCTAACTTAGTGGAGGTACTCATAGGAGTATTGATATCCTTTGAGCTATTCATATTAAACCTTTTTAGCAAATCTAAAGCATATTTTGTTTGACTAAGAAAAATTCCACTACTTAATTGTTTGATTTGTAAGCCTAAAAAGAAAGTTAATTCCCCCATCAAACTCATTTCAAATTCAAGACTCATACTTTTAGCAAATGATTCACAAAGAGATTCTTTCGTGGAACTGAAAATAATATCATCAACATAAATTTGAACAATAAGAAAATTATTTTTAAATTTTTTGATAAACAATATAGTATCGACCTTACCTTTAGAGAAATTATTATGAATTAGAAATGAGCTAAGTCTCTCATACCAAGCAAGCCCTTGGGGTTTGTTTCAATCCATAAAGAGCTTTAGTCAATTCAAACACATGATTAGGAAAATTATTATTCTCAAATCTGGGAGGTTGTTCAACATAAACTTCTTCGGAGATAAAGCCATTAAGAAAAGCACTTTTAACATCCATTTGAAACAACTTAAAATTATTACTACTAGTATAAGCAAGGAGCATCCTTATGACTTCTAATCGTGTCACAAGAGCGAAGGTTTCTTCATAATTGATACATTCTTCTTGGTTGAAACCTTTGGCTACTAATCTAGCCTTATTTCTAACCACGATACCATATTAATCTTACCTGTTTCCGAAGACCCATTTATTACCAATAACTAAATGGTCATTTGGCCTTGGAACAAGCTTCCACACCTCATTTCTCTCAAAATGATTCAATTTTTCTTGCATTGCGATGACCTATGAATCATCTTTCATGGCCTCATCAATACATTTAGGTTCAATTTGGGAGAGAAAAGTGGCATTGGCACAAAATTTTTTAAGAGAAGAACGAGTTTGAACCCCATTCGATGTGTCTCCTATAATTAGCTCCTTAAGATAAGTATCTACATACTTCTATTCCTTTGGTAAAGAAGGTTTGGAAGAAGATGCATCCAAGTTGCTATATGGAGGAGGAGAATACTTTAAATTCAAAGTATCAAAATTAAGATCATCATCAAAATAATTAACTTAACTTTAACAACATGAATAGATTATTCTATAATTAAAGTTATTTTGTTAAAGATACGAAATGCTTTAGAAATAAAAGAATAGCCAAGAAAAATTCCTTTATCGGATTTTGCATCAAATTTACCTAAGGCATCTTTTTCATTCAAAATAAAATATTTACATTCGAAAACTTTAAAGTGTGAAACATTAGGTTTTTTGTTGTTCCACAACTCATAAGGAGTCTTGGAAAGTAGTGGTCTTACTAGAACCTTATTCATAACATATCATGTCGTATTTACGACTTCGGCCTAAAAATATTTGGGTAGGTTATGTTCATTTAACATGGTTCTTGCCATTTCTTGTAAGTTTCTATTCTTTCTTTCTACTACTCCATTTTGTTGATGATTTCTTGGAGTAGAGAAGTTATGGTTATATCCATTAGATTCACAAAATTCTTAGAAATCACGGTTTTGAAATTCACCACTGTGATCACTTCGAATTAACGAAATCATAAAACCCTTTTCATTTTGAATAAGTTTACAAAATTTATAGAAATACCTAAAGCATTCACTTTTGTGTGCAAAAAAATAAGCCCATGTGTATCTAGTATAATCATCCACGATGACAAATATGTATTTGCTTCCTCCTAGGCTTAATGTAGCAATTGGTCCGAACAAGTCCATATGGATCAATTGCAAAGGTCTAGAGGTACTTATTTAGTTCTTAGGTTTGAAGCCACCTTTTATTTGTTTTCCTAGTTGACATGCATCACACACATTATCTTTGTCGAACTTGATATGAGGAATTCCTCTTACAAGTTTTTTAAATGAAATTTGAGAGATTAGTTTCATGCTAGCATGACCTAATCTCCTATGCCGAAGCCAAGCATCATCATTCAAAATCGAAAAACACATTTCATTACTAAGATCATCACTTTCAATAGTGTATAAATTATTTTATTTTAAGACAATCATAGATGTGTTTTTATGTGGTTTTTCAATAGTATAAGCATTAGATTCAAATCTAATGATATATTCTTTATCACATAATTGACTAATACTCAAAAGGTTATGCTTTAACCATCAACTAATAATACATCTTCAATAAGAAGGTTGAATTTGTTACCTATGGTTCCTTTGCCAATGATTTTACCCTTGTTGTTGTCTCCGAATGTGACATATCCTTCATCTAGGCTAGTGAGCTTAGAAAAATGAGATGGATCTTCGATCATATGCCTTAAGCATCCACTATCAAGGTACCATCTCTTACTCCTAGCTTATGATGATACATTTTTCTATAAAAAGAGATGATTTTTAGGTACTCATTTGACCTTGGGTGCCTCGAAAATCGATCTACATAGCTTATCAAGTTGCATTGAGTCATTTGAGGTTCTTTTAGGAACCCAAATCAATTTTTATGGACTACATTTCTTGAATGGACAATGATATGCTATATGCCCAAATTTACAACAAAAGTTACATTTGTTTTGGGGTGAAACATGTAAAGTAGGGCCTTTAACAAAGGTGGTTGGATTTTGGTGAGAGCTACTCACAAATCCAATTCTGACTTTTCTATGAACGTGACTCTTATTGGCAAGGATCATTTTCAAGGATTTGCTACCAACCTTAAACTTTTATAAGGTTTTCTTAAGTAGCAAGTTTACCTTTTGAAGTATTTCTAGTTCATCACATTTTATACATGAAGCTAAACTAACATTGTGCTCAACTTTTAATCTATTGTAATCTCTAACAAGAGTATCATACTACTTTTTTAACAATTTATACTTTTTACTAATTGATTTGCATTCATCAAATAAATCATGAAAAGCATTTAATAGTTCATCAAACGATAAATTTGCATCAAATGAACTTGTTACCTCATCTCCAATGGCCATTAGTGCAGAGTGAGCAACTTGCTCGGTGTTGGTTGGCTCCTCTTCTTCAGATGTACTTGAGTCGTCCCATGTTGCTTTGAGAGCCTTCTTCTTTGGTTGCCTCTTTTTGGTTAGGTGACATTCGCTCTTGTAATGGCTTCTTTCATTCGTAGCATATTACTTAATATTTCTTGGGTTCAAATTTATTTTTAGTATCATTTTTAAATTTATTTCTTTTTATAAATTTTTTGAATTTTCTTATTAAGAGTACCAAATCTTCATCAAGGTCCTCATCACTCGAGTTTTCTTTCAAGTGGTCTTCTTGTGTTCTAAGTGTCATATCCTTACTATTCTTTGTAAGGGTGTCCTCAAGCTCTTCATGAGCTTTACATGTTATTTCATAGGTCATTAGTGATCCAATTAGTTCTTCGAGAGGAAAATTATTTAGATCTTTGGCCTCTTGAATGACTATTACTTTAGCATCCCAACTCTTTAGAAGGGATCTTAAAATTTTATTAACAAGTTCAAAATCTGAGAAACTTTTACTAAGTCCTTTTAGACCTTTAACGACATCCGTAAATTGGGTGTACATGTCTCCAATGGTCTCACTCGGTTTCATTCGAAATTACTTATAAGTGTGTACTAAATGATTAATTTTTGACTCCTTCACTCTACTAGTGCCTTCATGAGTCACTTCGAGTGTGTGCCAAATATCAAAAGCCAATTCACAAATAGACATACGATTGAACTCGTTTTTATCTATGGTATAAAACAAGGCATTCATAGCCTTTGCGTTTAAAGTAAAAGTCTTCTTCTCCAACTCATTCCAATCATTCATCGGAAGAAAAGACTTTTGAAAGCCATTTTCTATAATATTTCATAATTTTAAATCCATTGAAATTAGAAATATCCTCATTCTAGTCTTCCAATATGTGTAATTCATCCTATTGAACATGGGTAAATGTGTAATTGAATGGTCTTCTAGGTTGCCAGCAAATGCTATCTCTCTTGGGTTTAAAACCAAATGAGAGTGAACCTTGCTCTGATACCAATTGTTAAGATCTAGAGTGGCACTATAAGTAGGGGTGAATTAATGCAGCGGAAAACTTTCCTGATTTTAGAAAAAATGTTCGTGTCAATTAAAACTGATTTCGATGAAAATGGTTTCGATTTAATCCGTTTCGGAGAGAGTATGAATTTGAAAGCTTTCGTAAAAGTGCAAGAGAGGATTAAGGAGATTTGCAGTAATGTAAATTACATAAATGATAAGTAAACCAAAATTTAGAGTGGTTCGGTCAATGTGACCTACATCGACTTTTGGATTCCTCCTTCGACGAGGTCTCCGACGTCCACTAAAGATCATCCTTCAATAGGTGAAAATCAACCACCTTTTACAGCATTTTCTCCTTTTCACAGGTTTAGGAGAGAACCCTTACAAGTCTCACACCTCTCTTGAATGATCTTAAAACTTAGAAAGGGAGGAAGAGGACTCTAGCACTTGTTTACAACACTTTCACACCCCAATAACTCAAGATTATCTCAATACTTTCGTGCCCTTTCATGCATAAAAGGGTGAGATTTTTATAGGCCCCATTGACTTCAAAAATAGAGCCAACAAGTGTCTAATCTTGGATTTCTAGGGTCTTGACAGTACCATAGCCATTGGGCGATACCACCGCTTGACACCTGACACTAGGCAGTACCACTACTTGACAGAGCTCGAAGATCGAGCTCTAGCGGTACCACTACCTGACAGGGGCGGTGCTATCGGCGGTACCACCGCCCAGTCTGGGTGGTACCATCGCCCGAAAATCCTGGGGCACTGCTTTCCAAGTGGTGCCACCGCCGGCCAAGAATTTGGGTGATGAATGGGCTACTCAATTCGGCCTAATTCAGCCCTGTTAAGAGCCCAGTTGCCCCCTAATTAATTTAGTAGGATTACCTCTCAATCCTAACTTAATTTATGCTCTAACTACGATAATTAAGACATGATCACAACACTTCTTGTTCTGGTGCATCATTTGCTCTTCTAGCGAGCTTCCTACATACTTCCGGGGAACATCCGACGAACTCTCAACAATGCTCCGACGAACTCCCGGCAAGCTCCTGGACTTTACGATGATCTTCTTGGCATGTTCTCACGAGCTTCTTTGGCAAGCTCCTAGACTTCTTGGTTGGTTCCGGCAGAACTTCCGACGAACATCCGGACTTCCAACGAACTCTTGAACTCCTGATGAGATCTCGATCTTAACTCCAACACAATACATGCTTTATGTCTTACTACCATCATAGTTAATCCTGCACACTTTTCTTAACATATAGATTAGATCAAACAATTTACAATTGACTTCATCATTAAAATCTGAGATTCAATAGTGTTGTCTTGTAGGAGCAAAATTATCATCGAAGAAACAACGATTTCTCGACTAAATTTCCAAAAAAAATTATGAGATTTGAGAAGGGAATTGATAGCAAAATCTCAGTTTATATGATAGAAAGGTTGACCAATTTAATAAAGAAAATTTCAGCAGTATAACAGCAAGTTGAGATAGCAGAATTATCGTCGAAAAATTTTAATGGTTTGCGATGAAAATTTACAGCAACAAAAGAATATTTTTAGAGATGAATTCCTCAATAGATTAATCTTAGATAGAAGCCAAGATAATCTATGAAGTGTTTAAGAAATTTTGTTCAAAAAGGAATGCAAATAGATCGGTTAAGGTAACAATATGCGGTTGTAATTTTCTACAGCACAGATTTTCAAGTATAGCAGATTGGATGTAAAAGATCAGTAGTTTATATTAAGAAATTTTTGATAAAACCAAAGGAAAATCTACGGTTAGGAAGTGTCAAAGCTGTCATAAAAATTTTGTGGAGATTTAGAAAGGAAAAATATAGTAGCAAGCTCAAACAGATTATGCTATGTAGTTGGAATTATGCAATGTATCTTTTGTCGGAGAGATGAAAACTTTACAACGAAAAATTTATGCAACAATATAAGAATAATTTATGCATATTTAGTTTAACTAATAAAGATGCCATTGCTTATTTGTTTGATTTGTAAGCCTAAGAAGAATGTTAATTCTCCCATTAAACTCATTTCAAATTCAAGACTCGTAGTTTTAGCAAAAGATTCACAAAGAGATTCATTCGTAGAACCAAAGATAATATCATGAACATAAATCTGAATAATGAGAAAATTATTTTCAAAATTCTTAATGAACAATGTAGTATCAACCTTGCCTTTTGTGAAATTATTTGCAATAAGAAAAGAACTAAGTCTCTCATACCAAGCCCTCGGAGCTTGTTTTAAACCATAGAGAGCTTTAGTTAATCTAAACACATGATTAGGAAGGCTATTATTTTCAAAAGCAGGAGGTTGTTCAACATAGACTTCTTCGGAAATAATGCCATTAAGAAAAGTGCTTTTAACATCCATTTGAAACAACTTAAAATTATTACTACTAGCAAAGGCAAAGAGCATCCTTATGGCTTCTAATCGAGCCACAGGAGCGAAGGTTTCTTCGTAATCGATACCTTCTTCTTGGTTGAAACCTTTGGCTACTAATCTAGCCTTGTTTCTAACCACGATACCATATTCATCTTGCTTGTTTCTAAAAACTCATTTAGTACCAATAACTAAATGGTCATTTGGCCTAGGAACAAGCTTCCACACCTCATTTCTCTCAAATTGATTTAATTCATCTTGCATTGCGATAATCCATGAATCATCTTTCATGGCTTCGTCAACACATTTGGGTTCAATTTGGGAGAGAAAAGCGGCGTTGGAACACAAATTTGAAGAGAATAACGTGTTTGAACCCCCTTTGATGTGTCTCCTAAGATTAGCTCCTTAGGATGAGCATCTACATACTTCCAATCCTTGGGTAAGGATGTTTCGGAAGTAGATGCATCCAAGTTACTAGTTGGAGACGGGGTTTCATTTAAATTCAAGGAATCAAAATTAATATCATCATCAAAATCGTTTTTCCTGATTTCGAAAATCTCATTGAAAACAACATTAATGGATTCTTCAATAATTAAAGTTTTTTTATTGAAGATACGAAAAGCTTTAGAAACTGAAGAATAACCAAGAAAGATTCCTTCATCGGATTTAGCATCAAATTTTCCTAAGTTATCTTTTTCATTCAAGATAAAACACTTACACCCAAAGACTTTAAAATATGAAACATTAAGTTTTTTGTTGTTCCATAACTCATAGGGAGTTTTGGTGAGTAAGGGTCTTACTAGAACTCTATTCAAAATATAGCATGCAGTGTTTACGGCTTCGGCCCAAAAATATTTGGGTAGGCTATGTTCATTCAACATGGTTCTTGCCATTTCTTATAAATTTCGATTTTTTCTTTCTACTACTCCATTTTGTTGAGGATTTCTAGGAGTAGAGAAATTATGATTGTATCCATTGAGTTCACAAAATTCTTGGAAATCATGGTTTTTAAATTCACCACCGTGATCACTTCTAATTGACGAAATCATAGAACCTTTCTCATTTTGAACAAGTTTACAAAACTTGGTACAATATCTAAAGCATTCATTTTTTTGTTTTAAAAAGTCCATGTGTATCTGCTATAGTCATCCACAATGACGAAGGCGTATTTGCTACCTCCTAGGCTTGATATAGAGATTGGTCCGAACAAGTACATATGGATCAATTGTAAGGGCCTAGAGGTGCTTATTTGATTCTTAGATTTGAAACTACCCTTAATTTGTTTACCTAATTGGCAAGCATCACATACATTATCTTTGATGAACTTGATATGAGGAATTCCTCTTACAAGTTCTTTAGATGATATTTGAGTGATTAGTTTCATGCTAGCATGACCTAATCTTCTATGCCATAGCCAAGCATCCTCACTCAAAACCGAAAAACACATTTCATTACACAAATCATTGATGTCAATAGTGTATATGTTATTTTGTTTTAATGCAATCATAGACGTGTTTTTGTAAGGTTTTTCAATGATGCAAGCATTAGATTCAAATCTGACAATATATCCTTTATCACATAATTGACTAATGCTCAAGAGGTTATGTTTTAAACCATCAACTAACAAAACATCTTCAATAAAGAAGTTAGATTTGTTACCTATGGTTCCTTTGCCAATTATTTTACCCTTGTTGTTGTCTTCGAAGGTGACATAGCCTTCGTCTATGCTAGTGAGCTTAGAGAATTGAGATGGATCTCCGGTCATATGCCTTGAGCATCCACTATCAAGGTACCATCTCTTGCTCCTAGCTTGCGGTGGTATAGGTTTCTACAAGAAAGGATGATCTTTAGGTACCCATTTGCTTTTGGGTGCCTCAAAAATAGATCTACATTTTTTATCATGTTGCATAGAATTTATCATGGTTCCTTTAGGAACCCAAATTAATCTATTCGGACTAATTTTCTTGAATGGACAATAATGCATTTTGTGTCCAAGTTTACAACAAAAGTTGCATTTGCTTTGGTGTCGAACATGTAAGATGGGGCATTTTATGAAGGTGGTTGGATTTTGGTGAGGACTTCTCACAAATCCGATTCCACTTTTTTTGGGAACGTGACCCTTGTTTGCAAAGATCATGTTCAAGGACTTGCTACCAACCTCGAATTTCTTCAAGGTGTCCTTAAGTAGCAAGTTTTCCTTTTGGAGAGTTTCTAGATCATGACATTTTATGCATGAACCTAAACTATCATTATATTCAATTTTTAACTTATCAAAATTACAAGTAAGACTATCATGCTCTTTTTTTAGCAATTTATATTTTCTACTAATAATCTTGCATTCATCAAATAAGTCATGGAAGGCATTTAATAATTCATCAAATTTTAAATCTGAATCTATTAAATTCGTTACCTCCTCTCCGATGGCCATTAAGGCGTAATGAGCAACTTGCTCGGTGTTGGACTCCTCTTCTTCGGACGCGCTCGAGTCATCTCACGTTGCTTTGAGCGCCTTCTTCTTTGATGTTCTCTTTTTGACTTGGGGACAATCACTTTTGTAGTGTCCCGGCTTTTTGCATTCGTAGCAAATAACTTGGTCCTTCTTGGGTTCAAGTTTATTTTTTATGTCATTCTTAAACTTGTTTCTTTTAATGATTTTTTTAAATTTTCTTGTTAGAAGTGCCAAGTCATCGTCACAGTCCTCATCACTTGAGTTTTCTCTCAAGTGGTCTTTTGAAGTTCTAAGTGACATATCCTTCCTGTTCTTTAGAAGGATGTCTTCTTGCTCTTCATGAGCTTTGCAAGTCATCTCGTAGGTCATTAATGACCCGATTAGTTCTTCAAGAGGGAAGTTGTTTAGATCTTTCACCTCTTGAATAGTAGTAAGTTTAGGATCCCAACTCTTAGGAAGGGAGCTTAGAATCTTATTTACGAGCTCAAAATCCAAAAAACTTTTTCTGAGTCCTTTTAGACCGTTGACGACATCCGTGAAACGGGTAAACATGTCGCCAATAGTCTCACTCGGTTTCATCCAGAAAAGTTTGAAAGAATGTAACAAAAGATTGATTTTTGACTCTTTCACTATACTTGTGCCTTCGTGAGTCACTTCGAGTGTGTGCCAAATATCAAATGTGGTTTCACAAACCGAAACACGGTTGAACTCATTTTTATCAAGTGCACAAAATAAGGCATTCATAGCCTTTGCATTAAGAGCGAAAGCCTTCTTCTCCAATTCATTCCAATCGATCATTGGAAGAGAAGACTTCGAAAATCCATTTTCGACAAGATTCCAAAGTTCAAAATCCATAGAAATAAGAAAGATCCTCATTCGGGTCTTCGAATAGGTGTAGTCCGTCCCATTGAACATGGGTGGACGTGTAATAGAATGGCTCTTTTGGTTTCCGACGTATGCCATCTCTCTTGGGTTTTAATCCGTTTGAGAGTTAACCCCGCTCTGATACCAATTGTTAGGATCAAGAGCACTAAGAGGGGGGGGGGGGGGGGTGAATTAGTGCAGTGGAAATCTTTCTACGATTAAAATGAAGTTCGTACAATAAATTTGATTTGCGTCTAAATGCCGATTCGGAAAGCACTAAACTTTTGAAACACGTTCGTAAAAGCACAGAAGGCAGTAAGTTATTGAGGAGGTTTGCAGTAAAGATAAGATGCTCAAAGTAAATGTAAACCGAGATTTAGAGTGGTTCGGTCAATCTTGACCTACTCCACTATTGGCTTCCTCCACCGACGAGGTCACCGACGTCAACTAGAGGCCTTCCTTCAATAGGCGAAGGCCAACCACCCTTTTACAGTTTCACTCCTTTCGACGGGCTTAGGAGACAACCCTTATAGAATTTCCTTTCCTCTCTTATCAGATTAGAACTTGGAAGAAAAGATGAAGAAGAACTTTCAACTCATACAACACTTTTGAGCTCTAAAAATCATAAAGTAAAAATTAGAATTTCGATGGTTTCTAGGTACCCTAGAATTTCGGGATCTGGCGGTTGCATCGCCTGGCAAAGCTCGAAGACTGAGCCTCTGGGCGGTGCCACCTCTTGTCAGGGGCGGTTGCACCTCCTACCAGAGCTCGAAGACCGAGCTCAGGTGGTGCCACCTCCTGACTGAGGCGGTTGCACCGCTCTGCTAAAGCTCGGAGACCGAGCCCAAGCGGTGCCACCTCTGTCAGGGGCGGTTGCACCTCCTGCCAGAGCTCGAAGAGTGAGCTCAAGTGGTGCCACTGCCTGACTGAGGCGGTTTAACCGCCTGGCAGAAATCAGGGTCCGAATGGGTTGATCCATTCGGCCCAATTTGGGTTTTTTAGGGGCCCAATTGCCCTAAGATTAAGTTAATGGGATCACCTCCCATTTTCAACTTAATCATTGTGCTAACTACGATCTTTCCTAAGATATTTACTGCAACTTGCTCCGGTGCGTCAATCGCTTCTTTCGGCGAGCTTTCGGCGAACTTCCGTCGATCATCCGATGAACCCTCAGTGATGCTCCTGCGGACTTCCGGCAAACTCCTGGACTTGCGACGATCCACTTAGCGAGTTCCGACGAGCTTATTTGGCAAGCTCATGGAGTTCTCGGATTTGTTCCTACAGAACCTCCGACAACTGTCCGAACTTCCGTCGAACTCTCGAACTCCCAACGTGATTATTGTCTTGACTCCGGCGCAACTCCTACTGCATATCTTATTTTCATCGTAGTTAATCCTACACACTTATCTCAACATATAGATTAGATAACAAATGACAATTGACTTTATCATCAAAATCCGAGATTCAACAATTTAAAGCTCGGTAGTCGATGTACATCCACCAAGTTCCGTCCTTCTAGCGTACAAGTAGCACTTGTAAGGAATAGGGGCTACAACTTGGCCGAATCACCTCTGTTTGAAGCATCTCCTTTATAATCTTTTCAATTTCATCCTTCTAGAGGTGAGGATATTGGTACGGCCAAGTGTTTGCTGGTGGCTTGCCCAGAAGGATTGGAATCCGATGGTCATGTTACTTCGTAGGAGGAAGACCACGCGGCTCAGCAAAAATGTTAGCAAATTCAACAAGAAATTAGGCAAGATTTTGATCTTTAATTTCTATTTTCTTCCTTCTGGTTGCTACTAGAGATACATCATAAACCCACCATTTACCTTGTGCAAAAATTTCTCTATTTGTTGGGTCAAAACGGTGGTTACGTTGCTTCCGTGCTTTCCGTATAGGATGATCTGTTTGCTTTTGCAGTAGAATTTCATAATTAATTTGGAGAAGTTCCAAAAGACATCACCTAGCATCATCAGCCATTCTATGTCAAGCATGGCCTCATAGTCATCAATTGGTAGGAGAAAGAAGTCGATGATAATTTCTTGGTCTTGTAGTAATTGTTTCACCTACGGACATCTTTGGTCGCACTTTAGGATTCTTCCGTCGGTGACCTTTACGTCGAACTTGCTACAACCTTCGATGTGGAGCACCATTTGAGCCACAAACTTACTATTTAGGAAGTTATTAGTGCTGCCCATGTCGATGAGAACAGTGATTGGTTGTTGTTTGAGAAGGTCTCCAACTTTCATTGTTTGTGGGTTTGAGTAGTCGGCTAGTCCGTGTACAATAATATCGGTCGGTTGTGGCTCTTCTTCCGCATCTTCTTCTTCATGTTCAAGACTCTCTTCTAGATGTTCAATGACCTCTTCTTCTACTGGTTCAATTATAAGAAGTCTCCCTTTTCTACAACGATGCTCGTGGCTCCACAACTCAACGTAGTGCCAACATAACCCCTTCGCAGATCGCTCCCGAAGCTCTTCTCTTGTCAACCTTTTTAGTGCAGGGACTTGGTTGATAGTAGGGAGGAATGAGGGTTTCAATATTGCTGGTCGAGGACCAACCCTAGTCCTTTGGGCTTCATGGTTCAATTGCTCCTCTTGAAATCGTGCGAAAGAGATGGCTACCATAAGCGTGTACGATTGTCGCACTTTAACTTCTCCCCGGATCTCCGGCTTCAAGCCCTCAATGAAGGTCCTCAATAACTATTTTTGAAACCAATCATAAGTTTGATTAGATAACCATTCAAACCTAGTTTGGTACTCTTGAATGGTGGAGGTTTATCATATCTTTGCTAGTTGTCCGTCAATGTTTTTGTAATCAGTTGGTCCAAAGCGGATTAGCATTCCTTCTTTGAATTCTCGCCATGAGAGGATTCCATGAGTGTGTTCAAACCAGTTAAACCATTGTGTGGCATCCCCTTCAAGATGTATAATCATAATTTTCACCATAGATGCGTCCACGGTTTTGTGGTACCGAAAATATTGCTCCGTGCGCGAGATCCAATCAATCGGGTCTCCTTCTTCCCGTCTAGGGAAGTCCACCCTCATGCATGAATAGTTGGGATCAATCAAAGAACCTCCCCTCTCTTGGAAGTCATCTCTTCAGGCTTGGTGCGATTGGTTAGAGCTCTCCCCTTGATGTGATTTCTTCGGGCTTAGTGGTCGGCCCAAACTGAGTTCGGTAAAGAGAGTCTGAATCTTATCTTCCATTCACGCCTCGAAGGCTTGGAATTTTACATTGATTGCCTCCTTAGATGTCATACTATATACCTCCAAATCTATGATGTTAATATCTCTCTTTTGTTGTCGGTTTAAAAGCATGTATCGATTGAGAGAAGTGATAGTCGAAAGAGTTAGTGGATTGGTGGATGTAGGCTGCGGTTTAGGCTTGTTTTGTGGCTATTTTGGGAACAATTTGAGGGTGTGGTTTGGTGAAATTTTAGGGCTGTGGATGAAAGTTTTAAATTTATGGTAGATGGCAGCAAAGGTTTGATAGAAATCAATGGAAGTTGCTGCAGGTATTTGTTGTCTTATAAGAACAGAATTGTCGTCGAAGAAACAACGGTTTCTCGATGAAATTTCTATCAAAAACATAAGAAATTTGAGAAAGGAATTGACAGAAAAATCTCAGTTTATATGACAGCAAGGATGTCTAATTTAAATAAGAAAATTTCGGTAGTATAACAGCAAAGAAATTGGTGTAAGTTGCGATAGTAGAATTCTCATCGAAAAATTTCAGCGGGTTGCGATGAAAATTTGTAGCAATATAAAATCATTTTAAGAGGTGAATTCCTCGATAAATCAATCTTATATAGAAGCCAAGATGATCTATAAAGTGTGTAAGAAATTTCATTCAAAAAAGATTACAAATAGATGTGTTAAGGCAACAATATGCGGTTGAAATATTTTGCATCACAGATTTTCAAGTGTAGTAGATTGGACGTAAAAGATCAGTAGTTTATATTATGAATTTTTTAACAAAACTAAAGGAAAATCTACTATTAGGAAGTGTCAAAGCTATCATAAAAATTTTATAGAGATTTAGAGATAAAAAATATAGTAGCAAGATCAAACAAACTATGCTATGCGGCTGAAATTTTCCAGTGTAGATTTTCAAGTATAGCGGCTTAGATGTAAAATATCAATGGTTTATATTGAGAATTTTTTGATAAAACTAAAGGAAAATTTGCTATTAGGAAGTGTCAAAGCTGTCATAAAAATTTCATAGTGATTTGGATAGAAAAAACGTAGTAGCAAGATCAAACAAACTGTGCTATGTGGCTGGAATTTTACAGTGCAGATTTTGAAGTATAGCAGCTTAGACATATAAGATCAGTGGTTTATATTGAGAATTTTTTGACAAAACTAAAGGGAAATCTGCTGTTATGAAGAATCAAAGCTGTCATAAAAATTTCATAGAGATTTGGAAAGAAAAAATACAGTAGCAAGATCAAACAGATTGTGCTATGTGGTTAGAATTCTCCAATGTATCTTTCGTAGTAGAGATGAAAACTTTACAACGAATAGTTTATGCATCAATATAGAAACAATTTTTTTTTGGATTTTTGATTAAGGATAACTAAATTGTAGTAGCAGTAAGGTAGGAAACCAAAACCTATTATAATTCACGGGGAGATCAAAGGATGATCCATGGTGGTGGAGATGACGGAAGAATTTGGCGACGATCTTTTAAGCAATTGTGGGAATTGCTTTGGGCGGCTGTGGAGAGCTGATGGATGGCTATGGAAGGGTAGCAAGATACCAAGAACGCTGCTCTAATACAAGGTGTTAGAACCCTTACAGATTCTAAACTTGGGGTTGATCTCTTTAGGGGATCGACCTCCTTGGAACTCTATAGGGGTTCCTCCCTTCAAGTTACTGCTCAAAGGCTGCAGAAAAGATTCATCTATTGCTTATCAAAAGAGGATGAATAAATAGCTATTTATAGGGTTTTTAAACCCTAACTCCTAATAAGACTCCTACTCAATTAAGACTCTTACTCAAAACTCCTAATATGACTCCTTCTCAAGACTCCTATTCATTTACAACTCTTAATTCTTCTCTAAGAAATAACCTCCAAACCCTAGCCGATCTCTTCACCTCTTTAATAGGGGTCGGCTTAGGTAGGTTTTACATGAATGTCTCTCTCAATTAGGACTCTCCTAGCTAGAGTCCTAACAGACCCGCCCTCTTCAAATCAGCCTTGTCCACGAGGCTGACGATTCATGAATTTTGGGAATTTAATATTCAAGTCGTCATAGTTCTCCCAAGTGGCATCTTCTATTGGTAGGTTCACCCATTGTATTAGCACTTTAGTAGTGGGTTGTCGTCATCGAGTCACGATCCGTTGATCAATAATGGTACTCACCAAAACTCCTTATGAGTTGTGGAACAACAAAAAACCTAATGTTTCATAATTTAAAGTTTTTGGATGTAAGTGTTTTATCTTGAATGAAAAAGATGCCTTAGGAAAATTTGATACTAAATCTGATGAAGAAATTTTTCTTAGCTATTCTTCTATTTCTAAAGTATTTCGTATCTTTAATAAAAGTACCTTGATCATAGAAGAATCTATTCTTGTTGTTTTTAATGGAGTTTGCAAAGTTAAGAAAAATGATTTTGATGATGATGTTAATTTTGATACTTTGAATTTAAATGAAACCCTTTCTCCATCTAGCAACTTGGATGCATCTACTTTTAAAACATCTTTACCCAAGGATTGGAAGTATGTAGATGCTCATCCTAAGAAGCTAATCATAGGAGACACATCTAAAGGGGTTCAAACTCATTCTTCTCTTAAGAATTTTTGTGCCAACACTGCATTTCTCTCCCAAATTGAACCAAAATGCATTAACAAGGCCTTGAAAGATGATTCATGGGTCATTGCAATGCAAGATGAGTTAAATCAATTTGAGAGAAATGAGGTGTGGAAGCTTATTCCTAGCCCAAATGACCATTTAGTTATTAGTACTAAATGGGTCTTTAGAAACAAGTAAGATAAATTTGGTATCGTGGTTACAAACAAGGCTAGATTAATGGCCAAAAGTTTCAACCAAAAAGAAGGTATCGATTATGAAGAGACCTTCGATCTTGTGGCTCAATTAGAAGCCAAAAGAATGCTTTTTTCCTATACTAGTAGCAATAATTTTAAATTGTTTCAAATGAATGTTAAAAGTGCTTTTCTTAATAGCTTTATTTCCGAAGAAGTTCATGTTGAACAATCTCCCAGATTTGAGAATGATAGTCTCCCTAATCATGTGTTTAAATTAACTAAAGCTCTCTATGGTTCAAAACAAGCCCCAAGGGCTTGGTATGATAGACTTAGTTCATTTCTTATTGAAAATAATTTCTCTAAAGGCAAGGTCGATACTACATTATTTATCAAAAATTTTGAAAATAATTTTTTTATTATTCAAATTTATGTTGATGATATTATTTTTGGTTCCACGAATGAATCTCTTTGTGAATCATTTGCTAAAAGTATGAGTCTTGAATTTGAAATGAGTTTGATGGGAGAATTAACCTTCTTTAAGGCTTACAAATCAAAGAACTAAGTAATGACATATTTCTTTGTCAAACAAAATATGCTTTAGATTTGCTAAAAAAGTTTAATATGGATAGCTCAAAAGCTATCAATACTCCCATGAGTACCTCCACTAAGTTAAACATTGATGAAAGTGGAGAAAGCTTTGATCAAAAAGCTTATAGGGGTATGATAGGAAGTCTACTATACCTCATTGCAACTAGACTGGATATCATATTTAGTGTAGGTCTTTATACCAGGTTTCAATCTAATCCTAAGATATCTCATCTTAAAGTAGTTAAGAGATTCTTAGATATCTAAAAGGTACCATTAATCTAGGATTATGGTATCCAAAATCTGAGAACTTTGAACTAATTGCATATGCGGAACATGTCAGTTTTTAGGACACGCACTTGTTTCTTGGTCATCCAAGAAACAAAACTTGGTTGCACTATCTACAACTAAAGCTGAGTACATTGTAGCTAGTGCATGCTATGCACAAGTTGTGTGGATGAAAAACACGTTAGAGGATTACAAGATTCATCTTAAAAACATTCCCATAAAATATGATAATACAAGTGCAATATATTTAACAAAAAAATCTCATTCAACACTCTAGAACTAAACATATTGATATTAGGCATCACTTTTTACGAGATCATGTTAATAATCATGATGTAATCCTAGAGTTTATTGATACAAAACATCAATTAGTCGATATTTTTATAAAGCTTTTAAGTGAAGAACAATTTGATTTTATTAGAAGAGAGTTAGGAATGTTAATTTGTCCGAATGCATGAATTTGATGTATATTTTTTTTCGGACTATCTTTCACTTAATGTATTCCTTGAATGGAGCTTTCATGAGTTTATGCCATATCAAATTCACTTCATACCCTTGCTCCATCACATAATGATTTTTGATACATGGATTTAATTGTAAAATGCATCTCTCACAGATTTATCTCTTGTGAATTTTTAATGAGAAATGGATTTGATGTGATCATTCATGGAATTTCTTTTATTGGAAATTTTTTTATCCTTCATATAATGATTCTTTCACATAAATTCTTTCTTAATGAAGGAAGAATTTTTATGATTTTTTTTGTGAGATGAACACTTGCAAGAATAAGGATTTGATTTCACATGAATATCTTGTTTCTTGTGAAAATTGAAGCATGATTTAATGAAGCTCTTTTACTTGATTCATATAATCACAAAGTTGGTTGTCAATGGATTTTCCTCCTTATTCTCATTCTCCATGCGAAGTTTTGATGAAAAATAAAAAGGAAGAAGTTGATGGAAGCCATCTCTTTAAATATTTATAACGTTCAATGTGAGAACTTTTGAATGATACCATGTCATGAATGCTTGAAATATGATTAATGTACAAATTGAAATGTGGCATGAATTTTTAGCACACTTGCATTATTGAATTGTTCTCCTTTTTGTTGATGACAAAGAGGGAGAAATAATACCAAAATATGGTAAATTGATGACAAATGTATGCAATATATTTCATAATATATACTTGAAATGTTTGCTTGATAAATCTCTTTCATTATGATAAGATATCTAGAACTTAACTTGCTATTTTGAAATTGATATCTTGCCATAGAATGATGAATAGCTATCTTTGTCATCCTTCATATTTGAAATATCAAAACTTGAAAATGGATGTCATGTCTTGACATTATTTTGAGAATGTTAGATCATGATATGAATCATGATGTGAGTATTGATAAGTTTAAATGAACTTAACTTATCAATATGTCTCTTGAATTCAAAGGCCTTGAATTCAAGAATATCTTTTCTCAAGTATGGCATATAGATAGGGGGAGTAAAGGTTAACTCCGTCATCAATTGATTGTCATCATCAAAAAGGAGGAGATTGTTGAATCTTGAATTTTGATGATGAAGTCAATTGTAATTTGTTTGATCTAATCTATTTGTTGAGAAAAGTGTGCAGGATTAACTACGATGGCAGTAAGACATAAAGCAGGTGTTGTGCCGGAGTCAAGATCGAGATCTCATTGGGAGTTCGAGAGTTTGATGGAAGTCCGGATGTTCGTCGGAAGTTCTACGGGAGCCAACCGAGAAGGCCAGGAGCTTGCCATAGAAGCTCATCAGAACTCGCCAAGAAGATCGTCGAAAAGTCCAGGAGCTTGCCGAGAGTCCGCCAGAGCATCGCCGAGAGTGTTGAATCTCAGAATTTGATGATGAAACTAATTGATTGTGTTTAGATGGTTAACTGAATTTTGAGTGATGCAGGTCTACTCGATCAGGATTAGACAATTGATGCAGGCGGAATTGACGTTCGCCGGAGGAGATCACGTCAGGATATTGGATAGCAGAACGCTTCGGACATCGAGCATCAGGCCAAGGAGAGCGGAATTGCGCCAAGGATATCGGGGTTGCGGAGGTCAACCGCTGATTGGGCAACAAGCCGCAAGAGAGGACAATGCACTGAAGAATCGGACGAAACACCAACCAATGACGTGCCGGGCAATAGAATGTCAATTCGCATTATAATAATTGTCTAGATCGGAGTAGAGTTTTAGCTTGTGTGTGCAGGATTAACTACGATAACGAAGAAGACATAAAGCAAAACAAAGTGTCGGAGTCAAGCACGAAGGATTCGTTGGGAGTTCGAGAGTTCGACGGAAGTTCGAAGGTTCGTCGGGAATTCTGCCGAAACTAGCCGAGAATGAGTAGGGAGCTTGCCGAAGGGTTTTTCGGAAGCTCGCCGGAAGGTTCTTTGGAAGTTTGCGGAGCTCGCCGAGAAAGATCGGAGCTTGCCGAAGAAGCTTGTTGGAACTCGCCAAGATCAAATCGTGAAGTCTAGGAGCTTGTCGGGAGTCCGCAGAATGGTTTTCGAGAGTTCGTCGAAAGACCGTCGGAAGTTCGCTGGAAGCTCGCCGGAAAAAGTCTTGACTTGTGGACTTTGTAATAGCTTAGGAAATGTCTTTAAATTCGTAGTTAGTATGTTAATTAGGGTTAGGATTAGGTGTTAATCCTATAACCCAAGTAGGGGCCAATTGGGCCCAAAATTAGACTTGGTTTGGGCTAAATTTAAAGCCCAACCAGTGAACCGGAGAGTCTGGCGGTGGCACCGCCCAGCACCTGAGAGCCAGGCGGTGGCACCGCTAGGCTGGGTGGTGGCACCGCTAGTCCACTGTCAGTGTCAGAAACTGACAGGCGGTGGCACCGCCAGCATCGGAAACCATAGAGAATTCAAATTTTGGAGCCCAAATTTGAATCCTTTTGAGGCCTGTAAATACCCCTCAATTCTCAGCTGAGAACACAACCTTTTGAAAAGCAATAGTTTGAGTTAAGAGCCTTAGAATAGTCTTTGCAAGCCTTGTTTTTCATATTGCTTAAGTGTTCACCTCCTCCCATCTTGTTGAAAAGAATTGTAAGAGTGTGAACCACTTGTAAAGGTTGTAAGAGGGGTATTAGTCCTTCCCCTACAAGAAATTTGCTAGTGGAAGTTGGAAGCCTCTTCGAAGAAGGCTTCGCAAGTGGATGTAGGTCATTTTAACCGAACCACTTTAAAAACTACTGCGTTATCTGGTTTGCATCCTACTCTTGCCATTCATATACTGCAAACTTCTCTACTTAGTTACTACGCTTCCATAAGTTTCTAAGTTATCAAGCTTCTAAAATCGGTTTCCATTGATATTGCTTTTCATCGTACGAAAGATTTATCAAAATTGAAGTTTTAATCCGCTGCACTAATTCACCCCCCCCCCTCTTAGTGTCGCTCTGATTGTAACAATTGGTATCAGAGCTTATCGGCTCATTGATGACATATGAAATAGTAACGGAAATACAAAAGTGCGCAATACAAAAGTGTGCAATGCACCTTTCTAAAGCTTGGGAATCAAAAGTAACAGCAATACAAGAAACAAAAGATTTAAATAATTTTCCACTTGAAGAACTTATCGGCTCGTTGATGACATATGAAATAGTGTGCAATGCACATGATGAACACAATCAACACTTGAACCACCTTCCAAAGAATAGGAAGGATTTGGAGCTCCGGACAAATGAATACAACTTGAGCAATGACTCAAGTGACGAGGACAATGATGAACTTGAACTTCGAATACTAAATTTTAATAAGTTTATTAAACAAAAATCTAAAATAAACAATGAACTTGAATGGAGGAAGAGGCCAAAGAAGAGGAAGACAACCAAGGATGAATCAAAAACTTCCAAAGGTGAAACGGCGAATTGGGCTTTGACAAGCTTCGACTACAAGGTAAGTAACTCAACTCTCTTGAATTATT
The DNA here is from genome assembly GCF_036884655.1 of Musa acuminata AAA Group. Classification (NCBI taxonomy): domain Eukaryota; kingdom Viridiplantae; phylum Streptophyta; class Magnoliopsida; order Zingiberales; family Musaceae; genus Musa; species Musa acuminata. The sequence goes on along the minus strand of NC_088355.1, from coordinate 19,994,587 downwards.
TTGAAATTACATAATACTTTTCATGAGTTATTTTTAATTTAGTTTAGGATTAATTTTCTTAAAAATTACATGAAAATAAAAAAAAAATTAGAAATCATGCTTATCATTCTAGTAATTTTGAAAATAATCATGAAAATTGTATGTTTATGATAAACAAAATGATTTTGATTAAAAATAACTTATGAAATATGATATCATTCCTAATAAATTTATTTTTTGAAGCTATGCATAATGATGATGAGTTTTGGGTAATTTATAGTTTATTGATTATTGATGATTTCCATAATGATCTTTTACGATTTATGGATTATCGATTTATACCAAGATAAAAGTTGCTTTCGAAAATGATGCATGGCTTTTGTATGCAAACTAAGCATGAAAAGATTGATTCACCTAAAAAGAAAAATGTATGATTGCAACAAATAACAAATGATTTTGGTTGAAAATACTTTATACTCAATGAAACCATCATTGATGAATATGCTTTATGTTTAATTCTTTGGCTTATATGCTCTATCATGATAAATATTTTGAAATTAAATGAAATCATGTTTGATTTGAAGTAATGCATAATGATCATGCTTAATGATGCATTTTTTGATTTGACATAAAAGTGGCTTTAAAAAAAAAAATGATGTATGTTTTGATTTGACATAAATAAAATAGGCATGCTTATATGAAATAGTGAAGTGTCATGCTTGACAATCGTATACTTAATGATGCATAAAGTTGTAATGAAAATATTAAGATTTTAATAATATGATTTGATGATTTTATGCATGACATTGTAAAGTTATATATAATGATGCATAATGATGAAATTATGTAATAAAAATATTAAACATTTTGAAACCATGTTTTAGTGTCATGCATATTAATCATGCTTAATAAATTTCGAAATTATGCATGATGAATCTTACGATTTATGGATTATTGATTTTTACCATAATGAAAGTACCTTATTGATCTTTGTTGTAATAAATCTTACACTTTCAGTTTTAAACATGATGCATGTCTTTATTTGGCATAAATGAAATAAAATCATATGAATTAAAACAACTAAAAAGAGAAAAATATTTTTTCCTTGAAAAATTATTTCTCTCTATCTTATTGATCTTGATGATTATTATGATAAATCTACGTATACCATTTTGAATCTCTTGAAAGTAATGTTGAGATTTTGATGAATTTGACGATTTGAATTTGAATGAGTTTGTATTTAAATTATGATCTTGATTTCTTGGATTTACTACTTGAATTTGAATGAGTTTGTATTGGAGTTACTACTTGATATTCTTTTTTAATCAGAATCTCTTCTTTGTACACCTACAATTTTTGTTATTTATAAAAGGATGAGATTTGATAAAATGAATCATGTCTTTTGGTATTCAAATGGTCTTATCTTTGATGATATGATTTCTTTATATCTATGATATAAATGCCTTGAAATGATTGAAATATTTTACACATTTATGATCTTCCCTACTTCTTTCTTGTTTTCAATGATAAAACGGGGAGAAGTTTTGATCATGCATTGTAGGATATAATTTGACAAAATTTATACCATCATGAAACATTTATGATTTGCAATGATGCATGCAATACTTGTGCTTTCTAATTATGATGTGATGTATTGCATATGATTTAAATTATGATTTAAAATGCTATGAGTTGTTGCTAAAATGATAAATGTTGATTTAATGTTTTGTATCATGAATGCTCTAAATGATGATTGTTTGGTATCATGATCAAAATATTGATAAATAGTTAAAAAATTTAGTATCATGTATGATATCCTCATAATGTCGATCGATTTATTCAATATCGTGCATGAATGAAATATAAGGTTTTTGAAAATATGCATATTTTAATTTGAAAATATAATGATGCACAAATAAGATTGACAATTAACCCCTGTCATGATTTGAAGATTATAGTAAAGGGAAATGAATTACACTATTGTATTGTTATTCCCTTCTATTTGATAATGACATAAGGGGAGCAAATTTTACTAGCTAGCTCGCAAATATCAAGAGAAGCAATGAGTGCTAAGTTACGCATTCTGAGAAGAAATTGCTATATTGAAACATTAATGTAATTATGAATGATGATCTGATATTATGCATGTAATACTTCAACTTATGATAATGATGCATGCAATGATAAAATATTCATGATAAAAAATTATCTTGACATTCATAACTTGATTATTCATCCTTTGTCATGATTTTGAAATCATTGTAAAAGGAAAAAGAACTACAAAATTGTATTCTTCTTTTCTTTTTGACAATGACAAAGGGGGAGAAATATTACTCGCTTTAGATGCAAAATTTGAAAACTTGCACGTTGCAAAAGAAGCAAAACTTGCAACTTGCACATTGTAATAGGAAGCAAGAATCATGAGCTTACACAAGAAAGCTATCTTGTATTTGCTTTCGTAATTTTTTGCTTGCTTGTATGTAGTAAAACTTGCATATCGTAAAAATTGCTAGCTAGTAGTCTAAGGAGAAGCAAATAGTTGCTATCTCAAAATGCAAAATATGCTAACTTGCTACAGAAGCAAAATTGCTAGCTCAAACATTTCAAAGGAAGCAAAAATTTGCTAGCTTGCAACTTGCATATCGTGAAAACTGCTAGCTAGTAGTCTAAAGAGAAGCAATCAATAGCTATCTCAAGAAGACCAAACATGCTAAACTTACACATCTTTAATCGTTAGATTGCATGATGATAAAACTTGATATTATGTTTTTCATGCAATAAGTTGAATTCATCTCTCAAACACATAGAAAGTGACACTTCTCCTTTTTTTTTATGACAAAGGGGGAGAAGTATGTTAAGGTCATGTCATGATTTAATCATGACAAGTTGCTTGGATTTTTGAATCCAAGATTTTCTATCAATACGGCATATTGATAGGTGGAGTTTGGTTAAACTCCGGGGAGTTAAGGTTAACTCCGTTAGTCATCAATTAGTTATCATCATCAAAAAAAGGGGAGATTATTGAATCTCAGATTTTGATGATGAAACTAATTGATTGTGTTTAGATATTTAACTGCATTTTGAGTGATGCAGGTCTACTCGATCAGGATTAGACAATTGACGCAGGAGGAATTGACGTTGCCCCGGAGGAGATCACGTCAGGAAATTGGATGGCAGAACGCTTCGGACGTCGGGCATCGGGCCAAGGAGAGCGGAATTGCTCCAAGGATATCGGGGTTGCGGAGGTCAACCGCCGATTAGGCAACAAGCCGCACGAGAGGACGATGCACTGAAGAATCGGATGAAACGCCAACCAATGACGTGCCGGGCAACAGAATGTCAATTCGCATTGTAATAATTGTCTAGATCGGAGTAGAGTTTTAGCTTGTGTGTGCAGGATTAACTACGATAACAATGAATACATAAAGCAAAACAAAGTGTCGGAGTCAAGCACGAAGGATTCGTTGGGAGTTCGAGAGATCGACGAAAGTCCGAAGGTTCGTCGGGAATGTTGCCGGAATTAGCCGAGAATGAGTAGGGAGCTTGTCGAAGGGGTTTTCGGAAGCTCGCCGGAAGGTTCGTTGGAAGTTCGCGGAGCTCACCGAGAATGATCGGAGCTTGCCGAAGAAGCTTGTTGGAACTCGCCAAGATCAAATCGTGAAGTCTAGTACCTTGCCGGGAGTCCGCAGAATGGTTTCCGAGAGATCGTCGAAAGACCGTCGGAAGTTCGCCGGAAAAAGTCTTGACTTGCGGACTTTGTAATAGCTTAGGAAATGTCTTTAAATTCGTAGTTAGCACGTTAATTAGGATTAGGATTAGGTGTTAATCCTATAACCCAAGTAGGGGCCAATTGGGCCCAAAATTAGACTTGGTTTGGGCTAAATTTAAAGCCCAACCAGTGAATCGGAGAGTCTGGCGGTGGCACCGCCCAGCACCTGAGAGCCAGGCGGTGGCACCGCTAGGCTGGGTGGTGGCACCGCTAGTCCACTGTCAGTGTCAGAAACTGACAGGCGGTGGCACCGCCAGCATCGGGAACCATAGAGAATTCAAATTTTGGAGCCCAGCATCGGGAACCATCGCTAAACTGGGCAATTACACCGCCCAGCACTCGAGAGCCAGGCGGTGGCACCACTTGGCTGGGCGGTGGTACCTCCAGTTCACTGTTAGTGTCAGAAACTGACAGGCGGTGGCACCGCCAGCATCGGGAACTAAAGAGAATTCAAATTTTGGAGCCCAAATTTGAATCCTCTTGAGGCCTATAAATACCCCTCAATTCTCAGCTGAGAACACAACCTTTTGAAAAGCAATAGTTTGAGTTAAGAGCCTTAGAATAGTCTTTGCAAGCCTTGTTTTTCATATTGCTTAAGTGTTCACCTCCTCCCATCTTGTTGAAAAGAATTGTAAGAGTGTGAACCACTTGTAAAGGTTGTAAGAGGGGTATTAGTCCTTCCCCTACAAGAAATTTGCTAGTGGAAGTTGGAAGCCTCTTCGAAGAAGGCTTCGCAAGTGGATGTAGTTCATTTTGACCAAACCACTTTAAAAACTACTGCATTATCTGGTTTGCATCCTACTCTTGCCATTTACATACTTCAAACTTCTCTACTTAGTTACTATGCTTCCATACATTTCTAAGTTATCAAGCTTCTAAAATCAGTTTCCATTGATATTGCTTTTCATCGTACGAAAGATTTATCAAAATCGAAGTTTTAATCTGCTGCACTAATTCACCCACCCCCCCTCTTAGTGCCGCTCCGATCCTAACAGAGAGTTTGTTAGATGTTCACCGAAAGTATGCCGGAAGCTCGCCGGAAGAGCAATTAACATACCAGAACATGAAGTGTAATAATCATGTCTTAATTATCATAGTTAGAGCGTAAATTAAGTTAGGATTGGGAGGTAATCCCACGAACTTAATTATGGGCCAATTGGGCCCTAAGTTGGGCTTGTTTAGGTCGGATTCAAGGCCCAACCAGGACCCTGAATTCTCGGCCGATGATGGCATCACCCGTGAGACTCAGTCTCCCAGGAATTCTGAGCGGTGGTACCGCCCTTGTCAGGCGGTGGCACCGCTGGCAGTTATTGCTGCCAATAGTGGTACCGCCCCTATCAAGCGGTGGTACTGCCCAGACTGAGCGATAGTACCGCCTAGTGTCAGGTGTCCGGTGGTGGTACCACCCAGTAATGGTGGTGGTACCGCCAAGACCTCGAAAATCTATGATTAAACATTTTTTGGCTCCATATTTGAAGCCATTGGGGCCTATAAAAACCCCACCCTTTCCTCCATGAAAGGGCATGAAACCTATTGGCATAATCTTGAGTTCTTGAGCTTTAAAGTGTTGTAAAAGTAAAGAGTTCTCCTCCTTCATCTCTTAGCCTTGTAACCATCCAGGAAAGAGAAGTGAAACTTGTAAGGGTTGTCTCCTAAACATGGCAAAAGGACAAAAGCTGTAAAAGGATGTTGGCCTTTGCCTATTAAAGAAAGGCCTTTAGTGGACGCCGGTGACCTCGTCCGAGGAGGAATCCAAAAGTGGATGCAGATCATATTGACCGAACCACTCTAAAACTCAATTTGCATTTACTTTGAGCAACTTTCTTTTATAGCAAACAGCCTCTCCTCCTTATTGTGCTTTAATTACGTTTACATACGCTTTTAAGTAAACACCTTCCGAGATCGGCTTTAATCATACGAAGACTTTATGAAATCGATGCTTTTCGTTTATGCAATTTACATTATTGCAAACCACCTTAGTCTTCTCTTGCACTTCACGAAAGCTTTCAAGTTCAAATTCTTTCTAAAACGGATTGAATCGAAACCATTTTCATCGGAATTGATTTTAATCGAAATAAGTTTTTTGAAATAACGAAAGTTTTTCGCTGCACTAATTCAACCCCCCCTCTTAGTGTCGCTCTTGATCCTAACATGTTTGTCATTGTGCAAAGATTGGTGTGCAAAATCCGTGAAACTTAAAACTACATATATTAAAGATTGTGTTACCTAGGGAGATCGTATATCCCTGAATCCCTACACATATGTAGGAGAGGGTGAAGGAGGTCAAGCGTACTCCTCTTTAATGGTGATCCACACAGTAAGGCTACAATGATGCTTCTCAAAACTTTAACCCTGCTATCTAAGGAGGAGAATGGGAAGAGAATAGGAGATGACAACTCAGAGAGACTCTAGCCTATGAACCATTGGTTCCCTCCTATTTATAAAGGTCCCCTATCAACTTAACCCTAATGGATCTTGCCCTATTGGGTATTGGATCTCCATCCAACTACCCAAGCCTCTTAAATTACTGGATCTCTATCCAATAATCTCTCATTGGCTCTTATTGGATCTCATCCAAGGATCCAATAATTCATTAGCTTATTAGATATCAAATAAGATAGGGGCTCTGACGGATATCTCATATCCAAACCTCTACTCATCGTAACACCTACCATATGTGTGTGACTCTCTAGACCAAATTTTGAGCTGGTCGTGAGTCATACTTATCAGAACTCCTTCTGGCTCAGTGAATTATTATCTTCGTAATAATTCACTCAAATCATCTACTGCAAACGTACTATACCACTATGCCATAGTCCCTAAATGATATAGGGGAATCCAATCCATTGAACTTATCTATCCTCAGTTATCATGTACCTATAGTCCCTCATATATCTAATATCCCAGATACCGTAAACCAGCCATGGTGCTGTTAGACCCATAAGGTTTCTATTCGAGTCTCGCTCTAATCGGATTGTCTCAAAGAACTCTTTCTCAATTTGAATGACCTTGGCTAGGGATTTGTCTAAGCAAGAACACATGGGACATTCCTCTCATGACACCGAGAGTGGATGATCCTCTATCGGCACTCAATAGCCCTCGTAAGGTTGACTACCACTCTCGATAACTGGCTATGCTATATTTGGGACATCCAAACCTATAAGTCTAGTATTAAAGATTGGAGCACTCATACAGGACATCCTTGGTATCTTAAGTCTAAGGACTAGATACACCACTAGCACTACAGAATCACTATTTGACAATAAGACATCATCAATCATTTAACATTATGTAATCGGATCAATCAGAGAACTCATTCCCCAATGAGCACATGTATTCTCAATCCTAATGACCTTGGCTAGGGATTTGTCTGAGCAAGAACACATGGAATATTCCTTTCATAACACCGAGATTGGATGATCCATTATTGATACTCAACAGTCGTCATAAGGTTGGCTGCCACTCCCGATGACCGATTATACTTGATCTAGAACCTCCAGACCTATAAGTCCGGTATCAAAGAGTGGAGTACTCATATTGGACATCCTTGGTGTATCAATTCTAAGCACTGGATACACCATTAAAACGACGGAATTGTTGTCTAATAATAAGGCATCATCAACCAACCAACATTCTATGAGCAAATCAATCAATGAACTCATTCTCCAATAAGCACATGGACTATATCCCTAGTGTGCCCACATGAGCAGCTTTGAGATCAGTTGCATTCATCAAATGGATGAGTATACAACACACTAGTATGTTCGGTTATCTTAATATCCCTCTCGAGTAACCTATGACCGGGATTATTTAGGGTTTGTGTTTAAAAGTGAATCAGTCTCATTATAATGATCTCATCACGATCGGATTCCATTACACAGATCCAAGGACATCATAATATATATGTGTACATGTAACAATCAATATAAAAGTGATAAAATGCTAAAATATAATCAATAAAAAGACTGCGTGTTAGGTCACATGTGTCATCTCTCACGTGATTGACTTACAGGGCACCTTTGACTACAATAGGGTGTGATTCCTCCTTTCTAATACACCATTGAGCTATAGTGTATTAGGAGGTGTCTATTGGGATAAAATCCCATGGTCGTTAAGGAACTAGGTGAACTTTGCTGGGAAATCTTGGGGGCGACATCACATGCGCAGCGGAAGAACAAAAAATAAAATCTCTAGTTCCCAAAGATATGTTTGTCATCGTGTGAAAATTGGTGCACAAAAATATGCAAAATAAAAAACCACATGTGAGATAGATTATGTTACCTAGGGAGATCGTATATCCCTGAATCCCTATAGATCTCCAGGAGAGGGTGAAGGAGGTCAAGCGCCCTCCTCTCTAATGGTGATCCATACAACAAGGCTACGATGACACTCCTTAAAACTCTAGGTCTACTCTAAGTTGGAGAGCGGGAGGAGAATAGGAGAGGAAGCAAAAGGTCTTGCCTATAAACTATTAAAGCACTCCTATTTATAGAGGTCCCCTGTCAACTTAACCCTAATGGATCCTCCCCTATTGGATATCCAATAATTCAGGGGCTTATTGGATATTCAATAAGATAGGGGCTCCGGCGGATATCTCATATCCGAACATGTACTCATCGTAATGCCTACCATATGTGTGTGATCTTTTAGGCCTAATATCGAGCTGGCCATGAGTCATACCTATCAAAACTCCTTTTGGCTCAGTGAATTATTATCTTCATAATAATTCACTTGACTCATCAACTGCGGACGTACTAGGCCACTACACCGTAATCCTCAGACGATACAAGGGAATCCAATCCATTGGACCTGTTTGTCCTTAGTTACCATATACCTATAGTCCCTCATCCATCTAATTTCCTAGAGACCACATACCGGGCATAGTGCTATCAGACCCATATGGTTTCTACTCAAGTCTCGCTCTAATCGGATTCTCTCGGAGAACTCTTTCTCTCTCAATCCGAATGACCTTGGCTAGGGATTTGTTTGAGCCAGAATACATGGGATATTCCTCTCATGACACCGAGAGTTGATGATCTTCTATTGACACTCAATAGCCCTCGTAAGGTTGACTACCACTTCCAATAACCGGTTATGCTATATTTGGGACATCCAAACCTAGAAGTCTGGTTTCAAAGAGTAGAGCACTTATACAGGACATCCTTGGTGTCTCAAGTCTAAGGACCAGATACACCATTGGGACCACGGAATCGTTGTTTGACAATAAGGCATCATCAGTCATTCAGCATTCCATAATCAAATCAATCAGTGAACTCATTCCCCAATGAGCACTTGTATTGTATCCCTAGTGTCCCCACAAAAACAACTATGAGACCAGCTGTATCCATCATATGGATGGATATACAACACACTAGTTTGTTTGGTTATCCCGATGTCCATCTTGAGTAACCTATGACCGAGATTATTTAGGATTTGTGTTTAAAGGCGAATCGATCTCATTATCGTAATCTCATCACGATCTGATTCCAATTACACAGATCTAAGGACATCACAATATATATATATATATATATATATATATATATATATATATATATATATATATATATATATATATATATATATTTATATACACATATATGTATATAAACATATATGTATATATTTATATATATGTATATGTATGTATATATATATATATATGTGTATATATATGTATATGTATATATATATATATATATATACATATGTATATATATGTATATATATGTATATATATGTATATATGTATATGTATATATATATGTATATACATATATATATGTATATATATATACATATATACATATATATACATATATATATATACAGATATATATAATATAATATAAAGTGATAAGTGCCAAAATATAATAAGCAAAAAGACTGTGTGTCAAGTCACACGAGCCATCACTCACGTGATTAGTTTATAGGGCACATATGACTAGCAATTTCCCACTTGACCTAAAGCCAATCACCTATGTGTCTGATCCCCATCAAACCCTTGTGACGCTAAAAAATAATCTAAGACAATGACTTTGTCAATGGATCTGCAATGTTATCTTCGGATGTAACTCTTTCCAATACTACATCTCCTCGGGTCATGATCTTCCCAATAAGTTGGAACCTCCTCAAAACACTTCTGATGAGAATCGGGTTCTCTTATTTGAGTAATTGCCCCATTGTTGTCGTAATATAAGGGAATCGGCTCCTCGCTGCATGATACGACTTCCAAATCTGTGATGAACCTCTTTATTCAGACTTCCTCTTTTGCTGCCTCTACTATAGCAATGCACTCCGCCTCTATAGTTGAGTCAGCAATAGTATCTTGCTTGGAACTCTTCCAGCACACTACTCCTCCCTTCAAGATGTACACAAACTCCGAATTCGACTTGTTATCATCGACATCGGATTGAAAACTCGAGTATGTGTAGCCTTCAATCCTGAGGCTACTATCTTCATATACTAGTAAAATATCCTTAGTCTTTCTCAAGTACTTAAGGATACACTTTACTGCTTTCTAGTGCTCGAAGCCTAGATCCGCTTGACACCTGCTCGTGACACTCAGAGCATCCGCTATATTAGGCCTGGTACATAGCATAACATACATGATAGACCCTATTGCTGATGCATAGGGTATCCTATCCATGTTCGCCCTTTCTTCAAAAGTCTTTGGGGATATACTTTTACAAATTGATATCCTATGTCTCATCGGTATGAGACTTCTCTTGGAATTTTTCATGCCAAACCTTTTGAAAATGGTGTCTATATACCCGGACTAGGACAAGCCAAGCATCATCTGGGATCTATCTCTATAGATCTAAATCCCTAAGATATAGGATGATTTCCCTATGTCCTTTATGGAGAAGTGTTTAGATAACCAAGCCTTTACTGTGGATAGCATTTCTACATCAGTCCCAATGATCAGTATATCATTATTAGGACTCTAGCTTGGAGAGTCCTAATTGAGAGGGATATTCATGCAAAACCTACCTAAGCTGACCCTTATTAAAGAGGTGAAGAGGTCGGCTAGGGTTAGGAGGTTGTTTCTTAGAGAAGAATTAGGAGTTGTAAAAGAATAGGAGTCTTGAGTAGGAGTCATATTAGGAGTTGGTTAGAAGTATGAGTTTTGAGTAAGAGTCCTATTAGGAGTTAGGGTTTAGAAGCCCTATAAATAGTCATATATTTCTCCTCTTTTTATAAGCAATAGATGAATCTTTTCTGCAGCCTTTGAGCAGCAACTTAGAGGGAGGAACCCCTATAGAGTTCCGAGGCCGATCCCCTAAAGAGACCAACCCCAAGTTTAGAATCTGCATGGGTTCTAACACTTGGTATCAGAGTAGCGTTCTTGGCATCTCGCTACCCTTCCACAACCATCCATCAGCCCTCCACAACTGCTCAAAGTAATTCTCACAATTGCTTAAAAGATTATTGCCAAATTTCACTGTCATCTCCACCACCGTAGATCATCCTTTGATCTCCTCATTAATTGCAACAGGTTCTGGTTTCCTACCTTACTACTGCTGCAATTTAGTTATCCTTATTCGAAAATCCAAAAAAAAATTGTTCCAAAATTGCTACATAAACTTTTTGTCATAAAGTTTTCATCTCTATAACGAAAGATACATTGCAGAATTCCAACCACATAGCACAGTCTGTTTCATCTTACTATTGCATTTTTTCTATCCAAACCTCTATGAATTTTATAATAGCTTTGACACTTCCTAACAGCAGATTTTCATTTAGTTTTGTTAAAAAATTCTCAATATAACCATTGATCTTTTACGTATAATCTGCTACACTTGAAAATATGCACTGTAAAATTTCAGCCATATAGCATTGTTTGTTTGATCTTGATACTACGTTTTTTCTATCCAAATCTCTACAAAATTTTTATGATAGCTTTGACACTTTCTAACAATAGATTTCACTTCGGTTTCATCGAAAAATTCTCAATATAAACCACTGATCTTTTACATCTAATTTGCTACACTTGAAAATCTGTGCTGTAGAAAATTTTAGCCGCATATTATTGCCTTAACCCATCTATTTACAATCTTTTTTGAATAAAATTTCTTATACACTTCATAAATCATCTTGGTTTCCATCTAAGATTAATCTATTGACGAATTCATCTCTAAAAATGATTTTGTGTTGCTGCAAATTTTCATCGTAAACCACTGAAATTTTTCGACGAGAATTCTGCTATCGCAACTTGCACCAATTTTCTTACTATTACTACCAAATTTTTCTTGATTAAATTAGACATCCTTGATATCATATAAACTGAGATATTTTTGTTAATTCCCTCCACAAATCTCTCAAGTTTTTGGTGGAACTTTCGTCGAGAAACCGCTATTTCTTCTACGTCAATTCTGCACTTACAAGACAACACAATTCTGTAGCAAACTTCCACTGATTTCTATCAAACCTTTGCTATCATCTACCACAGATCTAAAACTTTCATCCACAGCCCTAAAACTCCACCAAATCACACCCTCAAACTGCACCCAAAACAGCAACAAAACAAGCCTAAACCGTTGCCTACATCCACCAATCCACCAACCCTTTCGACCATCACTTCTCTCAACCTATACATGCCTTTAACCCAACAACAAAAGAGAGATCTTAACATCACAGATTTGGAGACATATACTATGATATCTAAAGAGGCAATTAATGCTAAATTCGAAGCCTTGGAGGTACGAATGGATGATAAGATTCGGACTCTCTTTACCGAACTCGGTTTGGGCCGACCACTTATCCCGAAGAAATCACATCAAGGAGAGAGCTCTAAATAATCACACCAAGCCCAAAGAGATGACTTCCAAGGGAGGGGAGGCTCTATGACTGACCCCAAGTATCCATGCATGAGAGTGTACTTCCTAAGATGGGAAGAAGAAGACCCGATTGTTTGGATCTCGCGCGCGGAGCGATATTTTTGGTACCACAAAACTGTGGACGCATCTATAGTGAAAATTATAGCTATACATCTTGAAGGGGATGCTATACAGTGGTTTGACTAGTTTAAATACATTTATGGAGTCCTCTCATGGTGACAATTCAAAGAAGGACTACTGATCCGCTTCGGACCAATCGATTATGAGAACATTGACGGGCAACTAGTAAAGATCCGACAAACCTCTACCATTCAGGAGTACCAAATCAGGTTTGAAAAGTTATCTAATCAAACTCGTGATTAGTCTCAAAAACAGCTATTAGGGACCTTCATTGAGGGCTTGAAGCCGGAGATCCGGGGAGAAGTTAAAGTGCGACAACCATACACGCTTATGGCAGCCATCTTTTTCACACGACATCAAGAGGAGTGATTGAACCATGAAGCTCGGAGGACTAGAGTTGCTCCTCAACCAGCAATACTGAAGCCCTCAGCCCCCCCTACTGTCAACCGAGTCCCTGCACCAAAGAGGTTGACAAGAGAAGAGCTTCGGGAGCGATATGCAAAGGGTTTATGTTGGCATTGCGACAAGCCATGGAGCCGTGAGCATCGTCATAGTAAAGGGAGACTTCTTATGATTGAACCAGTAGAAGAAGAGGTCATTGAACATCCAAAAGAGGGCCTTGAACATAAAAAAAGAAGATGCAAAAGAAGAGCCACAACCAACCGAAGTTACGGTACATGCACTAGCCGGCTACTCAAACCCGCAAATGATGAAAGTTGGAGGCCTTCTCAAACAACAATCGATCATTGTTCTCATCAATATGTGCAGTACTAATAACTTCCTAAATAGTAAGGTTGCTGTCCGGATGACCTTACCTATCACGAATTTGCAGCAGGTTTGACGTTAAAGTCGCCGACGGATAGATTTTGAAGTATAATCGTAGGCGCCCGCGAGTGAAACTGTTGCTGCAGGACCAAGAGATAATTGCATATTTCTTCCTCCTCTCTCTTGATGATCATGAGGCCATGCTCAAAATTAAATGGTTGACGACATTAGGTGATGTTTCTTGGAATTTTATAAAACTAATTATGAAATTTTACAGTAAGGAGAAATAGGTGATACTGCACGGGAAACGTGGGGGTGACGTAATGACAATTTGCACACAACAAATGGAGAAGGTTTTGCATAAAATATACAGCAGCTTTTTGGTATAACTTGAGCAGCAAACTAAGGGAGAGCCAACAGAATTTGAAGATCCAAATCTACTTCCTTTGCTTGCTGAATTTTCAGATATATTTGACGAACCGCGCAACCTACCTCTTACCCGTCGGCATGATCATTGTATAACGATTCTTCGAGGCAAATCTTTAGCAAATACTCAACCATATCAGTATCCATATCTCCAAAAGGATGAAATAGAAAGGATTGTAAAAGAGATGCTCAAAATAGGCGTTATTCGGCCAAGTTGCAGCCCCTACTCTTCACCGGTGCTCCTCGTACGAAAGAAGGATGAAACATGGCGATTGTGTGTTGATTACCAAGCTCTCAATGGCATAACCACCAAAGAAAAATACCCTATTCCAATAATAGATGAATTGCTAGATGAAAGGGAGCACTAATCTTCACAAAGCTGGACTTTTGATCCGGGTATCATCAAATACGAGTGTGCGAAGAAGACATACCGAAAACCACCTTTTGAATACACAACAACCACTACAAATTTTTGCTTTCTTCAACAGAAGGTGGAATATCTTAGGCATATCATATTAGAGGAAGGTGTGGCAGTGGACCCCTTCAAAATTAGAGCAATGCAAAACTGACTGACACCGAGGAACATAAAATTGCTACATGGATTTCTAGGTTCAACAGGCTACTTCCATAAGTTCGTGAAAAACTATGGAAAGATCAGTGCACCACTTACTTCCTTACTGAGAAAAGATGTCTTCCAATGGTCGGACAAAGCCTCCGCTGCCTTTGACAAACATAAGGCAACCATGATGACGACACCGGTGCTAGCACTACTAGATTTCAATCGACCCTTCTTTATTGAGGTCAACGCATCTGGAGTTAGAATTGGAGCTATTCTCATGCAAGATGGTTGACCACTCGCATACACTAGCAAGGCATTATCTCCCTTCCATCAAAATATGTCAACATATGATAAAGAGATGCTTGCCATTGTGCACACAGCAATGAGGTGGAGACCCTACTTGATCAATCGATGATTTCAAATTAAAATCGACCATAAAAGCTTCAAGTACTTTTTTGGAGAAAAAGATATCATCCCCTAAGCAGCAAAAATGGGTAACAAAACTTCTTGGATTTGATTATGAAATAACTTACAAAAAGGGTAAAGAGAATGTTGTTGCAGATGCGCTTTCGCAGCTACCTGAGCAAGCTGAATTTTTAGTCGTTTCACTTCCGACCAGTGACTTCCTTCAGGATATTAAGATGGAATGGCAGGAAGATTCGGAGACCAGTAAGATCATAAAAAAATTAGAGAAAGCACCAAGCTCCGTGGCTCATTACAATCGGGACTCAAAAGAATTATGCTATAAGGGACGCATTGTGCTTATGACAAATTCTACTTGCATCTTCAAGAGAAGATTTTGGACAAAGTTATTCCATATGCAGGGTACTAAATTGAAAATGAGTACAGCATATCACCCACAAACCAATAGCCAAACGAAAGTTATAAATAGGTGCTTGGAGACAACCCAAAGCCACCCACCAAATATGACTACCCAAAGAGAACTCTAGACCCAGCCAAGTGTCATTATTGAACGATGGATCGTGACTTGACGATGACGAACCACTAATGAAGTGCTAATATAGTGGGCGAACCTACCAATAGAAAATATCACTTGGGAGAACTATGACGACTTGAAGATCGAATTCCCATAATTCAGGAATCATCAGCCTCGAGGACAAGGCTAATTTGAAGAGGGGTCTATTAGGACTCTAGTTTGGAGAGTCCTAATTGAGAGGGACATTCATGTAAAACCTACCTAAGCCGGCCCCTATTAAAGAGGTGAAGAGACCGGCTAGGGTTAGGAGGTTGTTTCTTAGAGAAGAATTAGGAGTTGTAAAGGAATAGGAGTCTTGAGTTGGAGTCCTGTTAGGAGTTGGTTAGAAGTAGGAGTCTTGAGTAAGAGTCCTATTAGGAGTTAGGGTTTAGAAGCCCTATAAATAGTCATATATTCCTCCTCTTTTTATAAGCAATAGATGAATCTTTTTTGCAGCCTTTGAACAGCAACTTGGAGGGAGGAACCCCTATAGAGTTCCAAGGAGGCCGATCCCCTAAAGAGATCAACCCCAAGTTTAGAATCTACAAGGGTTCTAACAGTCATCTACATATAACACCAAGAAGGTGATATCACTCCCACTTACCTTTCTGTACACACAAGGCTCATCTTCATTCTTAATGAAGTCATAAAATCTGATTGTCATATCAAATCTTATGTTCCAACTTCGAAAAGTTTGCTTCAGTCCATAAATGGATCTAGGCAACCTACACACCTTATCTAGGTAGTCCTTGGATACGAATCTCTTAGGCTATATCATATACACCTCCTTATCGAGGTTGTCATTGAGGAATACGATTTTTATGTCTATCTATCATATCTCATAATTATAGTGTGCTGCAATAGCCAATAGAAGTCGGGTAGATTTTAGCATGGCTATGGGTGAGAAGGTTTAAGTATAATCAACACATTGCCTTTGACGATACCCCTTAGCCACTAGCATTGCTTTATAGGTCTCTACCTTTTTTATCTACTCTAATCTTTTTCTTAAAGATCCATTTTCAACCGATGGGTACAATACCCTCAGGCGCATCAACTAGATTCCAAACCTTGTTGGAGTACATAGAATCTATCTCAGAATTCATTGCTTCTTGCCACTTCCTAGAGTCTATACTCATAATAGCTATTAGGATTAAGAGCAGCACAAAGAGGGGGGGGGGGGCGCGGAATTAGTGCAGCTGAAAATTTTTCAACTTCGTAAAATATTTCGTATGTTCGATAGAAATTGATTCGGAAAGATAGCAACTTGAAATGTAAGAGAGAGCGTAAGCATAGTGAAAGCAAGATGAGGAGGAGAAGTAGTTTGCTATGAAATGATTTGTAGTTAAAGTAAATTGCTCAAAACGAAATGCAAACCAGAATTTAGAGTAGTTCGGTCACTATGACCTACATCCAAATTTGGATTCCTCCTTCATCGAGGTCACTATCATCCACTAAAGGCCTTCCTTTAATAGGTGAAGACCAATCACCTTTTACAACTCTTTCTCCTTTTGTCGGGTTTACGGGAGAACCCTTACAAGTCTCACACCTCTCTTGAATGATCTCAAAACTTAGAAATGGAGGAGGACTCTAGCACTTGTTTATAACACTTTTACACCCCAATAACTCAAGATTATAATCACACTTCGGTGCCTTTTCATGCTGAAAAGGGTGGGGTATTTATATGCCCCAATGGCTTTAAAAAATAGAGCCAAAAAGTGTCTCGTCCCGGATTTCCGAGGCACTAGCAATACCACCACCATTACTAGGCGGTACCACCGCTTGACGCCTGACACTGGGCAGTACCATCGCTTGACAGAACTCAGAGACCGAGCTCTAGCAGTACCATTGCTTGACAGAGCTCGAAGATTGAGCTCTAGCGATACCACTGCCTAACAGGGGCAGTACTACCATTGGCAGCATTAACTGCCAGCGGTACCACTTTCCAAACCACCTGGGAGACTGGGTCTTCCAAGTGGTGCCACCATCAGCCCTAGCGGTGCCACTGCTGGTCAGAGTCTAACAACCTAGTTGGGCCTTGTATTCGGCTCAAACCATCCTAGCTCCGAGCCTAGTTGGCCCCTAACAGAGTTGATGGGATTACCACCCAAATCAACTCTAATTATTGTTCTAACTATAATTAAGGTAAGCGTGGTCCGGTATATCGATTGTTAACTCGGCGATCCTCCGGCGAACTTCTCGACGAGTCTTCTAGCGAGCTTCCGGCGAACTCCCGACCAACTCTTGGCTAGTCTTTCGACGTGCTTCCGACGATCTTCCGACGAGCTTTCGGTGAGTTTTTTAGCATGCTTTCGGTGATCTCACGATAAACTCTCAACGAGCTCCTAATATATCGTCTGAGTCTTCGACTCCGACCCATCATCTGCATTACGCCTTATTGCTATCGTAGTTAATCCTACACACTTATCTCAACACATGGATTAGATCAAATAATTTACCAATTGATTTCATCATCAAAATTCGAGATTCAATAATCTCCCCCTTTTTTATTATGACAACCAATTGGTGATAAAGTTAATCTTAACTCCCCCTATCTATATGCCATAATTAAGAAAAGACACTCTTGAATTCAACGCCTTTGAATTCAAGCATCAAATTGATAATTTACATTTATTATTATCATGCACATCATGATTTATCAAATCTAAAGATGATACCACATATTCGTCGATAGAAATGATGTCAAGATATGATATCCATTTTTTAGTCAAAATAAGCATGATTTTGACAGAAATTTTCAGCATCAAAGTAAGCATAATATTAACAGAAATTTTCAGCATCAAAGTAAGCATGATATTGACATAAATCAAAGTAAGCACGATATCATACTCATCATTTGAAGAGATAACATGAAAATTAAAGTACAGAATTGTAATCATCAAAGTAAGTAGCATTTTAAGTTTACAATATTAAGGTAAACAACATAGGATTATAACATCAAAATAAGCAGAATAAAAGAAGGGGATTTCATCAATTTCTCCCCCTTTGTCATCAACAAAAAGTCATAATTAATTATTCAGGTGGTGGCCAGTTAAAATGTCTAAACAAGGTATTGAGTTGTTGATGAATCTACTACAACTCAGTCAAAATTTGATCTTGGCATTGTTCAAGTCAATCTTGATGTTGTTCAAATTGATCCATCCGAGTCCCTATGTTGTCGATAGATGAGGGAGGTGCTTGCTCTACTGGAGGTGATATCTTAAAGGGACTAGTTGGAGGAGATAGATTACCCCTAAAAATTATTGTTTCAGGTTCTGATTCAGGTTGGAGGGGATCAGTCATTCTAGGCAGTCTAATCCATATACCATTTCTGAATGTATATCTCATCCATTGAAGTATATTTCTATTTATGATACTAAATCTGTCTAGTTTTATAAGTTCTTTGTCGAGTGGAATAACAATATCATAGGCATGGAGTAGTATTGTGATTAAGCTACTATATGGAAGCATCATGTCCTTTTTTGATAGTTCAATCATGTTTTGTTGGATTAGGTAACCAAAACAATTGTTATGTCCTTTCATAATCCAATACATGGTACCTAGTTCCATTTGGCTTACTTCAACATGATGATATTGCTTTTAGAGAATGATACTTATCAGGATGTGATAAAGTATTTTGATGCTTAAATGTAGTAAATGTTCACAGCGTTTTGGAAGAATCGTTAAGTTAGGATTGTCAAAAATTGTTCGTAAGGCATCAACATAAGTAGTCCTAACTATTTCATCATCCTATTGTCCTCTAAAATAACACCCTCTTTCTTTTACCGGAATTCCTATGATATTGCAAATGGTTCTATCCGTAATGGGTATATGATGTCCTAATAGATAGGTAGATACCCTTTCATCTTCATCTACATGTAAATTATTGTAAAATAGCCCAACAAGTCTAGGGTAGATAAGTCCACTCATTTGAAGGATTGGGAGAATGTCTAGATTAGCAAATCATTGAATAGGTTCTAAATCACTTAATTCGTCTAAATCAACATATTTACACTTATGAACATGTCTAGACTCTATGGATGAAAATTTTAGGTCATGTTGATTAGAATCGAAAAGTAAGGAGTCATAATTTTCATATAATCTCCTCTTCCCTTTGTCCCTAGAGGATCTTCTAGAACTCATTGAGACTACAATAATGAAGGCAAATAAGGAGCAAGAACAAGTAATACAAAGGAGAATCAATTTGATCTAGAGATTACCTTAGTAGTTCTCCTTTCTAGTGATCTTTAAAAGAATGTCGGAGATTGATCCTTGATCTAGTGGGAAGTGGGGACTTTTGAGATGCTAGAGGGAGAGCAATAGGTTTGGACCTGTTTGGAGGAGTGCAGAATATGTTGGGGTCAGTTCTACCGCCGGCCCTAACTTGTGTATATAAGAGGGCAGGTTGCGGGTGGTGGCACCGCTAGCTGGGCGGTGCTACCGCCTACCACCCGTGACAACTGGCGGTGCTACCGCCATCTGGGCGGTGCCACTGCCTACAAGCAGTGAGCACTGCTCACAAAGCACACACACCATCATGTAAAATTTGCATCATAAGATCCATATCAAAACATCATGTAAAATTCATAAAATGTATACCACAAGTTCATGATTCATCATACAAAACTTATAAAATGCATACTATAAGTTCATGAATCAAGTGAGCGAATTTTGTAAGATAAAAATTGAGAAAGTCCAAAAATGAAATTCAACAATATTCATGCATTTGGACAATTTAACATCCCTAATTCCCTTCTAATGAAATCAAATTGTTCTTCATTTAATGGTTTTATAAAGATATCGGCTAATTGATATTTCGTATCAATAAACTCTAATATTATATCATGATTATTAACAAGATCTCGTATGAAGTGATGTCTAATGTCAATGTGTTTAGTTCTAGAGTGTTGAATAGGATTCTTTTCTATGCATATTGCACTAGTGTTATCACACTTTATATGTATATTTTTCAAGTCAATTACATAATCCTTTAAAGTGTTTTTCATCCATATAACTTGAGCACAGCATGCACCTACAACTATGTACTCAGCTTCGGTTGTAGATAATGTAACCGAGTTTTGTTTCTTGGAAGACCAAGAAACGAGTGCCTGTCCTAAAAATTGACACGTTCTGGATGTGTTTTTTCTATATAAACTATAGCCAGTAAAATCCGTATTAGTATAACTAAGCAATTTAAAATTTTTAGATTTAGGATACCATAATCCAAGTTTAGGAGTTCCTTTTAGGTATTTAAATATCCTTTTAACAGCTTTTAAAAGAGATTGCTTAAGGTTAGATTAAAATCTAACACAAAGTCCTACGCTAAACATGATGTCCGGTCTAATTGCGATGAGGTATAGTAAACTTCCTATCATACCCCTATAAGCTTTTTGATCAAAGCTTTCTCCACTTTCATCAATATCTAACTTAGTGGATGTGCTCATATGAGTGTTGATAGCCTTTGAGCTATTCATATTAAACATTTTTAACAAATATAAAGCATATTTTGTTTGACCAAGAAAATACCAAGAAGGTGATAGCACTCCCACTTACCTTCCTGTACATCAAATCTTATGTTCCAACTTCAGGAAGTTTGCTTTAGTCCATAAATGGACCTAAGCAACCTACACACCTTATCTGGGTAGTCCTTGGACATGAATCCCTTAGGTTGTATTATAAATACCTTCTCCTCGAGGTTGCTATTGAGGAACATGGTTTTCATGTCTATTTGCCAGATCTTATAATTATAATGTGCTGCAATAGCCAAAAGAATTAGGATAGATTTTAGTATGGCTATAGATGAGAAGGTTTCGTCATAGTTAACACATTATCTTTGATGATACCTCTTAGCTACTAGCCTTGCTTTATAGGTCTCTAATTTTCCATCTACTCCAATCTTCTTCTTGAAGATCCACTTGCAACCGATGGGTATAATACCCTCGAGTGCATCAAATAGGTTCAAAACCTTTTTAGAGTATATGGAATCCATCTCAGAATTTATGGCTTCTTGCCACATCTCGGAGTCTATACTCGTAATAGCCTTCTCGTACGTCTAAGGATCAATATCCTCAATATCTCTCCTCTAATATGTCCAACATATCTCTTAGAAGGATGAGATACTCTACCGGACCTATGTAAAGTTGGAACTTGTGTGTTAGGTACCTGAACAGACTCTGGCTGTGGAATGGTGCTTGAGCTAGGTTCTTCAATCTCGCTCAACTCTATCATACTCCCATTATCTCCTCCAAGATTATGTTTCTTCTTAATGAACACCACTCTCTTGGGTACAAAGACCTTTTGGTCCTTGGGATGATAGAAATTGTTAGGATCAAGAGCAGTAAGAGGGTGGGGGGGTGAATTTGTGCAGCGAAAAACTTTCGACAATTAAAATTGCGTTCGTACGATGAAATCGTTTCCGACGTAAAACCGTTTTCGGAAACTTAACTTGAAAGCGAGTTCGTAAAGGAGTGCAGCAAAAGTAATAAGGAAGTAAAGCACATATGAAGGTTTACAGTAAAGTAAGCAGCAAGAAGAAATGCAAACCTGTAACACCCCTCATTTCCGAATGTTCGTATAATTTTGGTGATAATGTAAGCATCTATTTTAATTGACAAAAGAGATAGAGTATGGATTAGAGGTAACTTATTTTTAAGATT